>NC_140993.1:200590123-201024222 GCF_052327205.1 Somniosus microcephalus | reverse complement strand
CCCATGGTGCCAGGAAGTTGGCTGCTGCTGCCTTCCCCTGATAAGCCATCTCCCTCAACAATATCCAAAGTGGTATATCTGTTTGAAAGGGGGGTGGCCACAGGGGATCCCTGCACTACCTGCCTGCGCCTACTATTCTGCCTGGTGGTCACCCATTCCCTTCCTGCCTGTGCAGCCTTTATCTGCGGTGTGACCAACTCCCTAAACGTGCTATCCACGATGTCCTCAGCATCGTGAATGCTCCAGTATGTATCCATTCGCAGCCCCAGCGCCGCAGTGTGGTCTGTCAGTAGCTGCAGCTGGATACACTTCCCGCACACATGGTCGTCAGGGACACAGGAAGTGTCCCTGATTTCCCACATAGTGCAGGAAGAGCATGACACGGGGCCGAGCTGTCCTGTCATTGATTACCCTTTAATTAATTCAAATTAAATTAAATCAAATCAATACCACTAATTACACTACAATTAAATTATATACTCAAGGGCTCTTGTTTACTACCACTCCCCGCTACACAACAGAGACCCTAGAAACTTTAAACCACAAAAATTAAGTTTGGAAAAAAACGAGAGAGAAATACTCGCCAACCAATCACTTACCTGCTTTCTGGTGACGTCACACTTCGATTACTTTTTACTTCTCGCTGCTGCCGCCGGTGTGTCTGGGCCGCTCTCGCTCCCCGCTCTTTAACTCCTTGGTCTCCGTGCTCAGTCTCCACCCAGGGCCGCTCTCGCTGCTGCCGCCGGTGTGTCTGGGCCGCTCTCGCTCCCCGCTCTTTAACTCCTTGGTCTCCGTGCTCAGTCTCCACCCAGGGCCGCTCTCGCTGCTGCCGCCGGTGGACGGCTTCATTATCTGAAAAATTGCAAATGGAACTGAACACTGCAATCAGCCAACAGCCCCGCTTTTGACCTTATGAGGGAGGGAAGGTTATTGATGAAGCAGCTGAAGATAGTTGGGCCTTGGATCATGTCCTGAGGCTGAGATGATTGGCCTCCAATGACCGCAACCATCTTCCTTTGTACCTGTTATGACTCCAGCCACTGGAGAGTTTTCTACCTGATCCCCATTGATTTTACTAGGGCTCGTTAATGCCACACTTGGTCAAATGCTGCTTTGATGTCAAGGGCCATCACTCTCACCTCACACCTGGAATTCCGCTCTAGTGTCCATGTTTGGATCAAGGCTGTACTGAGATCTGAGCCAAATGGCCCTGGTGGAACCCAAACTGAGCATCAGTGTGCAGGTTATTAGTGAATAAGTGCCGCTTCATACCACTGTTGGCAACTCCTTCATCACTTTACTGATGATTGGGAGTAGGCTGATAGAGCAATAATTGGCCGGGTTGAAATTTATCTTTGCTGTGTCCTGTGCACAGCTGTTCCTTAATGTCACGTGGAGTGAATTGAATTGGTTGAAGACTGGCATCTGTGATGGTGGGAGGCCAAGAAGGATCATCCACTCAACACTTCTGGCTGAAAATAGTTGCAACGCAGCCTCTTCCTCTAGTTAGTTGTTGAATTGTCCACCACCATTCACAACTGGATGTGGCAGGGTTGCGGAGCAGTGACCTGATCCATTGGCTGTGGGATCCCTTAGCTCTTTCTGTAGCATGCTGCTTTCACTGTTTAGTTCTGTATTGTAGTTTCACCAGGTTAGGACCTCATTTTTAGCCATGCCTGGTGCTGCTCCTGGCATGCTCTTCTACACTCCTCATTGAACCATGATTGCTTTTTGGCTTGATGATGACGGAGCAGTGAAGGATATGCCAGGCCATGAGGTTACAGATTGTGGTGGAATACAATTATGCTACTGCTGATGTCTCATAGCGCCTCAAGGATGGCCAGTTTTGAGCTACGAGATCTATTCTTAATCTGTCCCATTTAGAACGGTGGTAGTGTCACATGACACGATGGAGAGTGTCATCAGTGTGAAGACAGGTCTTGGTCTCCACACTGACTGTGTGGTGGTCTCTCCTACCAATGCTGTCATGGACAAATGCATCTGCGACAGGTAGATTGGTGAGGACGAGGTCAAATAAGTTCCCTCATGTTGGTGTTCTCATTGCCTGCCCCAAGCCCAGTCTGGCAGCTATATCCTTCAGGACTTGGTCAATGGTGGTGCTACTCAGCAATTCTTTGTGATGGCCATTGAAGTACTTGCCTAGAGTACATTCTATGCCCTTGTTACCCTCAGTGCTTCCTCCAAGTTGGAGGTTGAACTCCAAACCATCGTCAACACCTTCACCGACACGTACGAGAGCATAGGCCTTACACTAAACATCCGTAAGACAAAGGTCCTCTACCAAACTGCCCCCGCCACACAGTACTGCCCCCTAATTATCAAAATCCAAGACAAGGCCTTGGACAACGTGGACCACTTTCCATACCTCGGGAGCCTACTGTCAACCAGGGCAGACGTCGACAATGAAGTCCAACACCGCCTTCAGTGTGCCAGTGCAGCCTTCGGTTAGAGTCATAGAGTTATACAGCACGGATAGAGGCCCTTCGGCCCATCGTGTCCGCGCCGGCCATCAAGCCCTGTCTAATCTAATCCCATATTCCAGCATTTGGTCTGTAGCCTTGTATGCTATGGCATTTCAAGTGCTCATCCAAATGCTTCTTGAATGTTGTGAGGGTTCCAGCCTCCACAACCCTTTCAGGCAGTGAGTTCCAGATTCCAACCACCCTCTGGGTGAAAAAGTTCTTTCTCAAATCCCCTCTAAACCTCCTGCCCTTTACCTTGAATCTATGCCCCCTAGTTATTGACCCTTCTACTAAGGGAAAAAGCTCCTTAGTATCCATCCCATCTATGCCCCTCATAATTTTGTACACCTCAATCATGTCCCCCCTCAGCCTCCTCTGCTCCAAGGAAAACAAACCCAATCTGCCCAGTCTCTCTTCATAGCTGAAGCGCTCCAGCCCTGGTAACATCCTGGTGAATCTCCTCTGCACCCTCTCCAAAGCTATCACATCCTTCCTGTAGTGTGGCGACCAGAACTGCACACAGTATTCCAGCTGTGGCCTAACCAGTGTTTTATACAGCTCCATTATAACCTCCTTGCTCTTATATTCTATGCCTCGGCTAATGAAGGCAAGTATCCCATATGCCTTTTTTACCACCTTATCCACCTGTTCCGCCGCCTTCAGGGATCTGTGTACTTGCACACCCAGATCCCTCTGACCCTCCGTCTTGCCTAGGGTCTTACCATTCATTGTGTATTCCCTTGCCTTGTTTGTCCCCCCAAAGTGCATCACCTCGCACTTTTCCGGGTTAAATTCCATTTGCCACTGTTCCGCCCATCTGACCAACCCATCTATATCGTCCTGCAGACTGAGACTACCCTCCTCGCTATTTACCACCCTACCAATTTTTGTATCATCCGCGAACTTACTGATCATACCTTTTACATTCATATCCAAGTCATTAATGTAGACCACAAACAGCAAGGGACCCAGCACCGATCCCTGTGGTACCCCACTGGCCACAGGCTTCCAGTCACAAAAACAACCTTCGACCATCACCCTCTGCCTTCTGCCACTAAGCCAGTTTTGTATCCAATGTGCCAAGGCACCCTGGATTCCATGGGCTCTTACCTTCTTGACCAGTCTCCTGTGCGGGACTTTATCGAAGGCCTTACTGAAATCCATGTATACCACATCCACTGCGTTACCCTCATCCACACACCTAGTCACCCCCTCAAAAAATTCAATCAAATTAGTCAGACATGATCTTCCCTTGACAAAGCCATGTTGACTATCCCTGATTAATCCTTGCCTCTCCAAGTGGAGACTAATTTTGTCCCTCAGAATTTTTTCCAATAATTTTCCTACCACTGATGTTAGGCTCACTGGCCTGTAGTTCCCCGGTTTTTCCCTACTCCCCTTCTTGAATAATGGTACTACATTAGCGGTTCTCCAGTCCTCTGGCACATCCCCTGTGGCCAGAGAGGTTCTGAATATATGTGTTAGAGCCCCCGCAATCTCTTCCTTTGCCTCACACAGCAGCCTGGGATACATTTCGTCCGGGCCTGGGGATTTATCCATTTTTAGGCCTGCTAAAACCGCCAATACCTCCTCCCTCTCGATGTTAATATGTTCGAGCATATCACAGCCCCCCCGCCCTATTTCTATGTCTACATCGTCCCTCTCCATAGTGAAAACAGATGCAAAAAATTCATTTAGAACCCCTCCTACATCTTCTGGCTCCACACACAGATTGCCACTTTTGTCCCTAATGGGCCCTATTTTTTCCCTAGTTATCCTCTTACCCTTAATATACTTATAAAACATCTTAGGATTTTCCTTTATTTTGCTCGCCAGTGTTATTTCATGGCCCCTCCTTGATCTCCTAATTTCTTTTTTAAGTATCCCCCTGCACTTTTTGTACTCCTCTAGGGCTTCCTCCGTCTTTAGCCTTTTGTATCTGCCAAAAGCCCTCCTTTTTTTTCTAATCCATTCTCGTATATCCCCTGACATCCAAGGTTCCCTGTGGTTTTTGGAACCACCCTTGACCTTTACGGGAACATGTTGCCATTGTATGATCTCAACCTCCCTTCTGAAAGCCTCCCATTGCTCCGATGCGGATTTTCCTACAAGTAGCTGATCCCAGTCCATTTTGGCCAGATCCTGCCTTATCCTATTAAAATCGGCCTTCCCCCAATTTAGAACCTTTATTTCCGGCCCATCCCTGTCCTTTTCCATGACCATCTTAAATCTCACCATATTATGGTCACTGTCACCAAAGTGCTCACCTACTAGCACTTCTTCCACTTGGCCGGCCACATTCCCTAGAATTAGGTCCAGTACCGCCCCCTCTCTTGTAGGACCTTCTACATGCTGGCTCAAAAAGCTCTCCTGGATGCACTTTAAGAATTCTACACCCTCTGTGCCTTTCACAATCTGACTATCCCAGTTAATATTGGGGAAGTTGAAATCCCCCATTATTATTACCCTATTTGCACATTTCTCTGAGATTTGCCTGCATATCTGTTCCTCTATCTCCCCCTGACTGTTTGGAGGCCTATAGTACACGCCCAGCAAAGTGCTTGCCCCCTTTTTGTTTTTAAGCTCCACCCATATGGCCTCATTAGAGGAACCTGCTAATATGTCATCCCTCCTTACTGCAGTAATTGACTCCTTAATTAATATTGCGACACCCCCTCCTCTTATACCTCCCCCTCTGTCTCGCCTGAAGATTCTGTACCCCGGAATATTGAGCTGCCAGTCTTGCCCCTCCCTCAACCATGTCTCCGTGATAGCAACAATATCATACTCCCATGTGTTTATCAACACCTTCAGTTCATCCACCTTATTTGCAAGACTCCTTGCATTAAAATAGATGCCATCCAGCCTTGCCCTTATATATTTGCCCTGTCTACCAAGCTGACTTGTTTTTTTCTCTATGATTGGCAGCACATCACCCCCTATTTCAGCTCCCCTCTGTATCCCATCCCCCTGCCAAGTTAGTTTAAACCCCCCCCAACAGTGCTAGCAAACCTCCCCGCAAGGATATTTGTCCCACTCTGAAGAAGAGTGTTTGAAGACCAGGACCTCAAACCTGGCACTAAGCTCATGGTCTGCAGAGCAGCAGTGATACCCGCCCTGCTGTATGCCTCAGAGACATGGACCATGTACAGCAGGCACCTCAAAGCACTGGAAAGATACCACCAACGCTGCCTCCGCAAGATCCTGCAAATCCATTGGCAGGATAGGCGCACCAACGTTGGTGTTCTTGCTCAGGCCAACATCCCCAGCATCGAAGCTTTGACCACGCTTGTAGTGGCGCTTCTTAGTTTCCAAACAGGCAGCCACTGAGCTGTGGGGCTTTTAACAACGAGTAGACGCGTGTCGAAATAAAACGTTCCCAAACGTAGCTTTGTCTTTTAAACTGTTTACTATAACACTTCACAAACGGAATTACAAAGCAAACACGTATAAACGAACACGGTCAAAAACTGTATTGCTCCAAACCTCACAACTTCTGCCTCCTTCAGCCACGTGGAGTTTAAACTGTAAAATGGCTGCATACCATGTGTGGCTTAGGGACTGTACCATTGTGGCAAGAATGAAGGGGGTGTCTCGGACTATACTACTGGAGCAAGAAAATAGGGGGTTTCTTAATACAATAAGTCAATCAGGTAAATTAACTGTATTATGCTATTTAACCAATATTTTAAAGTATTTTCTTAAGCTTTTATGGCTCTTACATTCCGGCCCCTAATTGACTAGGCACATGAAGCGTATCAATTACTCAAACATTAAGAGTCATAAACTAATGAGTTCAACATATTTACAATATAAGTGTCCACTTTTTTCGTTCAGGAACTTTTCACGCTGCTTCTTGTAGCAGGCAGAGCTTTGTGATCGGTCTTTCCAGGGTACTGGTCTTGGTTTGCAAACAAACGCGACGAACGACGCCTCTGGAGTCTGGCATGGTCTTAATTATTTTTCCCATCAACCAAGAATTTCTAGGGGCTGAATCATCCACGATTAAGACAATGTCTCCGACAATGAAGTTCCTCTTTATTTTGGACCATTTTTGACGCTCCTGTAGCAGAGGTAAGTATTCTCTTGTCCATCTGGTCCAGAAAAGGTCTGACATATACTGAACTTGCCTCCACTTCCGACGGGCATACAGATCTTCCTTTTTGAAGACTCCCGGGGGCACGGTCGGTCATTAATGATGGCTTCGACCTCGCACAGAACGGTTTGGAGTCCCTCGTCGTCGAGCGCTTGCTGCTTCAGTACAGAACTGAGTAGTTTTCTTACGGTGCGTATCTGTCTTTCCCAGACACCTCCATGGTGGGATGCAGCCGGAGGATTGAAGATCCACTTAATTCCTGTTTGCATCATGGCTTCCTGTATTTTAAGCCGATTCCAACCTTCAATAGCTTCCCGTAGTTCTCTCTCCGCTCCGACGAAATTAGTGCCATTATCAGAACGCATAATGGACACCTGACCTCTTCTACAGACAAAGCGCCGCAAGGCGTTAATACAGGAATCAGTGTCAAGCATGTGTGCCACCTCAATATGAACTGCTCTGATGGTCAAACAAGTGAAAAGCACACCATATCTCTTGACAAGGCTCCGTCCTCGCTTTACCTCGAAAGGCCCGAAATAGTCCACCCCTACGTTTGTAAATGGGGGCTTGTCTGGTAACAAACGGTCTTCAGGCAGGTCTGCCATTTTCTGCTCCCCAGCTCTAGCGTGTAACCGTCTGCAAACAATGCATTCAGAGAGTATTTTTCTTATTACAGAATTAGCTCCTGGAATCCAGTATCTTTGTCTTAGCTTCGCAAGCACGTGATTCCTCCCACTGTGTCCAATACTCTGGTGTATATGCTGAAGAATGACAGTAGCAACCCGGAGGTCCTTAGAAAGGATAGCAGGATGCTTGGCCTCCTCTGGCATAGCAGATTTGTTTAGTCTCCCTCCCACCCTCAGTACTCCATCTTGCAGTGTAGGGTCCAGCTTGTAGATATGACTACCTTTCTTGATTGGAGTATTTCGCTGTAAAGCTTCGATCTCTTCTGGGTATCTTTGTCTTTAACTGAAGCAAACTATCTCCATTTCAGCCTTGGCCAAATCCTCCACGGTCAATGAATTCTTACCCAATGTGGTCTTGTGCTGATGCATATACTGCTGTAGAAGCATTCTCTGCTTATCGGGGTTACTTTCAGACTGACTGATAGTGGCTCGGTACTCTTTTCTCTTACCGCTCAGGTGTAGCAGCAACTCTTTCAACCTTAGAAACCATGCAACTGCTTTCCTCAACTGGTGCCATCCTGGTAAATGGTTAACAAGCTTGTTCACTGTGTCAAAGTTCTCTTTCGTAGTTATGAGATTTACTGTGACTGATCTCTTGACTTCGACGTCGTCTTCAGCAATCTGACTTGGCATATCTGGTCTTTCTGGCCATGATCTCTCTGTTTCCAGCAGATAACTTGGGCCTTGTATCCAAGTTTCACTCCTCATGAAGTTTTCAGCCTTCAATCCCCGTGAGGCTTGATCTGCTGGGTTTAATGAGGTGTTTACATACCTCCATTGAGATGGTTGTGTAGCTTCTCTAATGGATGAGATTCTGTTTGCTACGAAGGTCTTGAAGCGTATCTTCTCCTTCTCTATATACTTCAGCACCGTCGTGCTATCCGTCCAGAAGACAGATTCTTCTAGTGGGAGCTGTAACTCTTTCCGCATCGCCTGGTCAACTTTAACTGCAACAACCGTTGCCGTCAACTCCAGTCTCGGGATGGTGACCTGCTTCAGCGGAGCCACCCTGGATTTCCCCATGAGGAAGGCACAATGTTTCTGGCCCTGTTGATTTGTCAGCAAGAGGTAAGTAGCCGTGCCATAGCCGTCCTCACTGGCGTCCGAGAAATGATGTAGTTGAGCCGTCTTTGTAACTCCAAAACTCACGGGCTTGATGCATCTACTGACGTTGAAGCTAGAAAGTTGTTGCAAATCTGTCAACCATCTGTGCCATCTCTGAGCTTGACCTTCTGGGATATCTTCATCCCATCCTCTCTTGTCTCTACACAGCTCTCGTAGCATCAGCTTCACCGGCAGAATGAGTGGTGCCAGGAATCCAAGAGGGTCGTAGATGGAACTGACCACGGAGAGAATCCCTCGTCTTGTGGATGGTCTTTCGTTCACCATTATCCTGAAGTTGAACGTGTCTGACTCAATGCACCATTGTACACCAAGAGCTCTCTCGATAGGAAGGACATCGTGGCTCAGGTCCAGATCTTTGACTTCAGTGGCTCTTTCCTTTTCTGGGATAGAAGCTAGAACTGCTCTGCTGTTGCTTATCCACTTAGTCAGATGGAATCCTCCATTCGAACACAGAGTTCTAAGGTCTCTTGACAGTGCGATGGCATCGTCTTCTGTTGACACGGACTTCAGACAGTCATCGACATAAAAGTTTCTGAAGATTGTCTCCACAGCCTCTGATGGTGCTTTGCCTTTGCCATCTTCTGCAGTTTTTCTGAGAGCGTAGCTTGCACAGCTGGGAGATGATGTGGCTCCGAACAAGTGTACGGCCATTCTACATTCCACCATCGCTTGACTAACGTCGCCATCTGGCCACCAAAGGAAACGTAGAAGATCAGCATCTTCATCAGGGATTCTGACTTGGTAGAACATTGATTCTATGTCTGCCATCATGGCAACGAGCTCTTGTCTAAACCTAGTCAAGACGCCAATGAGGGTATTAGTAAGATCAGGACCTTGAAGCAGCTGGTCATTCAGTGAAGTTCCTCTGAATGAGGCGGCACAGTCAAACACTACACAGATCTTTTTCTTCTTTGGGTGATACACACCGTGATGAGGAATGTACCAGACCCTTCCATCGTCTCTGTTCAACTGTTCCTTGGGCACTTTTACAGCATAGCCTTTCGCTATGATGTTTCTCATGAAGCCTTTGTAGTCTTCGTGAAAGTCGGGGTTCTTGTTCAGCTTTCTCTTTAGACTGATGGCGCGTTGCTCTGCTATGCAGCGATTGTTCGGCATCTTCGCGGTCTGTCTTCTCAGTGGCAAACCAATGTGATAGTGGCCATCAATGAACTGTGTAGACCTTGTCATCAAATCCATGAACTGATGGTCTTCTTGTGACATCTCTGTCTTTTCCTCACAGCTGCATTCTGAAAAGTCTGCGTTGAACTGCTGTATCAACAGCTCTTCAATGCTTGCGATAGAGATGCAATTAACTGTGACATTTTGTCGTTCCTCCTTGTTCGACTTGTTGCCATCATCTCTCCTTACCGGTCCATTGACTACCCATCCAAGGGCTGTCCTGACGGCGTAGGGTCCGTCATCCTTGCTGTTTATCACCTGCCATGGCTCCATAGTTTTGTAGGCATTGGTTCCAATTAATAGGCCAATTTCTGCTTCAATGTATGGGAGACGCACCTTTTCTAGGTAAGGCCATCTATCCACATCCTTCTGCAGGGCTAAGTTCCCTATTCTAACAGGAATCTCCCTCTGTGTGAAAACATTAGGCAGGTCTATGAAGTCCTTCTCTTCAAGTCCACACACTTCTAAGTCTGACAGGATATAACTTTGCATTGACTTCTCATGACCCATGGTGCGTAATAGGATTTCTGTTCTTCTGCCTCTAACGTTCAGCTGTCGCATGAGTGATTCTGTGCAGAACGTTGCTGAACTACCTCGATCCATGAAGGCGTAAGTCTCCACAAGCTTCTCGCTCCTCTTAGACTTGATCTTTACTGGTACGATGGCAAGAATACAATCACTGTCACCGGCCCCAGTGAGTCCACAAGTCTCTGGTTCTAGCGACACCAGAGCACTTGAAACAACCTTCTCGTCGGTATTGTTTTCTTCACTCTTCTTAGAGACTTGTTCTTCTTTATGGATATGCAGCAGACTGGGATGTTTCCGAGTGCACTCTCTGCATGTTGTTCTTTGCTTACAGTTTCTACTCAGGTGCCCCTGAGAGAGACATCCAAAACATAGGCCGTTGTACTTCAGGAATTCGATTCTGTCCTTATGTGGCTGTGCTTTGATGTCGCTGCAGAAATCCAATGTATGATTCTTCTGGCAGAATAAGCATGGCTTCTGAAAGGCATTAGCAGGCGTCACTGTGCTGCTCTTTTTGGGAGATGAGTTCTGGGGCCTTTCTTCCTCGGCCTGAGTGACGATAGTTGCAAAGCTGCTTCCCCTGGAACCACCTTTCCTGAGAGTCTTTGATTCAACAGGCTTGGCTTTCACTCTTCCATCGGTGGTCGGGCTGGCGTCCTGGATGTTTCCAAACAATGGGTCCCTAGCAATTTTAGCCTGTTTGTCTATGAAATTCACTAAGTCTACAAGCCTGGCTCTACTTTCCCGTCTCTCCATTATCTCAAAGGCTGTTCTTCTCCATTGTTCTCTCATCCTGTAAGGAAGCTTAGAGATGATGATTCTCATAGTCGTAGGATTGTCCATCTCTTCCATGAATTCAACATCCTCCATGGTGTTGCGACATCCTATGAGGAAAAGAACATATGCGTTCAATGCCTCTCCGTCCTCCGATCTGATCTGTAGCCACTTGGTAGCCTTTTCAATATATGCAGTGGCTATCTTCAGCTTGTTACCATAGTGCTCCTGCAGCAACTTCCTGGCTTCTATGTATCCCCGGTCCGGCCTCATGTGTTCACAGCTTCTGACCAGGTCTTGTGGTTTACCACTGGTGTACTGTCCCAGGTAGTACAACTTATCACTGCTGCTCTCTGTTTTGGAGTCAATGGCTTGTTCAAAGGATCTGATGAAGGGCTTATACTTGAGTGGGTCGCCTTGGAACACTGGTATGTCTCTTTGAGGGAGTCGAAACAGATTCTGTTGTTTTACAAGCATCTCTGTAATTTCGTTCTGACGTTGCATCACTCGGTATAGGCTTCTCCCTGTGTCTTCAGGCCTCTGGTGGTCATCAGCAGGGTCTAGTCTAGACCGTCTGACGTCTGGGGTAGCATCACGTGCTCCTGTTAGTGGAGAGGCCACTCTTCCACGCTGTAATGCCAGGGGATTGCCTTCGGACTCTCTTGTAATTCTTGAAGGTGCCCTGGATCCAACTCTATGTGACAACATTGACTGGCAGTATTCGCTCCCGCCGTCCCGTGAGCCTTCATAATCTTCATACGCACTCAACCTGGCGTCTGAGACCACGATAGCTGTTTTTATCTCCAGCTGTTCTTTCTTTGCCTGCACCTGGGCCTGTTGGGCCTGCAGTTGGGCCTCTTCCCGTTCAAGAGCTTGCTTCTCCGCTAAAGATGCTGCGCGCGCCATCAACGCCGCCCGTTCAACCTCCTCTCTCATGCGTCGCGACGAGCTTGTGGTAGAAGCGACTGACCTGCGTCCAGAAACAGAGCTACCTTCTTTTCGATTTTTGCTCGGTCTGGCGGAAGTCTCTGAAATGCTATCGTCTGGTCCGACTTCATCGTCAACTTTATCTTTCTCTGCTGTATCAGCATCTTGACGAATCTTTAACATCCACTGTTCTGTGGCCTTGATATAGTCCTTAATGCTGGTTGATTTAAGATCAAACCAGTTGTGCTGATCAGCGTTTCCCTCTTCTTCAGACAGAAGTGCTAATACATCTTCATTGAGTACATTAAATTCTTCATGCAGCTTGGAGAAATCGTAACACATTATGTCTTCAGCTTTCTTAATATTAGCATTATCTCCCATGAGACGATCAATTATCTTCATTTTTCCAGTTATCTGAGCTAATTTAGCCTTCCTTGCACCTATGCTTCTATGTAACTTCTCTTCCATTGCCTTTGGGGGGAGCTTTATTTCCCTCTTTTGGCCAGCAATCCTTCTGGCTGGGGAAGCTCCTGGCTCCGTAAGGCCTCGGCCATTTTACCCGCAGCTCTTATTTAGCTTCTCAATAGAATGAACAAAGCAAGTAACAGTCACTGTACCTTCGCTTTCTTATATTGTCGTCTGGCTCCGTGACCATTCATGTATACGTTCGCCGACGATTCCGTCCTTCTTAGGGAGCAAGTTTTTGACTAATGTAGTGGCGCTTCTTAGTTTCCAAACAGGCAGCCACTGAGCTGTGGGGCTTTTAACAACGAGTAGACGCGTGTCGAAATAAAACGTTCCCAAACGTAGCTTTGTCTTTTAAACTGTTTACTATAACACTTCACAAACGGAATTACAAAGCAAACACGTATAAACGAACACGGTCAAAAACTGTATTGCTCCAAACCTCACAACTTCTGCCTCCTTCAGCCACGTGGAGTTTAAACTGTAAAATGGCTGCATACCATGTGTGGCTTAGGGACTGTACCATTGTGGCAAGAATGAAGGGGGTGTCTCGGACTATACTACTGGAGCAAGAAAATAGGGGGTTTCTTAATACAATAAGTCAATCAGGTAAATTAACTATTATGCTATTTAACCAATATTTTAAAGTATTTTCTTAAGCTTTTATGGCTCTTACAACGCTCAATCAGCTCCGATGGACGGGTCACATTGTCCGCATGCCCGATATGAGACTCCCAAAACAAGCACTCGGAGCTCCGGCACGGCAAGAGAGCCCCAGGTGAGCAGAGGAAACTCTTCAAGGACACCTGGGAATCCCTGGCCCAAGACCGCACAAAGTGGAGGAGAAGCATCCGGGAAGGCGCCAAACACCTCGAGTCTCTTCGCCGGGAGCAAGCGGAAGCCAAGCGCAGGCAGCGCAAGGAGCGCACGTCAACCCAAGCACCCCACCCACCCGCCCCTTCAACCACCGTCTGCCCCACCTGTGACAAGAGACTGTCGGTCCCGCATTGGACTCATCAGTCACCTGCGAACTCATTTTTTAATGTGGAAGCAAGTCATCCTCGGTTCCGAGGGACTGCCTAAGAAGAAGAAGCAGCTTCCTCCAAGTGTTGTTCGACATGGAGGAGTACTGATTCATCAGCTGAGGGAGGGCAATAGCTGGTAATTAGAAGGCGATGTCCTGGACATCGTTGACCTAGAGCCATGAGACTTCATGGGATCCGGAGTCAATGTTGATGACTCCCAGGGCCACTCCCCCCAACTCTATACCACTATGCCACCACCTCTGTTGGATCTGTCCTGCTGGTGAGACGGGAATTCCCAGGCATGGTGATGGAGGAGTCTGGGACATTGGCTGATATCTATGATTCTTTGAGTATGACTATGTCAAGCTGTTGCTTGACTATTCTGTGGGACAGCTCTCCCAACTTAGGCACCAGTCCCCAGATGTTAGTGAGCAGGACTTTGCAAGGTCGACTGGGCTGGGTGTGCCTTTGTCGTGTCTTGATTTGATACCTAGGTTGCAGCTGAGTGGTCGGTCCGATTTTTTTTTTTTTTCATTGATTTTTCTTCCTAGCGGTTTGATACAACTGAGTGGCTTGCTCGGCCACTTCAGAGGGAGGTTGAGAGTCAACCACATTAATGTGGGACTGGAGTCACTTATAGGCCAGACCAAGTAAAGACACCAGGTTTCCTTCCCTAAAGGACATTAGTGAACCAGTTGGGTTCGTACAACAAACCAACAGTTTGCAAGGAATAACTTATGTCAATCCAAAGAAGGTAAGAATAGGAAGGATGACTAAAAGCCTGATCAGAGATGAGTTTTCAAGAAGTGTTCTAACCCTAGGGGGGAATAATGCCCTCCTTTTGTCAGGTGACATTGATTTTAACCATGGTCTAGTGTGAACTGTAAGAACATTGCCGTGGTGATAAATCTTTAAACCATGCAAAGTGTATTGGTCACAGACTGTTAGGTGAGTCTTTAACCCCTTTCCTTCAACTCCAGACCTGACTTTAGGGATGGAAATTTATCTTCTGCGTCTAAGATTTATTTGTTGCCTAAAGTGTTCATTTGAATAGTCTGGTTCAAATTGTATTAAGTTACCCAAACCAATTGCTGTGGGAATACTGCACACCACCAAGTAAATTTGCTTAATCTCTTCCTTTCCAGAGTCATCAAAAATAAAATTAGAAACTGATATGCATGAACTAATAACTTAATTAACCTATAATAACATAATTAATGTTGCCATAAATTTAAGCATTAGGGAGTACATGAAATATTTGAATAATTACTAATTGTTGTTTACTGTTTCCAACATAGTTTAAATGAGCCACAACAACTCGGCAGCAGCTGCACTCTCCTTCATACAACAAAGGGTTACGTTCATTTATACGAGACAAATCGGCAATATTACAAGTTATGTAGCTAGCAGGTTACAGTTTAGGCAACAAGTCTCTCCAGATACGTGTTAAGTCTATTTCAGAGTAAAGCTGATGAGCTCTTGGCTTTGACAATATTATTTTTAGAAATCATACAACCTTACAGTAGACAGAGTTGGGTGGATCTGCCTCCCTGCGGACACTCGCGGTCTCCTCAGGAACACGTACGAGATCGAGCTGCTTCTGCTGTCTTTCTGTTCCTGGTAGATCTAACCTTTCACTTTACTATGTAGGTAGATCTATAACCTTATTAACTTCTGTTCCTCTATTCTCAGAGACTTGGACTGATATGCTTAAATTGCTTGCTTGTGTCTGACTAAACTTCTTAAATCAGTGAACTCTCACTCTGAACACTTTCTTGGCTCATTCTGAACTCTGCAGATTTCTCCAAACATCTCAAGACTTCCCTCCTCCTTTTCAACCTTCTGATTTGGATGTCAAAAAGCACAATATTTTTAATATTTAATTTCACACAGTTAGACTTCTTTACCTACCTATTTTTTGATGGCTGACCAATCAAGATGACTCATTTTGTAGTAAGAATTCACCTTTAGGTGTCAATCACCTTAAACAAACAAATGTTAAAGACTTGCAATGAGAACATTTTAATTGTGAGACAAAATCCAGGCCTATTCTTGTCATTGGTTACTCCATTTACTTTCCTGGACTTAAATAGTGGCAAAGCCAGACAACGCTAAATAAAAGTGATATTCCTTTGAGTTTTCCTGTCTCGCTTATCTTTTCCACACAGCGTAACCATACTGGGGTTTGAATGAATGTATGTAAACTCTTGACAGTTAAATACATTTGATTTATAAAGTCATCCAAATCCACTGAATATGTCACCGATTTGTTTCTCTTCTCGGTCACCTGGGATAATGTTTGCTCTTGGCTAGTGGGCACTGTTTTTAGGCCCCATATTGTTTGACACTGAGTGTCAGCAAACTGTAGGAGCATCGAAGTAGAGTCCAATTCTGTCCTCTCATGCACTTCTAGCAACTGTAGCTCCTTACTGCTATCCAGGCTGACATCAGCCAGTGGAGGGCTGATGAGGGACTTTCCTGGTCTGTATATATCATTGCCACATCACAGGGTGCATTTACCCACCATCATTGAAGGAGTGTGCTGGACGTTTTGTTAGTTACTCTAATTTTGGTTGATATTTTTTCTCCGTCTGCTTCTTTCTGTGGCTAAGGTGAGGGAGAGGAACATTTCATGGGAGGCTAAACTGACTTTGAGGGAGGAGGTGGGCAGAAGCAACTGTGGGGATAGCTGCCATTTTTTAGGTAAGAATTGAAAGCGACTAGCTGCTGTGATGGTTCTATGGAATGCCGAGCTAGATGGGCAAAATGACGCCCCGTCCCCACTGATCTTTGTGAGTTGGGTGCCCAGTGCCCACGTCTGCACTTAGTCTGGGCCAATTCCAAGGTACAAAGTTGACAATTTTTCATTTACAGATGGATATTGGATTTGTTTAGATTAATATACTGTTCTGTAAATTAAATCACAACATTCTATGGAAAGTCATGATCGTGAAAAAGCGTGTCTGTTCTGTATGTGGTTGTGGACTCTGTTGGAACATATGTTCATAACTTACCAAAGTGCTGTACTCTGTTTGCAACAGGAGAAGTTTTTTATGCCCTAAATGAGGATGAAGTCTGCAAATCCAATGCACTGATGCTGTTACGGAATGCTGTAAAATTCAATCTGTCAGAGTTTGAGGAGGTGTGGCAGCAGAGTGTACCTGAGGGCATGTCAACAAGGCTGGATCAACTCAAGGTAAAAATTCCTTGAATACTTGGCATTCTGTTTAATACTTTATGTACTAGTGTTGTTTTTCTGTGCTACCCTGTATCAATACTCGACAAGTCAACCTCCTCCCCTATTATCCTTGTAAGATAGTTTGCTCAATCACCATTCTTCCATACCACCCCACCACCTACCCCATGTTATACACCTACTCCGTGGTAAAAGACAGAAAGACTTGCATTTATATAGTGCCTTTCACATGACCACCGGACGTCCCAACACGCTTTACAGCCAATGAAGTACTTTTTGAAGTGGAGTCACTGTTGTAATGTAGGAAACACGGCAACCAATTTGAACACAGCAAGCTCCCACAATCAATGATGTGACCATGACCAGATAATCTGTTTTAGATGTTGATTGCGGGATAAATGTTGGCTAGGACACCGGGGATAACTCCCCTGCTCTTCTTCGAAAAAGTGCCATGGATCTTTTACATCCACCTGAGAGAGCAGACGGTGCCTCAGTTTAATGTCGCATCCAAAAGAATGAGAAAGCAACCTACTCCCATGGTATTGCTAGTGCCACTCAGTGACTGTGCTCGAGGAATCGGGGAGTGAATTATTCAACCCTGGTTGCTTTCTCTGAGGCTATGACTAATTGCTGCTCTGTGCCTTCTTTGATGGCCAGGCCCAGATCAATATCAGATAGTAGCTATATATTTTTTTTAAAGTTTGTGCCTTTTTGTTTAAATAATTTCATTGCCCAGTAGGTGTGTGCCACTTTCTAGAAAACTCATTGGCTGGTAAGCACATGCTCGCCCTGATTGTCTGTTTCGTAGGCCAGAAGGAGTGGAGGTAGTGATTCAATTAACAAAAATCACAATCAAATCCCTTAAAAACAAAAATTCACTAACTTTTTGGCAACATAACCATGCACCATTCCCCTGGCCTATACTTTACTTTAGCCCTAGCCATCACAGAATCCCCACAGTGCAGATAGAGGCCATTTCGGCCCATCGAGCCTGCACCGACACATATCCCACCCTATCCCTGTAACCCCACTGTTAAGTATGTGTATTGTATTGAACAATTAACACAAAGACTTAAACGTATAACTCAAACAGGTCTTTACTGGTTGGAGGTAGGGACTACACGTAGATCTTTACTTCATGCCCACAGGCGGGAACTGAGGGGGATCAGTACCCACAGTACTATTTATACCCCTATGGCCAGGAGTGGTACTGCGTATCACTACGCCCAACAAGTAGTGCAGTCCTGTCCATAGGTTCAAAGTAGCACACATATTACATACACAACATTCCTCCCTTCCTAGCTTTACAGTCATCTCCCCATTTAACATAACGTAATAACATATATAACTTCAGGTTTACATAACAGAATAACATAGATACATAGATAACTTCATGTCAAAACAGATCACAGATTCAGTCTCTGCGGAAAACAGTTCACAGATTCAATCTCTGTGGTGTAGTCGGTTCACGTTGCTGGAGTGACTCATTCAATAGTCCTTCCATGGATTTAACAGTTTGAACTTCCGAACTGAATTGGCTCCGTTCGGAGGGACCACGTGTGTGATCTGGTAGAGGTAATAATGGTTCAGATGGGTCATCTTCTGTTTCGACTTTTCCTTTTCTGCTTCTTGGAGACTCTCTGGGCTCCACTGTTAGCTGCCAGCTGCATGCGCAGTTCCTCCTTCTCTCCCTCCTTTTTCCGTAGTAGAGCCACCTTCTCCCGATGTTCCGTAGACTTTCGGTGCTCCTCCATGATTTCTGTATGGTGGGAGTCGAAGTTACAAGTTGGGCAGGACAGGACATAGTAATATTCGGTGTCGTCCTGATCTAGGCCAGCGAGAGGGTCTTCTATTTCCTCCATACCCAGCTGGGCGTTAGCCAGCTTTTGTTCCAAGTCCAGACATCTTTCCTGAAGAGACTTCTTCATGCGTACCTCTTCATCCAGCTTTTTCTGGGCTTTCAGCAAGTCGTTTACTAATGACCTCATTTGAGATTTTACTACTTCAACTTCTTTTGGAGATTGATTGATCGGACTATTCAATCCCTCTACCGGAGCAGCTGTTTCAGCGGTCTGTTGTTCTACGTTGACGTGAGTCAGCGTACTTTTGGCATCCAAGGGCTGCTCTGTTGCAGTCATCTCAGTCTGTGTTGCCACCTCAGCTCTTCCAATAACCTTTGAGAGCTCCGAACCCCTTTCGTTTGAATATTGAAGTTCGTGTTCAAGTTTTTCCCATTTCAGAGTCCTGTCCTTCAGCATATGCAGGAGTTGGCTGACCGTTAACTCCTCTGACATCAGACGTTTTGTGTGCTCCTGCTCCATTTTCTCCATCAGCTGCTTCTGTTGTCTTTCCAGATTCTCCAACTCTATATCAAAGAACTCTTTCGTTGCATTCAACTCTTGCTCAAAACGGCGAAGCATTTGTTCTAATTGCTGTTGTAGTTTGAAATGGAGTTGAGTTCGAGCCCGGTGTCCCTCAGAAATGGGCACATCAGTAGACTTGCCAGACTCAGAATCCACAGTTAAACTATGTTGTTGTTGCTCAGTGGAATTCTGTGCTGAAACTTTGTCTTTTGCACCTGAGTTGGGCTTACCATCATCCGTTCCAGAGTCTGGGCCGACTATCTTCACCGAGTTCTCACTCGTTATTGTTTGTAGGAAATGTCAGTCCATATTCATTTTCCTAATCCACTCCCGTCCTAGTAGTGGAGGACCTCCTTCAGATATCACATATAAGTCCATTATTTGACTGTCTTCGCCCTTGTGGACCACTGCAACCTCTATTTTCCCGATGGGGTACACTCTTTGCCCCGTGTATGTTTTCAATATAATCCCCGTATCCTGTAGGGGAATATGTTGGAATAACTTTCCGTAATCTTTCTTATTTATGACCGTCAATGCCGATCCAGTGTCCAATTCCAGTTTTACTTAGACTCCTTCTATCTGAAGAGTAACCCAAATTGTCTGGAGGTCTGCACCCTTACCAACGTTGAGTACCCTTAAGCTAGCCAGTTCAATACTGCTTGCGTCTGAATCGGACTCCTGTTCGGCCACCTTGTGTACCTTTGCGTATTTTCCTTGCGGTGACTTCTTGTTGCTGGTCTTCTTCCCTGACCTGCATACTCTAGCTATATGTCCAAGCCTACCACAAGTTCTACATTCTTGGTTTTTAAACCAACACTGGTTCTGATCATGCGTTGTCTTTCCACAACGATAACATTTGCCAGAACTCACACCCAATTTGTGTGCACTGAGCTCCGGTGACCGTAGCTGCATTACTGCCGTGCCTCTCGCTGCGGCTTCGTGTGCTGCTGCCATAGTGACCGCCTTCTCAAGCGTCAGCTCATTCTCCTCGAGCAGTCGCTTTTGTGTATCCTGTTTAAATAAACCACACACAAATTTGTCTCGAAGTGCCTCTGTCAGTCCCGTTCCAAACTGGCAATATTTCGCTAATTTACGCAATTCCAGCAAATAATCAGCATTGCTTTCATGCTGTAGCTGCCTTCTGTCGTAAAATTTAAATTGTTCCGCTAGCATCAGCGGCGTGGGGTTTAGATGATCTTTCAGGACAGTAACAATCTCATCGAACGTCTTATCCGCCGGTTCATCTGGTGATAACAGGTGTTTCAATTGCCCGTATGTCTTCGCACCCATTAAATTTAATAATGTTAGAGCTTTATCTTGGTCACGAATTTTATTGGCCTTACAATAATTTTTTACTCTTTCAACATATATGGCCCAATCTTCGAGGTCACTATCAAAGGTGCTAATATTCCCGTGTTTAGGCATTGTAGATTTGCAATTTCTCAGATTTTATTTTCTTTACTTGTTATCAAAGATGGCGGCTTCCCGCTCTTGCCGTCGTCCTCCGCCCACAAAATGGCGGTTTTCCCGCGCTTGGCGGTCTTCACCCGTCCCCCGACGCCGTCTCCCTTCAGCCCCCGAGTGCGGCCCTTATCTTCGCCGCGATCGCCCGAGTGCGGCCCTTATTAGCGGATGCGATCGCTGGACAGCGAAGTGGCTCCCGACCGAAGCGGCTCTTGCTCGCTCCCTCCCGGGCTCTGGCTTACCCGCTCGCGCGTTTCACCGCGGCTCTTATCAGGGATTGCGATCGCCCTTATCTTCTCCAACTTCCCCAGCCCTGTCTTTGCAGCCAACACTGCACGGCTTACCCCACCACCTAGGTTGAACAAGGAAACTGCAGAAAGACTTCTGTCAGTCGCTGGAAGCTGTCAGGATGGCTGCTGCATTCCAGTGCTCAGTCGCTGATGGAGGCTTCAGAGTCCTAAAGCCTGTCGCTTCTAGTGGGGTGGTGATGTTTGAAACCTCTCTTCAACTGCCGCAGGGTAAGAACCTGACTCGTCGCCAGTGCTAAGTATGTGTATTGTATTGAACAATTAACACAAAGACTTAAACGTATAACTCAAACAGGTCTTTACTGGTTGGAGGTAGGGACTACACGTAGATCTTTACTTCATGCCCACAGGCGGGAACTGAGGGGGATCAGTACCCACAGTACTATTTATACCCCTATGGCCAGGAGTGGTACTGCGTATCACTACGCCCAACAAGTAGTGCAGTCCTGTCCATAGGTTCAAAGTAGCACACATATTACATACACAACACCCACGTATTTAATCCCCTAACACTAAGGGTCAATTTATCAGAGCCAAATCAACCTAACCCGCACATCTTTGGACTGTGGGAGGAAACCGGAGCACCCGGAGAAAACCCACGCAGACGCGGGGAGAATGTGCAAACTCCACACAGACAGTCGCCCGAGGCCAGATTTGAACCCGGGTCCCTGGCGCTGTGAGGCAACAGTGCTAACCACTATGCCACCGTGCCTCCTCCCCTTAGCTGCTGTTAGCACCTTCCCTGGTCTATATTGGAATTCCTAACCTTTATTCCCATGTATTTCATTGTGGTTAAAAGCTGTTTTCTCTTTCTGCACCACCTCCTCTCTTTCCCCCCCTCCACCACCACTACTGCTATCACAAGCCTCCACAACACTGCATATGTGCAGCCTCAGTCCCCTGTGCCTGTTCCTCCTTACACTCAGAGATCAGCCTCTCTCCTTTGTCTGGCCCATACCCTCCTCCTTCTTGTTCCTAGACCTCCCAGTGCCCAATCTTGCTCCTGTGCCTCACTCACATAGGAAAAGCTCTGAGCTTCAAGGCTGTGTGATGAGTTTCTAGGCCAATCAAAGCCCAACTATGAAGACTGGTTCATACAGAGAATATTTCCAGAGACTGACAAAGATTTACTTATCTTTTCTGTCAACATTGGTTGCATGGAGCCTAGTGATTGCATCATCTATCACTACTCGGTGTGGTACTTCAGCAGTACATCTTTGGAGCTAGTACTGAACTGCACAACAGTGGCTAAAAGCACTGGTTACTGTCTGGGGGTATGGGGGTCCACCCAGAAGAGAATTATGCTTTATTATTTAAATCACTGTCTATGGTGATTCTGAAAGTTACAGATATCACTATCTCTTGGTAATCCTTGATATTTTGGCACTGATGTTTTAAGTAGATGTTTTGCTTCAGTTATAGTAACTTCTCCATGTTTAACCCCCTCCTTCATTTCCCTCATTCTTTGATAACACGGTCACCTCATATCGGGCAGGTTGTTTATGGCACATTCATAGTCAAAGGACTGTTCAACTACCCTTTCTATGACCAGGACTATTCGTTTGCAGAACGGACCTGTGGATATGTCTAGCTCCCAGACAAAGCAAGAAAGAATCAGAAAAACTGTGAATGTGTGTGTTGTTTGAACCATTAGCAAGCAGTATACTAGCTAGGCTCCAGGATATCAGAGATTACCATGGGCATAGCAAAACTTGCAGACTGCTGTGTAGAGAGACAGCTCCCCCTGCTCTTCTGAATAGATGTGAACAGAACTTTAATTTGTCAGCAATAGCTACATGTACTCTAAAATGCTGGCATTTTGTCCAACTAATTTAATTGTGAATGCTAAATGTCAGAAAACAGGCCATGCATAGTTTTCTTTTGTAAAATAATATCATCATTGAAATATATCACTGCTTTTTGAAGCTGCGTGAAATATTTTGACAATAAAAATACAACTTTGAGTCAAAAAATAGAAACATAAACCAATAAAAGCAAAGGTTTTTTTTAACCCTTTTTTCAGCTAATTTCTTTCTCCTCTGCTGAAGGTATTGACTCCTTGCTGGAATACAGTGCCATTGGGACAGCACACTCTACAGTAACTCGCTCAAGTGGTCATTCTTTGTGTGAACCTGGACTCTGAGTGTTAGCAGGACATTCGAGCTGGGGTGGCATCACACTTGAGCTCACCCACTTCCAGAAAGGTGGTGATCGGGGGTGGGAACCTTGGCTGATTTAACCCCCCCCCATGGAAGTTAATTGGAGTGCCTCTGCCACGGGCCCTGCTGAGAGCTCTATCTCGGCTACTTCCTGGGCTATTGAGAGAGCAAAAGCCAAGACCATTTGGATGCTTTCGGGAGTGCTTGACCCAGCAGAGTACTGAACTATGATTGGCCTGCATTTGACCCCCAGTCTAGTGCAACATTCACAATTGAACTTCCCATTTTTAGCATGTATTGTTTGTGCCCAATTTTCTAAAACCAGGGTTCTTGACACTGTATGAAATGTCAGCCTTCAAATTCAAATTTTGAAAACAAATTTAGATAGCTGATCAGATTGGAGAATTAACACGGAGTACCATAGAATGGTGGAATGGAAGTTCAATCTCCCAACCTCCATTGAATTCTTGGTTCGGACTTGCTGCTGTGAAGTGATGCTAGATATAGTCAATATACCTTGTCCAGAGTGCAGGAGGAAGATGGAATAGGGAGAGTCTAGTAAGGTGCTTACCTTTTTCATCCTGATTTCTCTCCTAATATTTAGAGGACAGTAACTCTTGTTGGGAGTATTGTTGGGAGTTGGGTGCCAGTGGCTTCTAGTATTTCACTCAATAGCCATTCTTCATGTGTGGACTTGGAACTGAATGTGAGCAGACCTATTCCCCCCCACAGGGCAGCAAAGCTGCAGCCAATCCTTTCCTCACCGAGAAGTAGAAACCCTAGCTGACTTGATTTCCCCTGCCCTCTTTCTAGCTTAGCAGCGATGAGGTCAGTCGAGCTTACCATTGCCTGGCTATCAGCTCAACTTAGCACAGACCAGGGATTGAATTTGCGACCCTCTGTTCTGTGGCTCTACCACATTTACCACAGATTTGCGTAACCGATAGAGGGGAGGGCAGGGAAGAGTGCCTTCTGGACTACTTTTGAAAGCCTTTTTGGCAGCTGACAAAAGTAGCATCATATTTTGCCTCGGTTTAGAGTCAAATTCTAGTATGGCTGTGCGGTGTAAATTTAGATTTACTCTAACCAGAGAAGTTAAGCTGAAGTTATAAGTATTCTGTCACTGGACATTTGCCATCCATTTGATAATGAAACTGCTTTTTTATTGTGTGTTTTTTCTCATTTTTTCTATGATACAGGGTGTAGCTCTTGTGGATAGAAATTCAAGGCCACAAGTGATTTTTCAACTAAATGTGGACGATTTGTCAGAGAACACACAGGAACGTTTCAACAGCCTCTTCAACATCAGGGACAAGTGGACTGAGGAAGAAATTGCTCCATACATCCAGTGGGTACTTTTATAACTGGGACTGTATTGTCTATTGCTGTTCACAGTTACTCGTTGTACTCTGGAGATACTGCATATTAAGAACATACATAAAAAAAACAGTAAAAATCCATTAGGCTCAACAAGTCTATCTCCTGCAACTATTGTAGTAATCTGATAGGTGGCATGACTTCCATGGACCAGTAGGGTCAGGAATTTAACAGATTTCTTTTCTTCCAATAATTACAACTGCTCTACATCTTGTCTCATTCTGGCTGCTCCTGTCTGGAATCACAGGTATTTCCTTGGGGATCTCAGCCTGTCAGTCCCAACTCTCTTTAGCTTTCCCTGCTCTGCAACATTATCTTAAATTAAAAAAACTTGAATAAAATGCTTTTCTCTAACCCTCTGATGCGAGGTCCAATGGAATAGGAATTGGCCCATCTACTGCTCATTTCCCACCATCTCCCTCCCAGTCTGACTTCTCATTTTACTCCACCCTCCCAGAACTGACTTTAGACCCAAGCTCCCACTCCCCCACCCTTCCAGCACTGACTTCAGGCCCAAGCTCTCACTCCCCCACCCTTCCAGCACTGACTTCAGGCCCAGGAGCAGCACCGTGCGTACCTAAAAATAAGGTGCCAGCCTGGTAAACCTACAACACAGAACTACATGCATGCTATCTTTGAGGAGGTAACAAGGAGGGTAGTGCACTTGATGTAGTGTATATGGGCTTTAGCAAGGCTCTTGATAAGGTTCCACATGGCAGACTGGTCACGAAGTTAAAAGCCCATGGGATCCAGGGCAAAGTGTCAAGTTGGATTCAAAACTGGCTCGGAGACAGGAAGCAGAGGGTAATGGTTAATGGGTGTTTTTGTGACTGGAAGGCTGTTTCCAGTGGGGTTCCGCGGGGCTCAGTACTAGGTCCCTTGCTTTTTGTGGTATATATATCGATGATCTAGACTTGAATATAGGGGGTGTGATTAAGAAGTTTGTAGATGATACTAAAATCGGCTGTGTGGTCGATACTGGAGAAGGAAGCTGTAGACTGCAGGAAGATATCAGTAAATTGGTCAGGTGGGCAGAACAGTGGCAAATGGAATTCAATCCAGAGAAGTGTGAGGTAATGCATTTGGGGAGGGCTAACAAGGAAAGGGAATACACATTAAATGGTAGGACACTGAGTAGTGTAGAGGAACAAAGGGACCCTGGAGTGCATGTTCACAGATCCCTGAAGGTAGCAGGCCAGGTAGATAAGGTGGTTAAGAAGGCATACGGAATGCTTGCCTTTATTAGCTGGCATAGAATACAAGAGCAGGGGGGTTATGCTTCAACTGTATAAAACACTAGTTAGGCCTCAGCTAGAGTACTGCGTGCAGTTCTGGTCACCACATTACAGGAAAGATGTGATTGCACTAGAGAGGGTACAGAGGAGATTTACAAGGATGTTGCCGGGAGTAGAGACTCTTAGCTATGAGGAAAGACTGGATAGGCTGGGTCTGTTTTCCTTGGAACAGAGGAGGCTGAGGGGAGACCTTATTGAGGTGTATAAAATTATGAGGGGCCTAGATAAAGTGGATAGAAAGGACCTATTTCCCTTAGCAGAGGGGTCAAAAACCAGGGGGCACAGATTTAAAGTAATTGGTGGAAGGCTTAGAAGGAATTTGAGGGGAAATTTCATCACCGAGGGTTGTGGGGGTCTGGAACTCACTGCCTGAACGGGTGGTAGAGGCAGGAACCCTAAGCACATTTAAAAAGTACTTGGATGTGCACTTGGGATGCTCTAACCTGCAGGGCTACGGACCAAGAGCTGGGAAGTGGGATTAGGCTGGATAGCTCTTTGTTGGCCGGCGCGGACACAATGGGTCGAAATGGCCTCCTTCCGTGCTGTAACTTTATGATTCTAAGCAGTGGAAGCAGCATGCTGTGGACAGAGCTAAGCAATCCCACAACCACTGGAACAGGTCAAAGCTATGCAGTCCTGCTATATCCAGTCGTGAATGGTGGTGGACAATTAAACTAATGGGAGGAAGAGGCTCCATGAATTGGATTCACTCCGTGTGATTTCAAGAAACGGCTGAGCAATCTAGATACAGCAAAGGCTGTGGGCGCCGTCAACAACCCGGCTATCATGCTGAAGACTTGTGCTCCAGAACTAGCCGCGCCGCCAGCCAAGCTGTTTCAGTACAGCTGCAACACTGGCATCTACCCGACAAAGTGGAAAATTGCCTAGGCATGTACTATCCACAAAAAGCAGGACAATTCCAATCCAGCCAATTACCGGCCCATCAGCCTGCTCTCAATCATCAGCAAAGGTGTGGTCGACAGTGCTGACAAGTGGCACTTACCAATAACCTGCTCACCGATGCCCAATTTGGATTCTGCCAGGACCACTCTGCTCCAGACTTCATTACAGCCTTGGTCTAAACATGGAGAAAAGAAGTGATTTCCAGAGGTGAGATGAGAGTGACTGCACTTGACATCAAGGCTGCATTCGATCGAGTGCGGCACCAAGAAACTCTAGTAAAATTGAAACCAGTGATAATCAGGGGGAAACTCTCCACTGGCTGGAGTCATACCTCAAAGGAAGATGGTTGTGGTTGATGAAGGCCAATCATCTCAGCTCCAGGACATCACTGCAGGAGTTCCTCAGGGCAGTGCCCTAGGCTCAACCATCTTCAGTTGCTTCATCAATGACCTTCCTCCATCATAAGGTCAGAAATGGGGATGTTCACTGATGATTGCACACTGTTCAGTTCCATTCACAACTCCTCAGATAACGAAGCTGTCTATACCCGGATGCAATAAGACCTGGCCAACATCCAGGCTTGGGCTGGTAAATGGCAAGTAACATTCACGCCACACAAGTGCCAGGCAATGACCACCTCCAACAAGCGAGAGTCTAACCACCTCCCCTTGACATTCAACAGCATTACCATTGCAAATCTTTCACCATCAACATCCTGGGGGTCACCATTGACCAGAAACTTAACTAGACCAGCCATATAAATACAGTGGCTACAAGAGCAGGTCAGAGGCTGGGTATTCTGTGGCGAGCGACTCACCTCCTTACTCCCCAAAGCTTTTTCACCACCTAAAAGGTACAAGTCAGGAGTGTGATGGAATACTCTCCACTTGCTTGGATGAGTGCAGCTCCAACAACACTCAAGAAGCTCGACACCATCCAGGACAGAGCAGCCCACTTAATCAGCACCCCATCCACCACCTTAATCATTCACTCCCTCCACCATTGGCACAACGTGGCTGCAGTGTGTACCATCGACAAGATGCGACCTTTACCGCCAGAAAGAAAAGGGCAGCAGGCGCATGGGAACACCATCAACTCCAAGTTCCCCTTCAAGTCACACACCATCCTTAGAAATATATCACTGTTCCTTCATTGTCGCTGGGTCAAATTCCTGGAACTCCCTACCTAACTGGGAGTAGCTTCTCCACTCAGACTGCAGCGGTTCAGGAAGGTGGCTCACCAGCACCTTCTCCAGGGCAATTAGAGATGGACAATAAATGCTGGCCTTGCCAACGACGCCAACATCCCTTGAATGAATGAATGAATGAATAAATAAAAAATACACCACTCTCCCAGCACTGTGTTCAGGCCCAAGCTCCAATTTCCCCATTCTCCATCCTCGGCACCCCAATTGCACATCACTCCACCCTGCATCCTTCGCGGGACTGAAAGGTGATCAAACTCAAGTCCAGAATGAATACTGAATGAGCCAGGAGCAGTGAAGCAATGCAAAATGGGGTCTGAATGGACTTGAGGCTGGAGTGGGGGTTGAGCACAACCAACATTGGAAAACAGGCTGAGCACACTTGAGGTTTGAAGGGAGATTGAGTAGGCCTAAGTGAGTAACACTGCATGAGATCGACTAGATATTACTTAGATGTAATGTTGCTGATGGTTTTGTTCTTGTTGCAAATACTATGGATGCTGCCCTCCTCAGGCCAAGAGTGGCTATTGGAGAATTTCACTTACACATTTTATTTATGGGATAAAGTTGTAATTCCAGGTTGAATTGAAATTTTTAGCAACAAAAATCAATGGGCACTTACCAGAACTTTTTCTTCATATGTTCATGTACCATTAACAAATTAATTGAATGCAAGCAATCACTGAACCTTATCAACAACTTATGTGATGCCTTTAACATAGAAAAACATCACAAACAGATTATCTGATGCTTCACCGAGAAGAAAGGAATGTATAACAAGCCTTTGTGGGAGAGTTGAGAGGTGACTGAAGATTTGGTTAGTGAGCTGCGTTTTCAGTAGAGAGGTTTAAGGTGGGAAATCCAGAGAGTTGGACAATTGAAGACTCTGCCACCAACGGCAGAGGAAGGGGAGATGCACAAAAAGTCAGAATCAAAAAACCAGAGTGCATGGGAGGGGCTGCAAGGCTGGAGGAGTCTGCAGAGGTAGGGTGGAATGAGGCCATTGAGGGAGGTGAAAATGGCTTAGGTGAGAAGTGCATTGATTGACATTGTGGTTTTGATCCAAGGTTTTTTTTTAATCGCTGGGTTTGCTAGCGGGTTCACATATTTCACATCCTGTCATCTATTTCAAGATAGTCACCTTGACGTTTACTTTGTTTTCCTATATTGTGCTACTTCATGAAATGCAATCTTTTAAAAGCTTTCAAAGAGGATTTGTTGCAGATGTTTGATGGAGTGCCTTGTAAACAATTCGAGAAGAACGCATGTCATTGCTTGCTGTGCTATGCTCAAACTTCTTTTTTTGAAACCGATGTACCAGCCTGATGCCTCTGACTCTGAGTGTATCCAGGAAATAGTTTTTGTTGAGCTGGATTTTCCAACATGGAGACATTTCAACCGGCTGCAGTATGTATGGGTTAGGGTAGGCAAAATCAGCTGACCTTCCTATTGCTGATCACTATCCTATGACCTTTTCTGGGATAAGGGGTGAGAATAGGATCGGGCTCAACTATGATGTCCCCCCACAAGCAAATAGTCTGCCAGCATTCACCATCAGGCCTCATGAATAATAACCCCCTTGGAAGAGATGGCACAGGAGGCCTGTGGAACTGAATTAAAACAAGAAGTTAATGACTTCCGAAGGGTAAGAAATTGGCAAGGAGAAAAATGCTTGAACATTCCATGACACACCAGAGAATCAAGTGCAGGACATGGTAGACAGTCTTCGAACCACGCTACTTCAGTTGAGTGATTATTCAGTAATACATCCTGAACCAATAAGGGTTAGCTTGATTCAGTTGGTCACACTCTCATCTCTGAGTCAGAAGGTTGTGGGTTCAAACCCCACTCCAGGACTTGAGCACATAAACTAGGTTGACACTTCAGTGCAGTACTGAGCAATGTTTCCCCATATTTTTCTTTGGGTGCACAGTCCCTTTAAGGGGCTGCACGGCCCATTTAAAGTTTTGCACATGTGTGAAATTTCACACTTGAAAAGCCGGTCCCGGGCTGTGCGGGATCGGCAGACAGCTGCGTGACCGCGTAGCTTAGGGGGAAGTTGGTACTGAGGGAATGTTGCATTGTCAGAGGTGTTATCTTTCAGATGAGACATTAGACAGCAGCCCCGTCTGCCTGGTCAGTTGGATATTAAAGATTCCAAGGTACTATTCAAAAAAGAGCAGGCATTTATCCCCAAACCCTAGCCAACATCACTGAAACTGATGATTTAAAAAAGGAAATAACTTGCATTTATATAGTGCCTTTCATGACCTCAGGGTGTACCAAAGCGCTTTACAGCCAATGAAATACTTTTTGAAGTGTAGTCACTGTTGTCATGCAGGAAATGTGGCAGCCAAATTGCCCAAAGCAAGGACCCACAAATGGTAATGTGATAATGACTGGATGATCTATTTTTGTGATGTTGATTGAGAGATAAATATTGGCCAGGACATTGGGAAGAACTCCCCTGCTCTTTGAAATAGTGACATGGGATCTTTTACATTCACCTGAGGGGGCAGACAGGGCCTCAGTTTAATGTTTCATCCAAAAGACAGCACCTCTAACAGTGCAGAGCTCCCTCAGTACTGCACTGGTGTGTCAGCCTAGGTAATGTGCTCAGATCTCTGGAGTGGGACCAACTCACAACCTTTTGATTCAGGCGAGAATGCTACCACTAACCCACAGCTTTCACCTATTCTTTATCTGATTTGCTGTTTGTGAGACTTTGATGTATGCAAATTGGCTGCCTTGCATAACAACAGTGACTATACTTAAAAAGTAACTAATTGGCTGTGAAGCACTTTGGGATGTCCTGAGGATGAGGAAGGTGCTATGTAAATGCAAATTTGTTATTAATTATTTGAGAGAGGTATCATTTTAAGTTCTGTAAACCAGCTATAGCTGTAGCTGTTCCCTTTTGGCTTTAGTTGCAAAGTTTCAGCTGGTCTTTCTACTCCGATTGACATAACTCTGGATATTAAGAATGTTGCAGAAGTTTCACATCTTCATTTGAGACTAACTATGCTGCAATAAACAATCCCCTATTCTGTTCAGACAGACAGAAGCCCTCTTTTCACAAAACCTTCCAGGAGGGAGGCTTTCACTTGCCTGCTATAGTTAATTATCTTCCATGCTATGTTTCTATATCCATTCAGCCATTAGTAGCCACTTTGGAAGGTAGTGGATCATTGAAATAGGCATCAGTTAATGCACCCTCTTGCCCACAAGCACTTACTCCCACCAGACGTCACTGTCCTTTCCACATTAAGATTTGCACTAAGTGAAACAGAGTGGCCCAGAAATTCGGGTCACAACGCGTGAGTATGCACGGGGTACTCACCCGTAGGCCCAATGAAAGTGCCGGTGTCGTGCATGCATTGCGCATGCGCAGGAAACCGGCACTTCCGTTCCCCTGAAAGAAGGGGTTGACAGGTGGAACGCGTGCGCCGGAGAGGCAGCGCATGCATATCGAACTTACGTTTTTTTTGCAGCTTTCTCCGGGAGGGTAAGTCTCCAGCAGTTACACTTTTAAAAAGCAGGCGCAAGGCCTGCTTTTAACAAGGTAAGTGGTGAATTAATTAAAATTAAAACATTTTTTCCACAGATTTATTATTTTTAAATACTTTAAAGAAAGGTAAGTTTATTTTTAGCCCTGTTAGAAAATGTAATTAATTTTTTCAAAAATTTAAATTATTGTTTAAAATAGTTATTTCATGTAATTTATAGTTATTTTAAAAATGTTTTTTTTTCAAATTTATTTGAAGATTTAGTGATTTTTGGGGCTTATAGTATTTATAGGTTTGACAGATCTTCCTGTCAAACTTATGAATGAAGCATTCCCTGCTACCATTGGTTCTCCATGGCCCACGTGATCCCAGGGGACACATCGAACTAACTGCGCCCCTGGGATACGCAAGCACTGCGCGCCAGCAGTTGGAGGAGGCCCAGGATCGGAATCCCATGCGGGCCCACAGCTCAACGGCCGGCGCGCTAGTTAAGTGCAGGTCGGGGGCTTGCACCCGCGGGAAGCCTCCGACCCGAATTTCTGGGCCAATATTAAGAATGGGTGATGCTCTTGGATACTTTCAATCTGATGAGAAGGAAGGGGATGAAAGATATATTAATCCCCATTCATTATACACTGGTCAAATATAATGACTACAATTGCCCCATTGTATCAAAATTTGGTATGTCTGAAACTAAATAATGCTAAGAATGATGACTCAATCTTGAACCCTCTGATGGGTTTATTTAGCAATGAGGACCAGTCTGGCTACTGATTCACAGAATTCCCACTGATGCTGTTATACCTCCAGTTCACTGGTGAAGAAAGGCCAAAATTACCAATTCCACAGGCTACAGAAAACCTGCTGAAACATTAGCAATATCTCTGGGGAGGTAGATTTGTAAACTGTTTATTGTTCAGACTGTAAATGTGGGGATGGACTTTTCACCATAGCATACTCCTCGACACTTTGATTCTTCTTTAAGCTTTTACCGTATTTGTTCCCCTCCCCAGAAGGATAACTGGAGTCTCTTTACATTTAAAAGAAGCGAAGATTGGTATTGAAAATTCTGTTAATATAATTTGATATAGCTGGACCTTGTATTTCAATCGACTTACAAACCCTTTTTGGTTAACCTTTCATTTTAACAGGGGTTTATGTGGAGAAAAGCAGACCATTGGAACTCTACTGACAAAATATGCTCGTTCATCTATGCAGAATGGTGTGAAAGTGTTTAGCTCCAGAAGGCCAGTCTGATGATGAACTAGAATACTTGAAACCCATCAGAAGAATGTTCATCTAACAAATGTTCAGTACAAGTGCTTGTGTTCCTCTCACTCCATCTCCCATTTTTATGGACTTCAAAATTAATTGTTTCATAAAAGTCTATTTGTTTTTCAGAATGCAGTTGGTAAAGGGGCTGAACATGTCCTCAATTTGTTAGTAAAAACGGAAGAATCTAAAGTTACATTGCTATTAATTCTGTCAAAGGAGCAGGCTGTTATTTTGAACTTTTGTACTGGATTGTTGTATTACATCTGTTATTACCTCTACGAAAACTCCTTTTCCTTTTAAAGGTTCAATTCATTGTAGTGTTGTTTGTGATGAAAAAGACAGGCATGTACAGTAATCATGTCTATTTACTCTGTGCATTTCATATTGACTGTTAAGTGAGTATTATATTTGACACTAGCTGATCACGGATGTCATCTGATTGCAATGAATGGCAATTGAGAGTTTATCACTGTAATTACACCTGGCCTTGTGTTTGTGTAATAAAAGGAAAAATTGCTGAATAGGTAAGTGCTCTGAGAGGTGTTCTACTGCCCTCTTTTTTTCCACCATCTTTGTGATCAAGTTTTTTTTTTAAAGACAGTCAACCAAAGTATTATTGGACTTTGGCTTTGGAAAACTTGTGGTGAGTTGCAGGCCTCTTTATCCTCCCTGGTAAATTAGCACTTTTATTCTTGACCACATGTGTACAGTCGTTTTTCAACAAGCCATAATCATGCATAGAGGATGCACAATCTGGTTTCAGGCAGACCTAACCATATAACGGTAACAGAATCACCTACTTCTCTCTGATCAGGTCCATCAGTCATGCAAATGGAATGTTCGACAACTTTCATTGCTCAGATGTTTCTGTTGTAGTATCTCAGATTACTGGACGGTTTGCACCTGGGCAGGACCGGGACCGATGTCCTAGGGGAGGTGTTTGCTAGTGCTGTTGGGGAGGGTTTAAACTAAAATGGCATGGGGTTGGGAACCTGTGCAGGGAGACAGAGGAAAGGGAAACAAGGATAGAAGCAAAAGACAGGAAGGAGAAAAGCAAAAGTGGTAGTCAGAGAAATCAAGGGTTTAAATCAAACATGGCCACAGTAAATAATAACTCTAAAAGGTCTAAGAGTGATAAAAAAAAAGCCAAGCCTGAAGGCTTTGTGTCTTAATGCGAGGAGCATTCGTAATAAGGTGGATGAATTAGCTGCGCAAATGGATGTAAACGGATATGATATGCTTGGGATTACGGAAACATGGCTCCAGGGTGACCAAGGCTGGGAACTCAACATCCAGGGGTATTCAATATTCAGGAAAGAGGCAAAAAGGAAAAGGAGGTGGGGTAGCATTGCTGGTTAAAGAGGAGATTAACACAATAGTAAGGAAGGATATTAGCTCTGATGATGTGGAATCTGTATGGGCAGAGCTGAGAAATACCATGGGGCAGAAAACGTTAGTGGGAGTTGTATACAGACCCCCAAACAGTAATGCTGAGGTTGGGGGTGGCATTAAATGGGAAATTAGAGGCTCATGCAATAAGGGCACAACAGTTATCATGGGTGACTTTAATCTACATATAGATTGGGCTAACCAAATTAGTAACAATACTGTGGAGGAGGAATTCCTGGAGTGTATACAGGATGGTTTCCTGGACCAATATGTCGAGGAACCAACTGGAGATCAGGCCATCTTAGACTGGGTATTATGTAATGAGAAAGAATTAATTAGCAATCTTGTTGTGCGAGGCCCCTTGGGGCGGAGCAATCATAATATGATAGAATTCTTCATTAAGATGGAGAGTGAAGTAGTTGACTCAGAGACTAGGGTCCTGAATTTAAATAAAGGAAACTATGATGGTATGAGGCATGAGTTGGGCAGGATGGATTGGGGAACGTTACTTAAAGGGTTGACGGTGGATAGGCAATGGCAAACATTTAAAGATCGCATGGATGAACGACAGAATTTGTTTCTGAATTTGTTTGGCATAAAAATAAAACAAAAAAGGTGACTCAACCGTGGCTAACAAGGGAAATTAGGGATAGCATAAGATCCAAGGAGAGGACATATAAATTGGCCAGAAAAAGCAGCAAACCTGAGGATTGGGAGCAGTTTAGGATTCAGCAAAGGAGGCCAAAGGGAAAATAGAGTATGAGAATAAGTTTGCAAGGAACATAAAAACTGACTATAAAAGCTTCTATAGATATGTGGAGAGAAAAAGATTGGTGAAGTCAAGCGTAGATCCCTTGCAGTCAGAATCAGGGGAATTTATAATGGGGAACAAAGAAATGGCAGACCAATTAAATACATACTTTGGTTCTGTCTTCACAAAGGAGGACACAAATAACCTCCCAGAGATGTTGGAGAAGATAGGGTCTAATGAGAGGGAGGAACTGAATGAAATCAGTATTTGTAGGGAAATGGTGTTGGGGAAATTGATGGGATTGAAGGCCGATAAATCCCCAGGGCCTGATAATCTACATCCTAGGGTATTTAAGGAAATGGTAGATGCATTACTGGTCATCTTCCAAAATTCTATAGACTCTGGAACCGTTCCCATGGATTGGAGGGTAGCTAATGTTACCCCACTATTCAAAAACGGTGGTAGAGAGAAAATGGGGAATTATAGACCGGTAAGCCTGACAGCGGTAGTGGGGAAAATGCTAGAGTCCATTATAAAAGATGTAATAGCAGAGCACTTGGAAAACAGTGACAGGATCGGACAAAGTCAACATGGATTTACAAAAGGTAAATCGTGCTTGACTACTGGAATTTTTTGAGGATGTAACTGGTAGAATAGATAAGGGAGAACCAGTGGATGGGGTGTATTTGGACTTTCAGAAGGCTTTCGATAAGGTCCCGCATAAGAGATTGGCGTGTAAAGTTGAAGAACATGGGATTGGGGCAAGGTACTGACTTGGATAGAGAACTGGTTGGCAGACAGGAAGCAAAGAGTTTGAATAAACGGATTTTTTTTTGAGTGGCAGGCAGTGACTAGTGGGGTACTGCAGGGATTGGTGCTAGGACCCCAGCTATTCACAATATATATTAATGATCTAGACGAGGGAACTAGATGTAATATCTCCAAGTGTGCTGTGAGGAGGATGCGTAGAAACTCCAGTATGATTTGGACAGGTTGTGTGATTGGGCAGATGCAGTATAATGTGGATAAATGCGAGGTTATCCACTTTGGTGGCAAAAACAGGAAGGCAGATTATTATCTGAACGGTAATAGATTGGGAGCAGGGGAAGGGCAACGAGACCTGGGTGTCCTTGTGCACCAGCCCCTGAAGGTAAGCATGCAGGTGCAGCAGGCGGTTAAGAAGGCAAATGGTATGTTGGCCTTCGTAGTGAGAGGATTCGAGTACAGCAACAAGGATGTCTTGCTGCAGTTGTACAGGGCCTTGGTGAGACCACACCTTGAGTATTGTGTGCAGTTTTGGTCGCCTTATCTGAGGAAGGATGTTCTTGCCATGGAGAGTGCGCGAAGATTCACCAGACTGATGCCTGGGATGGCAGGAATGACGTATGAGGAGAGATTGGGTCGATTGGGCTTATACTCGCTGGAGTTTAGAAGAATGAGAGGGGATCTCATTGAAACTTATAAAATTCTAACAGGACTAGACAGACTAGATGCAGGAAGGATGTTCCCAATGGCGGGGGAGTCCAGAACCAGGGGTCACAGTCTAAAGAGTCATGATGTGGAGATGCCGATGTTGGCATGGGGTGGACAAATGTGAGAAGTCACACAACACCAGGTTATAGTCCAACAGCTTTATTTGAAATTGCAAGCTTTCGGAGCGCTGCTCCTTCATCAGGTGAAGTGAAGAAATGCATATAGGCACAGCATATATAGTCAGAGAACACTGCCAGATGATTACAGGTAATCTTTCTAACTGCCCTTTATCACACCTTGGCAGAGAGATAATCACAACAATCAAAGGTGTGAATGGTGTCCAAATAGGTCAGTCAGGAAAACATTACATCAAAGAACAATGAGGTGGGGTCACAAGGGGTCAAATGTTACAGATGCTGGGGTCTGTATGAAAAACAAAAAACAATAAAAAGAAAAAAAAATTTTTGCTGAAAATCACAGCAGCTCCGGCCGCATCTGTGTAGAGAGAACAAGTCAACGACGACTCGAGTCTGGATGACTCCACGTCAGGTGGGGTTACATGTAGCGTGACATGAACCCAAGATCCCGAGCACAATGCAACGCCATCCACGCTCTCAAGACCAACCGCAACATCGTCATCAAACCAGCAGACAAAGGAGGAGCCATCGTCATACAGAACAGAATGGACTATTGCAAAGAAGCATACCGACAACTGGACAACCAGGAACACTACGGACAGTTACCCGCAGATCCGACCAAAGAACACACCCGCCAACTCAACAGACTGATGAAGACCTTCGACCCAGACCTTCAAAGCATCCTACGCGCTCTCATCCCACGTACTCCCCACGTGGGAGACTTCTACTGCCTCCCAAAGATGCACAAAGCCAACACACCCGGATGTCCTATCGTATCAGGCAACGGAACCCTGTGTGAGAACCTCTCTGGATACGTCGAGGGCATCCTGAAACCTATCATACAGGGAACCCCCAGCTTCTGTCGTGACACTACAGACTTCTTACAGAAACTCAGCACCCCCGGACCAGTTGAACCATAAGAACATAAGAAATAGGAGCAGGAGTAGGCCAATCGGCCCCTCGAGCCTGCTCCGCCATTCAATAAGATCATGGCTGATCTGATCCTAACCGCCAATCTACTATCACAGAACCATCTCCTGAATCTAACAGAATTAGACACACGAAATAGGAGCAGGATCAGGCTACACGGCCCCTGGGCCCGCTCCGCTACCCACAGGGTCATGAACGATCCGAACCTAGACTCATGTCCAAATTCCTGCCCGCTCCCCGTAACCCTTAATTCCCTTTACTTCTAGGAAACTGTCTATTTCTGTTTTAAATTTATGTAATGATGTAGCTTCTACAGCTTTTTGGGGCAGCATATTCCATGGACCTACCACCCTCTGAGTGAAGTAGTTCCTCCTCTTCTCAGTTTTGAAAGAGCAGCCCCTTATTCTAAGACTATGCCCCCTAGTTCTAGTTTCACCCATCATCGGGAACATCCTCCCCGCATCCACCCGATCCAACCCCTTCACAATCTTATATGTTTCAATAAGATCACCCCTCATTCTTCTGAACTCCAATGAGTAGAGTCCCAATCTACTCAACCTCTCCTCATATGTCCATCCCCTCATCCCCGGGATTAACCGAGTGAACCTTCTTTGTACTGACTCGAGAGCAAGTATGTCTTTTCTTAAGTATGGACACCAAAACTGTATGCAGTATTCCAGGTGCGGTCTCACCAATACCTTGTACAACTGAAGCAATACCTCCCTATTTTTATATTCTATCCCCTTAGCAATGAAAGCCAACATTCCATTGGCCTTTTTAATCACTTGCTGCACCTGCATACTAACCTTTTGAGTTTCGTGCACCAGGACCCCCAGATCCCTTTGTACTTCAGTACTTTCCAGTTTCTTGCCATTAAGATAATAACTTGCTCTACGATTTTTCCTGCCAAAGTGCATAACCTCACACTTTCCAGTATTGTATTCCATCTGCCAAATCTCTGCCCACTTACTTAGCCTGTCGATGTCCCCTTGCAGGTTTTTTATGTCCTCCTCACTCACTACTTTCCCTCCCATCTTAGTATCATCTGCAAACTTTGATATGTTACACTCGTTCCCCTCCTCCAAATCGTTAATATGGATTGTAAAGAGTTGGGGACCCAGCACTGACCCCTGCGGAACACCACTAGTTACTGATTGCCAGTCTGAGAATGAACCATTTATCCCAACTCTCTGCCTTCTGTTAGATAGCCAATCCTCTATCCATGCCAGAATATTACCCCCAATCCTGTGATTTTTTATCTTAAGCAATAATCTTTTGTGTGGCACCTTGTCAAATGCCTTTTGGAAGTCTAAATACACTACATTCACTGGTTCCCCTTTATCCACCCTATATGTTACTTCCTCAAAGAACTCCAGCAAATTTGTCAAACATGACTTCCTCTTCATAAAACCATGCTGACATTGTCCTATTAAATTATGATTATCCAAATGTCCTGTTACTGTCTCCTTAATAATGGACTCCAAAATTTTACCTGCCACAGATGTTAGGCTAATCGGCCTATAGTTTCCAGCCTTCTGTCTACTGCCCTTTTTAAATAAGAGTGTTACATTAGCAGTTTTCCAGTCTGCTGGGACCTTTGCTGAGTCCACGGAGTTTTGGAAAATTATTACCAATGCATCCACAATCCCTACCGCCACTTCCCTCAAGACCCTAGGATGTAAGCCATCAGGTCCAGGTGATTTATTCGCCTTGAGTCCCATTATTTTACCGAGTACCACTTCCTTAGTGATTTTGATCGTGTTTGGCTCCTCCCCCCCTATAGCCCCCTGTTTGTCCAGTGTTGGGATATTCTTAGTGTCCTCTACTGTAAAGACTGATACAAAATATTCATTCAGTGTTTTTGCCATCTCCATATTTCCCGGTCTCATCCTCTAAGGGACCAACATTTACTTTAGCCACCCTTTTTCTTTTTATATAACTATAAAAACTCTTACTATCTGTTTTTATATTTTTTGCTAATTTACTTTCATAATCTATCTTCCCTTTCTTAATCAATCTTTTTGTTATTTTTTGTTGTCTTTTAAAGTTTTCCCAATCCTCTATCCTCCCACTAGATTTGGCTACCTTATTGTGGTAAACTACTGTTATACCTGCCTGTGTGGGTGTTTGTATTCCACTGTGTACATGTCTGTACATGCCTCGGCTGACTCCTCCCACGAGTCCAGGTATAAAGGTGACTGCTCCACAGTCCCTCTGTATTCTGGACTGGTCGACCACTCGAGGCACACCTTCATTCTCTTGTTAATAAAAGCCTGTTAGTTACTCGCTTAACCTCAGTCTTTTGAGTAATTGATAGCGCATCAATTTTATTAAGAAGATTTTTTTATAATGGAGAAGATCCTCACACCAGCATGCCTGGACTTAGACCATCGGGAGGCGGACGCATCCACCAAGTTTGCTCACTGGCTTAGGTGCTTTGAAAGATTCCTGATCGTCTCCACTGCAACGGTCAAATCGGATGAGGACAAACTGGATGTCCTGACCTCCAAAGTGAACCACCGAGCGTACTTGGTCATCCAGGACGCGACCTCGTACACGGCTGCTCTCAAGCTCCTCAAGGACCAGTGCACGCGCCCAGTGAACGAGGTGTACGCCAGGCACCTCCTGGGGAGTCGTAAACAACAACCTGGGGAATCGACCGAGGAATACCTTCAGGCACTGTCTGTGCTTGGCCGGGCCTGTGGTTGTAAGGATGTAAAGGCCGCCGTGTACACAGAGGAACTTATCCGGGACGCTTTTGTAGCGGGCCACAGGTCCAATTACACCCGACAGCGACTGTTGGAGCAGAGTGACCTCGACCTCAACAAGGCCTCTGAACTCGCACTATCATTGGACGCAGCCTACCGGGGCATGGATGCCTACTCCTCTGCACCGTGGACGCCGCGGGGAACGACAGCCTGGGACACGGTAGGAACGTCTTATAGCGCCGTGCCACCCCAGCCACATCCCAGCAATGGCCCAACTACCGCAGCAGTGTCCCAAGGCCAGAAATGCTACTTCTGTGGCCAGGCCAAACACCCCAGAGCGCGCTGCCCGGCGAAAAATGCGATCTGCTCGGGCTGCGGGAAGAAGGGACACTGTGCCAGCGTCTGCAGGGCCAAAGCCACCCCGAACCCCAGCAGCGCCGCGTGCGGGCCGCCATCTTGGGCCTCCCCAGCCATGTGCGAACCACCGGAACAGCAGCCATTTTGGACGCCTCCAGCCACATGGGGATCATGGACGCCGCCATCTTGGATGACAGCTGGGACGCAGCAGGCCCCCAACACCGCCTCATCTGACACCCGCAGCGACACACCGACCCCTACGCTGGCTTCCGTTACGCTGGACCAAGCAAGACCGCACCAACTGGCCCGGTCCACAATGGACATTAAGGTAAATGGTCACGAAACAACCTGCCTTTTTGACTCTGGGAGCACGGTGAGCTTCATCCACCCCGACACGGTGCGGCGTTGCTCTCTCCCAGTCCTGCCTGCGCACCAGCGGATTTCTATGGCCTCCGAGTCCCAGTCAGCGGACATTGGCGGCTACTGCGTGGTGACACTCTTAGTAGACGGGACTGTGTACGATAATTTTAAACTTCTGGTCCTGCCCCACCTCTGCGCTGCCGTTCTACTGGGGTTAGATTTTCAGTGCCACCTTAAAAGTGTTACGATGGCGTACGGTGGACCCCTCCCCCCACTCACAGTCCGCAGCCAGCAGCTTCCAAATTGCCCGCCGCGCACCAAGTGCAACCTCTCCACACTCAGAGTCACCCCCTCCCCCCACTGTTTGCTAACCTCACCCCCAACTGTAAGCCCATCGCCACAAAGAGCAGGCGATACAGTGCCGGGGACAGGGTTTTCATTAAAACCGAAGTGGAGCGGCTACTGAAGGAGGGGATTATTGAGGGCAGCACCAGCCCCTGGCGAGCCCAGGTTGTGGTCGTTAAGACCGGCGAGAAGCAGCGCCTGGTCATCGACTACAGCCAGACAATAAATCGCTACACCCTGCTGGACGCTTACCCACTCCCCCGCATAGCTGATATGGTCAACCAGATCGCGCAGTACCGCGTCTTCTCGACCATTGACCTGAAATCAGCATACCACCAGCTCCCTATCCGCCCTGAGGTCCCGACTCCGACCGGATGCGTCCCCTTATGGAACTCCCACTGCCTCAAGGCCCTGAAGAGGTGCCTAGGGTTTTTCTCCTATTACGCCCAGTGGGTCCCCTACTATGCAGACAAGGCCCGTCCGCTGATCAAGTCCACCTCTTTTCCCTTGACGGCAGAGGCCCGCTTAGCCTTCCACCGTATCAAGGAAGACATTGCCAAAGCCACCATGCACGCAGTGGACGAATCCATCCCCTTCCAGGTGGAAAGCGACGCGTCCGACTTTGCCCTGGCCGCTACCCTTAATCAGGCGGGGAGACCCGTGGCCTTCTTTTCACGAACCCTCCAGGGCCCGGAGACCAGACACTCCGCTGTTGAGAAGGAGGCCCAGGCTATTGTGGAGGCTGTGCGTCATTGGAGGCACTACCTGGCCGGAAAACGATTTACCCTGCTCACTGACCAGCGTTCAGTTGCTTTTATGTTTAACAACAAGCAGAGGGGCAAAATCAAAAATGACAAGATCTTGAGGTGGAGAATCGAACTTTCCACCTACAATTACGAGATCTTGTACCGGCCCGGGAAGCTCAATGAACCCCCGGATGCTCTATCGCGTGGCACCTGCGCCAGCGCGCAGATCGATAGACTGCGGGCCCTCCACAATGACCTCTGCCACCCGGGGGTCACCAGGTTCTTCCACTTCATCAAGGCCCTGTAGGGGGTTTCTCTTGCTTGCTCTGGTCTCCTGCCAGGCTTCTTGCAATAATTACCCGTGAGTGGTTCGACCCACTCGCCCCTACGGTCCTAGACCTTGGACTTAGGTGCAGGGAGCTGTAGTGCAGAAAAACTCAATAGACCAGGTCGAATAGCACGAAATGGATGCCTTTATTGAACAGTTTGCAGCATTATAAAATACATGTCATATGCACAGATTAAAGCAACTACAAGCATGCACACATCTATAAACTTAACTCTATAGAAATGGGGAACACACGGCACATCGTGAAAGGGGTAACACATTACAATTACCCTTAACCCCCTCCCCTAAACCTAACTAAGTTTCGATTTGAGGGACTCGGGATCATGCTCACCACTTTAAGAATTGCGAAAAAGGCTTTGCAGCCTTTCGACACAGCTTTCCGTCGTCACGTGGGTTTGGAAGCTTCTGGCGCAGCTTGTTTTCCTCTTGGTTCTCCTGCGATGTAGGCAACCGGTACAGCCTTGGTGAGCGCTCGCCACGGATGGATCCGTTTCCGATGTGATGTTGAAGAACTGGATGCACACGGATGAATCCGTTACCGATGTGATGTTGAAGAACTGGATGCACACGGGACCTGAGTGCCTTCTTCTCCGGCCTGGGTCGTCAATGATCTCCCGACAAAAGTACCCGGGCCTCCCTCGTCGTCTTCCCATCGTGGCCGGGCCTTGCCTGGCCGAACTGGCTTCCAAGCCGAATTCTTCTCGTCGTCTTCTCGTCGTGGCCGGGCCTTGCCTGGCCGAACACCGAACACGTTCCGAACCGAAATTGTTCCGAAGGTCCGAACCGAAATGCTAGTAGTGAAGCCGAAGCGTCTGTCCCGAAGCGTTTTTGAACCGAAGGAGGACTCCCTGATGGACTTTACTTAATCCACAGTTATACCTTTTTGGAACATTCTTATCTCCCGCCAAATCATAGTCCTGTCTTTGTAATAATTTTGGCGGGCAGAACTCTCTGCAGGGGTGTTTTGTCTTCATAACGGGAGTCGGTGATGGCTTAACTGGCCTTCCTGAGCCGATAATGTCTTTGCTTTGTTACCGTAACTTGGTTTGTATATTGATCGGTCTGGAGATTGCCCTGGATGGCTGTTAAACGGCTTCTCTTTGTATAGTGTAATGGGTTTAAAGCGTTCGTTCAATTGTCCGCCCATTCCTTGATGGGTCTCATCCTGTCACCCAAATCTGTCCTGTACTTATAATCTAATCAATATGTATACTCAGTTCCATGAGTTTCGGCTTCCCGAAACTGGTTTTCGCGGGCTTTTAATGTCCTCAATCCACAAGCCTGTCTGGCTTGCAGTAACAGAAATTCAAATGGTCCCAGAAGCTGGTCACGAGGTCTGGCGGCCATTTTGTGTGCCCTTTTTTCAAAGGTTTCTCTGTATAAGCTTCTTTTGGTCAATAAAGCTGTTTTATTAACCCTACTTTCCTACGTGATTATTTAATGAAAATTTCGCGAATCTTACAGCCCGCTACCTGCCTTACTCCATTGCGGAGGTCAGGACCATGACCAGGAACTGCCAAGTCTGTGCTGAGTGCAAACCGCACTTTTATAGACCAGACAGGGCTCACCTGATAAAAGCCACTCGCCCCTTCGAGCGCCTGAGCGTTGATTTTAAAGGGCCTTTCCCCTCCTCCGACCGCAATGTGTACTTCCTCAACATTATTGATGAGTACTCCCGTTTTCCGTTCGCCATCCCCTGCCCGGACATGACCAGTGCCACGGTCATTAAATGTCTGAACGACCTCTTCACCCTGTTCGGTTTCCCCAGCTATATCCATAGCGACCGGGGCTTATCGTTTATGAGCGACGAACTCCGCCAGTACCTGCTCGCTAGGGGTATTGCCACAAGCAGGACCACCAGTTACAACCCCCGGGGGAACGGACAGGTGGAAAGAGAGAATGCGACAGTTTGGAAGGCCGCCCTGCTAGCCTTAAAGTCTAGGGGCCTTCCGACCTCCCGCTGGCAGGATGCGCTCCCCGATGCACTCTACTCTATTCGGTCACTGCTCTGCACTGCCACTAACGCCACCCCTCATGAGAAAATGTTTGTCTTCCCAAGGAAGTCCACATCGGGGACATCGCTACCCGCCATGGCTGACGTCCCCAGGGCCGGTCCTACTGAGAAGACACGTGAGGACCCATAAAATGGACCCCCTGGTCGAGAGGGTCAACCTCCTCCACGCCAACCCCCAGTATGCTTACATTGCGTACCCGGACGGGCGGGAGGACACAGTCTCCATACGAGACCTCGCACCCTCGGGGGCCCCAGTAACCCACCACCCACTACCCCCACGATCCAATATCCAACCCCAGCAGACGGCACGCCTGGGCCCCGCGACCCGCTAGACACCCACGAGGATTACACACCAGTGCCCCAGCCTACGCGGGACTCGACGCCGGAAGCTTCACTACCCCTGCCGTCGCCACGTCGATCACAGTGGCAGACAAGACCTCCGGAGAGACTCCAATACACAAACTTTTAATACACTTCACCCCGCCGGACTCATTTTTAAACAAGGGGTGAATGTGGTAAACCACTGTTATACCTGCCTGTGTGGGTGTTTGTATTCCACTGTGTACGTATCTGTACATGCCTCGGCTGACTCCTCCCATGAGTCCAGGTATAACGGTGACTGCTCCACAGTCCCTCTGTATTCTGGACTGGTCGACCACTCGAGGCACACCTTCATTCTCTTGTTAATAAAAGCCTGTTAGTTACTCGCTTAACCTCAGTCTTTTGAGTAATTGATAGCGCATCACTTATCACAGAAATCACAGAATCACAACAGTGCAGATAGAGGCCATTTCGGCCCATCGAGCCTGCACCGACACATATCCCACCCGATCCCCGTAACCCCTACATATCCCACCCTATCCCCGTAACCCCACGTATTTAATCCCCCTAACACTAAGGGTCAATTTATCATAGCCAATCAACCTAACTCGCACATCTTTTGGATTGTGGGAGGAAACCGGAGCAAACCCACGCAAACACGGGGAGAATATGCAAACTCCACACAGACAGTTGCCCGAGGCCGGATTCGAACCCGGGTCTCTGGCGCTGTGAGGCAACAGTGCTAACCACTATGCCATTGTTTTTAGTCGAATACTATCCTTAATTTCTTTACTTAGCCACCGATGGCTGTCTTTTCTTTTACACCCTTTTCTTCTCAGTGGAATATATATTTTTTGGAAGTTGTAAAATAACTCCTTAAATGTACACCACTGATCATGTATCGTCTTACCCTTTAATTTATTTTCCCAATCCACTCTACTCAATTCCGCTCTCATACCTTCATAGTCTCCTTTATTCAAGCTTAGCACGCTTGTTTGAGATCCAACCTTCTCACCCTCTAATTGAATATGGAATTCAACCATGTTATGGTCACTCATTCCAAGGGGATCCTTTACTAGGACATTTTTAATTAATCCTGTCTCGTTACACAGGACCAGATCTAAGGTTGCCTGCCCCCTGGTCGGTTCAGTTACATACTGCTCAAGAAACCCATCCCTAATACACTCAATGAACTCATCCTCAAGGCAGCCCTGCCCAATTTGATTTGTCCAATTAATATGATAGTTAAAATCCCCCATAATTATAGATGTTCCCTTATTACAATCCTCAACTATTTCCTGATTGATACTCCGTCCAACAGAGTTGCAACTGTTCGGAGGCCTATAGGCTACGCCCACTAGTGTTTTTTTCCCCTTATTATTCCTTATCTCCACCCAAACTGTTTCATTTTCCTGATCTTTTGACCCAATATCATTTCTCTGTATTACAGTGATTCCTTCCTTTATTAACATAGCCACCCCACCTCCCCTTCCTTCTGCCTGTCCTTCTTGATTGTTAAATAACCTGGTATGTTTAATTCCCAGGCATTGTCACCCTGCAGCCATGTTTCTGTAATGGCCACAAGATCATACCCATATGTAGTTATTTGTGCCATTAACTCGTCTATTTTGTTACGAATGCTACGTGCTTTCAGATAGAGAACTTTCAAATATGTTTTGTGACACTTAGTTCCTGCTTTTGCCTTTTTTATTACTTTACCTTTTACTCCATACCTTCTGCCCCTTCCTGACATGCTCAGGTTTTTAATTTCCCCTCTGCTACCTAAGTCTATGACCTTCTCTGTTGTCATTTTTATTATTTGCTCTCTAGGAACCTCCCCCCCACTAGTTAGTTTAAAGCCCTCTCTACAGCCCTAGTTATATGATCTGCCAGGACTCTAGCCCCAGCACTGGCCAAGTGAAGCCCGTCCCAACGGAACAGCTCCCTCCTGCCCCAGTACTGGTGCCAGTGTCCCAGGAAGCAAAACCCATTTCTCCCACACCAGTCTTTGAGCCACGCATTTAACTCTCTAATTTTATTTGTCCTAGCCAAATTCGCTCGTGGCTCAGGTAATAATCCAGAGATTACTACCCTTGAGGTTCTGTTTTTTAATTTGACCCCTAGCTGCTCATACTCCTTTAACAGAACCGGCTTCCTAGTCCTATCTACGTCGTTTGTACCAACATGGACCACGACAACTGGATCCACCCCCTCCCACTGCAAGTTTCTTTCCAGCCCAGAGGAGATGTCCTTAACCCTGGCACCGGGTAGGCAACACAGCCTTCGGGACTCTTGCTCTCGGCTGCAGAGAACTCTATCTATCCCCCTAATAATACTATCCCCTACCACTACAACATTCCTATTTACCCCCCCCCCTCTTGAATGGCCCCCCATTCCACGGTGCTGTGGCCAGGTTGCTCATCCTCCCTGCAGTCCCTGCTCCTGTCCCCACAGGGAGTAAGAACCTCGAACCTGTTGGACAAGAGCAAGGGCTGCGGCTCCTCCAGCTCTACCTCCTGGATCCCCGTACCTGCCTCACTCATAGTCACACCGTCCTGTCCCTGACCATGGGCTACATCTGAATTAATTAATTTCATAGGTGTGACCACCTCCTGATACACAGAGTCCAGGTACTTCTCCCCCTCCCTGATGTGTCGCAGTGTCTGAAGCTCAGACTCCAGCTCATCAACATGGAGCTGGAGTTCCTGTAGCAGCAAACACTTGTCACAGATGTAATCACCGTGAGCCTCAATGGGGTCCACTGGCTCCCACATCTCGCAACAGTAACACATCACCTGCTCCATTCTATGTAATTAATTAAATTTTTTATTGTTAGTTATGGATACCCTCTGCCCGATTTTAGATGCTAGTATCCCCTTTAATTAATTGGATTTAAATTAAATCAATCCCTCTAATTACACCAGTTAAATGGTTTACCAACAGTCACTCTGCACCAGAAAGGCCTTATTAACTACAACCCACAGAGTTAAAGTTTGAAAAGAGCACCTAACACCCCACTTACCCTAACTCACACTTACCCAAACTCACAGCACTCTCTGCTGACTCACACTCAGTGCTTGCTCGCACTAGGACTGGTCTTTTAATACTGTTTGTTTGTTTACAGCCAAATGAGTCACCCCTGCTGATTGGTGAGAAAACTGGTTTCCACTGCCTGCTGTGCCAATTTACTCCTACTGCAGTGTAACCTTGTTTTACTCTTCTTAAACCAACAGAATCCCAAATATTTAACTTTTCCCCTTTATTTAAACTGCTTAAGTAATCTTATCAAGAATGATTTAAAGAGAAATAACAATTAAAGAACTCCCACACTTACCCAAACTCACAGCACTCTCTGCTGACTTCACTCAGGAACACTCCTCGCCACGATGGACATCTCAGCACTCTACACCAGTATCCCCCACGATGACGGCATCGCTGCGACAGCCTCAGTACTCAACACCAACAACAGCCAATCTCCAGACGCCATCCTACAACTCATCCACTTCATCCTTCACCACAATGTCTTCACCTTCGACAACCAGTTCTTTACCCAAACACACGGAACAGCCATGGGGACCAAATTCGCACCCCAATATGCCAACATCTTCATGCACAAGTTCGAGCAAGACTTCTTCGCTGAACAGGACCTCCAACCAACGCTATACACCAGATACATCGACGACATTTTCTTCCTATGGACCCACGGCGAAGAATCGCTGAAAAGACTACACGATAACATCAACAAGTTCCATCCCACCATCAAACTTACCATGGACTACTACTCAGAATCGGTTTCATTCTTGGACACATGAATCTCCATCAAAGACGGACACCTCAGCACTTCACTCTACCGCAAGCCCACGGACAACCTCAGGATGCTCCACTTCTCCAGCTTCCACCCTAACCACGTTAAAGAAGCCATCCCCTATGGACAAGCCCTGCAAATCCACAGGATCTGCTCAGACGAGGAGGAACGCGATGGACACCTACAGATGCTGAAAGACGCCCTCATAAGAACGGGATATGACGCTCGATTCGTCGATCGACAGTTCCGACGGGCCACAGCGAAAAACCGCATAGACCTCCTCAGAAGACAAACACGGGACACAACCAACAGAGTACCCTCCGTCGTCCAGTACTTCCCTGGAGCGGAGAAACTACGCCATGTTCTTCACAGCCTTCAACATGTCATCGATGACGACGAACACCTCGCTAAGGCCATCCCCACGCCTCCACTACTTGCCTTCAAACAGCCGCCTAACCTCAAACAGACCATCGTTTGCAGCAAATTACCCAGCTTTCAGGAGAACAGCGACTACGACACCACACAACCCTGCCACAGCAACCTCTGCAAGACATGCCAGATCATCATCACACATGAGGACACCACCCACCAGGTACATGGTACATACTCATGTGACTCGGCCAACGTTGTCTACCTCATACGTTGCAGGAAAGGATGCCCCGGAGCATGGTACATCGGCGAGACCATGCAAACACTGCGACAACGGATGAACGGACACCGCACAACAATCGCCAGGCAGGGGTGTTCCCTCCCAGTCGGGGAACACTTCAGCAGTCAAGGACATTCAGCCTCCGATCTTCGGGTAAGCATTCTCCAAGGCGGCCTTCGAGACACACGACAACGCAAAATCGTCGAGCAGAAACTGATAGCCAAGTTCCGCACTCATGAGGACGGCCTCAATCGGGACCTTGGGTTCATGTCACGCTACATGTAACCCCACCTGACATGGAGTCATCCAGACTCAAGTCGTTGGCTTGTTCTCTCTACACAGATGTGGCCGGACCTGCTGTGATTTCGAGCAAAGATTTTTTTTTTCTTTTTATCGTTTTTTGTTTGTTTTTTGTTTTTCATACAGACCCCAGCATCTGTAACATTTGACCCCTTGTGACCCCACCTCATTGTTCTTTGATGTAATGTTTTCCTGACTGACCTGTTTGGACACCATTCACACCTTTGATTACTGTGATTATCTCTCTGCCGAGTTGTGATAAAGGGCAGTTAGAAAGATTACCTGTAATCATCTGGCAGTGTTCTCTGACTATATATGCTGTGCCTATATGCATTTCTTCACTTCACCTGACGAAGGAGCAGCGCTCCGAAAGCTTGTGATTTCAAATAAAGCTGTTGGACTATAACCTGGTGTTGTGTGACTTATCACATTTAAAGATAAGAGGTAAGCCATTTAGGACTGAGATGAGGAATTTCTTCACCCAGAGAGTGGTGAACCTGTGGAATTCTCTATTACAGAAAGCAGTTGAGGCCAATTTATTAAATATATTCAAGAAGGAGTTAGATATATTTCTTAGGCTAAAGGGATCAAGGGATATGGGGAGAAAGCAGGGACAGGGTACTGAATTTGGATGATCGGACATGATCTCATTAAATGGCGGAGCAGGCTCGAGGGGCCGAATGGCCTACTCCTGCTTCTATCTTCTATGTTTCTATGTTACAAAAGCATCTCTTTACAAAGTAATTGTATAAACTAAATAAATTACACCTTTTAAAATGTTTAAATCTTATTAACCTCATTAAGCAGTAGCTTGCCTCTGTTCTAGGCCTGCGGTTTTCAGCCAATGACCAAATTTTTGTTTTAGTGCTGGGGAATGGAATATTTGTGAGGTTTGGGCATTTATTGTCAGCATCAACGTAGCAAACTTCAGCCCCAGACTTATCCGCAACTGTCTCTCAGGTTGCTGTTAATCTATAAAGCCACATGTGAATCTTTTACAGGCACTCTTGCCTTCTACAATCTGTACATTATTACTTTTTATACATAGAAACACAAGTTAAGGCTGCCAGACACCTTTCCTAAAAAAAAGAAGCTGGCAAACTGCAAGCAGAATTCTGATGCCTGAAAATAGGACCGTAACGTTTCGATTGGTGAAGCATCAGCTAACTGAGGTGCCACCCACTGGTTTTTCTGTAACTGAATCACACACTGTTTGGCTTCCAGCTAACAGAAGGCATATTTCCTGTCGGATAAAATAGGATGTAAACTGCTGATTCATACAAGTGCTGACATTTACCAAGCATGACCCTGTGATTTCTACTGAGCCTTCCCGTCTATCATGTGTTTGACTATAGCATTCATTTGTTATAAGGAGGTGCTGAACTCTGAGCAAGGCAAATGGAATGATACCTAACATGCACTCTTGTTTTTGATAGTTTGGTTGAATTGCATTAATATTTGTAACAGTATTTTCTGTTCATGAATAATCTTTTATCAAACATAATTAGTTTTCATAAATTGTGTTTTAGCCAAAAAAAAATTGTCATGTCAGAAACTTAAAAATACTGCTTACAATCAATCAATAAAAACATTATTTGGAAAGAAAAAGCACAAAAGTCAGGGCAGGTAGGGAGAGAAGAATGAGAGTCGATACAGGCAGAGAGAGAAGAATGAGTCAATATAGGCAGAGTGAGACCGAGAGTCAATACAGGCAGAGAGAAAAGCACGAGAGTCAATTCAGGCAGAGAGAAGCACGAGAGTCAATACAGGCAGAGAGAGATGAACAAGGGGGTGATCTTAGCTCAGGTGCGGGCTGTTGTCGTGTTATCTGAATTTCGTGTTTCCCACATGAATCTAAATGGATGTGGGAGATTGATGCAATTTTAATTCAATTGGCCAATTGATTTCCAATGTGTGGGAAGCCTTTGCAGGGGGGTTTTTCATGACTGGAAGTCCCCTCCGATGACGTCATCATTGCTGCTGCATTTAAGGTCCACAGCAAGCCTTGTTTCTTCTGCAGGCTTCCAAGCTTCCTTCATTTGGTGTCAGAGGGACCTGCAGGAGAGATGACAAGCGGGAGGGCAAGAGCAGCTCCTCACTTTGATGAGGCGGCACTTCAGGCATTGGTGGATGGAGCTAGGGCCAACAGGGAGGTCCTGTTCCCTTCATCAGGGAGGAAGAGGCCTTCCACTCAGGCTGTGTGGATGCAGGTGGCTGAGGAGGTCAATTCCTTGGGAGTCACCCGCAGAACCTGGATACAGTGCAGGAAAAGATTTCATGACCTTCAGTACACTGGAAAAGTGAGTATGAATTTCCCATCACCCTCAATCTGATCCCCATTACCTTTCCTCACCAGCACTCAGCTTCAGCAATCTCTTCCTCCACATCCCACTTGACACTGACATCCATGCACCCTTACCCATTCCCTCTCTCTCTATGCTCACATTCACATAACTATTCCACCATGCAGCCCTCACACTCCCTCTCAGTCTGATGCTTTGAACACAACTGACAACACACAGGGAGGGCCCTTGGTCTTGCAACCTCACTCTATCTTTGTCTCCTTCTAAGTATCTATGCTATGCAATCTCTACACTCACTCCTTCATTCTCACTCAACCTCCACTTGTCTCCCTCATTGCAGGAAAAGAGAACTCATAACAAAAGAGAGCGAGCCAGGACAGGAGGAGGGCCACCCTCAATAGCCCACCTGACCCCCTGGGAGGAGGCCGTCCTGGAAATCATTGGCATTGAGGATGATTCGCGCATGGGGGATGGACAGATGGGTGCAACACAGCAAGCTGGTGACAGAAAAGTTTCCCATCTCTCTCTTTGACATTGCATGAGTCGCTGATAATGATTGTCAAGCTGTGATAGATGGACTTATGAGCATCTGCAAAAAGCTATATGCATGTAGCCTTGGCATCACATCTCTGACTCTTTCCTTTACTCACCCACAGGACCATCACAAGCATCCGTCCCCCCTAGCCAGGAAGAAGAGGCTGAGCAGCCAGACTCCTCAGAGGAAGCTGCAACCTCTGAGGGCGCAGCGTCAGCAGAATTCTGCACACCCAGCACCAGCGCAGACACTCATACCTCGGTGGGACCTTCGGGACATAGAGTAGTGTTATCACCTGGTGTATCACAGCTCACAAGTGAGCATCAGCAGATTGTGGAGACAGGGATAGCAGTGGAGAGTCCTAGTCGGAGGGCGCAGGACTCTGCCTGCTCGGCTCAGCAGCTTGTCGACCCTCTGCCTCTGGGTCCATCCATGAGATTAGAGGTGATGGAACTCCAGGCACAGATACAGGAGTCTGGCAGGTTTTGTCTCTAGGGTCGCTGCGAGTGTGGAGCGAATGGAGGAGTCCATAGCGAACATGAGCAGAGCCTTTGTGGAGTCATTGGTGCATGAACGCATCAACACGGAAAGGATGGCAACCTCCGTGTTAAGGCTGGCTACCGTGCAGGAGAGGATGGCTATGGTAGAGGAGAGGAGGGCTACGGCCATGGAGGAGCTTAGTCGTCAGGGTATGGAAAACATGGTCATTGTTCAGAATAGAATGATATCTCTTGAGGAGTGATGGGCATCTATTGAACAGAGAAACCAGACCTTCATGGAAGTCCTTCTGAGTAGGACTGCCATTGCAGATACGGGTCCCCATGGCCCTCCTGATGTGCAGCAAGGTGCTCTCCAGCCACTTGCAGGCGCTGAGGGGGACCTTACCCATGCGAGGGAGGTTGATGGCAGACCTCAAGGAAGTGGGAGCTCCTCTCCAAGTGCTCACACTTCCATGCCACTGCAGAGCCCTCGGTCAGAGCCCCACCGGAGTCCACACCCAAGTGAGATAGACGTCTCAACCCCTGCACAGCTGCAGGAGCAGCAGACTGTTGACGAGCCCTCACAGGCTCGCAACCCCAGAGGACGCCCGCCAAAGGTGTCGAGACAGGAGCAGCAGGAAAGTGAGCAAGGGGCCTCCACATCTGCTGAAGCCACAGGGAAAGCATTACGTAGGAGCATGCGTAAGAGGAAAATTCTGCACAAGTAGTCACAAGGTTAGTCACTTGGGTGAAATGTTGTGTTTGCTGTAAAGATGCCATCAGTTGGTTCTTGTACATAAAAATTCTGATGGCAACTGTTGCAGTTGTGGCATGTGTCATTTTGCGAATGGGACTTTCACATTGAGGGCTTAGGATTACTTGCAGTTGTCAGTATGCTGGTCAAATAGCTAGGAATCCACAGGGTCTTGGCCACTGTCGATGCTCAGGTAAGAAGCTGCGAAGCAAAAGTGTTTGATTGACTCGGCTAAGCAAATCTGGCCAGGATGAGTGCGTTCCTTGCATCCCGGGCAGCAATGTTCTCGCGTAATGCTGCCGCTGGTTGATGGGCCTCTGTAGGATCTTCATTTTCGCCCTCCTCCTCCTCCACCACCTTCTCCTCTGAGGAGGAGGATATGTGAGGAGCCACTTGGTCCTCAGGAATCTGCAAGCCACGATGCTGTGCCATGTTGTAAAGTGCACAGCAAGCCACGACGATTCTGGAGACCCTGGCTGCTGAGTACTGTAGGGCTCCACCTGATCTATCCAGGCATCTGAAGCGCATCTTCAGCAAAGTGATGGTTTGCTCAATAATGGATCTGGTGGAAATGTGGCTGGAGTTGTAGCGCTCCTCAGCTTCGTTGGCTGGCCTCCTCAACGGCGTCATTAGCCACGTCCTCAGGGGATAGCCCTTGTCTCCAAGTAGCCATCCGTTATGTTGGGCTGGCGGACTGAATAGCGGAGGCACACTAGACTGGCGCAGTATGAAGGAGTCATGGCAACTGCCAGGGTACATGGCACAAACATGCAAAATTTCCTTCTTGTGGTCACACACCAGCTGAACTTTGAGGGAGTGGAAGCCCTTGCGGTTGACAAAAACACCTGGATTGCGATGGGGTGCCCTAAGGGCCACATATGTGCAGTCAACGATGCCCTGCACCCTTGGAAAGCCTGCCAGATGAGCTAATCCAACCGCTCGCGCCGTGACACTTGCTCGATCCTTGGTGAAATGGATGTGATTGTGCGCGAGGGCAAAGAGGGCATCGGTTACCTGCGTGATGCAAGTGTGTGCGGCTGCCTGGGAGATGCCGCTGATGTCTGCTGCTGATCCCTGGAATGAGCCTGAGGTAAAAAAGTTGAGTGCGGTGGTGACTTTGATGGCCACTGGTAAGGGTTGTCCAGCTGGTCCTCTGGGCAGCAGGACTTGCTGTAACATCGCGCAGGTGTCAGTCACTACCTTTCGCGAAAGTCAGAGCCGCCTTTGGCACTGCTGCTCAGACATGTTGAGGTAGCTGACCCTGCGTCTGTAGACCCTGTTTGGGGGGTATCTCCTGTGCTGACGGGCTTCCAGGCACTGGCCCCTTCTGGCCTGTGCAGCTTCAGGTGGGTGAGCAGCAGCCTGGCGCACCTGCTGCTGCTGTTGCTGGTGCTGCTGTTGTTCCTGGTTCTGCTGGTGCTGCGGCTGGTCTTCGTCCTCATCTAATGTCCAGAAGGGAAGGAAATAAATGGCTCCCATGCTTCTGGTATATGCCTCCACTGAGGAAGCGCTGAGTGAGGGTGGCGAGAGGGGTTTCCCAGGAGGCTACACTGGAGATGGGTGTGAGGCTCCAACCTTCCACAGGTGTGGTTAAGCCTTGTAAAAGTTGCCCCAGACCTGAGACCACGAAGTCCTGCCACCTGCAAATCATAGCTGATCAAATCTCCTATTTAATGGTGGAGCTGCAGCTAATAGTCAGCAATTCAATTGTGCTCCCACCAGGTTTCACATTCGTGATCCCCACCAGGCATATTTTACGTGGGAAAACGGTTAAAGCTGCAAGGGCCTGTTAAAATAGGATTATAGAGGCCATTTAGTGATAATTAAGGGCCTTAAAGACCAGTCCCACCTGTTGTATGCGGGACTGAGTTGGGACCATCAGACACGCCTGAGTTAAAATTGCTCAGAGTCGGGGACCAGGCGGGGCGGGGGGGGGGGTCCTGCCCGCCATTTTTTGCAATTTTAACCCCCCGCCCGCCTCAAAGCCCGCCTCATGGCCCAATGAAGATCGAGGCCCAAGAGTCTACAGGCAGAGAGAGAATGAGAGTCAATACAAGATGAGAGAAGAACGAGAGTCAATACAGGCAGAGAGAAGCAGCATAAGATAGAAGAATCGAAGTCAAAATAAAAAGCATATTTTGCCCATAGAAGCTGGTTGCATTAGTATTCTAATGCCTTGTGCTGAGCATTCAACATACCCTTAAAGTCTTGTCAGTCTGATTTTCATTTTCGGCAGACATTGGGCGGGCAGTGCGTGATCTGTCCTGCCACCCGCCCAATGTCCTTTATGAGAGGCCCAAACCATTTTAATAGTTGTGTCCCACTTACATCTGATTAGCAAGTTAGAATTCCGGTGGCTCCTTCACCGAGCTGAGCTGGCAGTCATCACTTAAAGGAGGAGAGGCAATCGGGAGAGGGGATCACAAAAAGTCAGGCAGTGTGACGTGAAGATTTTGGTGAGGTGACGAGGAGCAACTTATCGTGGCCATTTCTAAAGCAGTCTGCAGTGGTCCCTTTAAGGACCACTGGTTCGGCTACTCTACGCCTAGTACCAATGGGTGGAGCATGTGTGGCACACACTGCCACCATTGGAAGCTGAAAATTGCATTGGGATCCTATGTACGTCATGGGACCCTGATTTGCATGCCTTAATAAGGCACCCTCCTGCTTCAGTTGGGTGCTCTGGCAGTCCATTTCCAGGACCAGTTGGAAATAGTGGCAGATGGATTGGGAACTGAGCGGTAAGTTCTAAATGTATTTTTCACCAAATCTATGCTTATGACCTCTGATTCTACCATTGTGCATTATTTTAAAATAATGTTCAGGATTTACTATATCTAAGCCAGTTAATATTTTATATACTTCAACCCAGTCTCCCTTTATCTGTAATAACAACAGAAAACGCTGGAAAAACTCAGCAGGCCAGGCAGCATTCGTGGAGAGAGAAACAGAGTTAAAGTTTCAGGTCGAAGACCTTTCCATAGAACTGGAAAAAGGCAGGAAATGGAAAGCAGGTTTAGGGGCTGGGAAAAGTGGGAGGGGATGAAAGAACAAAAGGGAAGGTGATAGGATAGAAAGCAGGAGAGATTGAGAGACATTAAGAGATATTCAAGGCAAGAGGAGGTGGTAATGGGACAGGTTAAGGAACAAAGGATGGCTCTGGATGGGGTGTGAATTGCGCTGGCAGAATGAAGGACAGTTGCCATGTGGGAGGGAAGAAAAAAAGGCCAAACAAAAAGTGTGGATAAAAAAAGAAAATATATATGTAATAGGGGCCGAGGTTATGATCTGAAATTGTTGAACTCTATGTTGAGTCCGGAGGGCTGTAGAGTACCTAATCGAAAGATGAGGTGCTGTTCCTCAAGCTTACGCTGAGCTTCCGTGGAACAATGCAAGAGGCCGAGGACGTTGAGGTCTGAGTGGGAATGGAGCGGTGAATTAAAGTGACAAGCCACCAGGAGCTCGGGGTCCCCCTTACGGACTGAATGGAGGTGTTCCGCAAAGCGGTCACCCAATCTGCGTTTGGTCTCCCCAATGTAGAGGATGTAAGATTTGCAAAATTTCTGCATTTCCCCGAAGGCTGTTATTAATAAACGGGACCCTGCGTGGACATTTTAAATCAAAAAGGGGTACCCAAAATGGCATCCGTGCCTCGTGGCAGCAAGCCTGTGAGATTTTAAAATGGACTCTGCAACGCAGACAGCTTGGAGAAATTGAAACCAAGCTGCAGGCTTCTGTGAAGAGAGACAGTGGCCTAGAAATTCAGTTGGGCACGCCAGCCGTTAGCGCCTTAGGAGGAGTAGATCTCGAGCGCTAGGCACTTAGCGCCCGGGCGCAGCACGATCTGCGCCTCGCCCCAACTTCAGTACACATTTAGCGCCGGCGCAAAGTCTTAGCGCGCGCCCTGCTGCGCGCGCAGATCATGACGTCATTTACTAGTGCAACGCCCTTTGTGCGCCCCGAACCGGAACTTCACTCGCGCCGCCCCATTTTGCGCCGGGCGGCCCGAACGACTGTGAAGTGGAACGGTACACAGCCGAGGCGGGCCGCGGGGAGCGCTAATTAAAGGGCACTTACCCTGCACTATAAAGGGCAGCCATTTTGCAGCATTCACTCTTGTGCAATGGTTTTTTGGAGAGAGACCAAGGAGGAGAGCTTACTGGTTTGGACCAACACTAGGACAGGTATTTTTGACTCAGGCCAGAGCTTAGCAATTATCTTTGCCTTCATTGAGAGCTCATTGTTTCCCAGCATATAATGGGGGCTGCATTGGGTGCCAACGCTGACTTTCAGCCTTATGCCAGAAGGGCTTACAGACACCGTGAGAGAGTGGCAGCCCTGGCTAGACGCAGAGGGGGCAACAGGCGTCGCCAACTGAGGCCTTACCCACCCAGGGTATACCGCCAGCAGTCCTCCTATCTGACCATGTCTGCCGCGATGTGGTAAGGAGGCTGCGATTCAGAAGGGAGGTGGTTGCAGACATCTGCCAGCTGCTTCAGAGAGATCTGCAGCCACAGCTGATGCGCAGGACGTCTCTGTCGGTGGCAGTGAAGGTGACGGTGGCTCTCAACTTCTATGCCACCGGCTCCTTCCAATCTGCTGCTGGGGACATCGCTAACATCTCCCAGTTCGCCGTGCATTGCTGCATCCGCCAGGTGACCGAAGCCCTTTTCACAAGGAGACATCAATTCATCTCCTTCCCCATGACCCTGGACAAGCAGCAGCAGCGTGCAGTGGGATTTGCAAGAATAGCGGGCTTCCCCATGGTGCAGGGCGCCATTGACTGCACGCATGTGGCTTTGCGGGCACCTCTGGAGCATGCCGAGGATTACCGCAACCGGAAGGGCTACCATTCCCTCAACGTACAGCTGGTGTGTGACCACAGGCAGCGCATCCTAGCTGTCAATGCCCGCTTTCCAGGCAGCAGCCACGATGCCTTTATCCTGCGACAGACAACTGTGGCTGACATGTTCCAGGCACAGCCTCCCCCAAGAGGATGGCTTATCGGGGACAAAGGCTATCCTTTGTGTACCTGGCTCATGACCCCGCTCCGCGCGCCCATGACCCCTGCTGAAGAGGCATACAACGAGAGCCATAAAGCGACTAGGAACATCATAGAACAAACAATCGGCGTCCTCAAGCAATGGTTCCGCTGTCTCGATCGCTCCGGGGGAGCCCTCCAGTATTCGCAGGAGCGAGTCTCCCAATTCGTCGTCGTTTGCTGCATGCTGCACAACTTGGCTATCCGCAGGACTCAGGCACTGCCACCTCACGTTGGACCCCCACCTCAGGAGGAGGAGCAGGAGGAGCATGAGGAGGAGGAGGACGAGGAGTACAAGCCCAGGAGGGAGGCACAAGGTCCAAGGGCCGCCCGTCGGCGGCTTATTGAACGTCACTTCTAGGCCCCCTGTCAGGGAATGGCTTGTGCCAATTAAAGAACATGATTGCAGCCGCTGCGCAAGCCCTCAGCCGGTTAAGGCAACAAACACTTCAAAGATCAAACATGGACAATGTTAATAAATAAAATGCTTTATTGTACAAACTCAGGGCCCTTCCCACATGAAAACCAAAAACAGACGAAACCCCCAAAAAACACTCAAACACATTACTCGCTCCCACAACCTGGAGAGGATTAACAAAACAGTGCAACTAAAATGGCCGTCATCCTCGGACTTCGTAAAATACAAACATCACATCCTCGGCCTTCAAAAAACAAACATCCAATTCTCGGCCTCAAAAAACACACATCCAATTCTCGGCCTCAAAAAACAAACACAACTGGCCACACATTCGACTTTTTGGCCCGCTAGGTCGATGCCTTGGCCATCTTTGTGTGGCCCCTGCCCGCCCTGCTGCTCCTCCTCAAAGTAAGGCCATTGGCTGCTGCAAGGCTGGGGGCAGGCTCCAGAGGGGCACATGTCGTGACGGCAGATGCCCTTGGGGGTCGGCCTAGTCGAGGTCTGGCCGTCGAGCGGGCGGCTGTTGAATGCTGCAGCTGTGGCTGGCCAGCATCAGTCGCTGCAGCAGCTCCTGGCAGCTCCACTGGGGGAGTGGCAGTGGCGGCTGGAGGAATGGGGGCAAGCTGGCGGATGGCAGGCGCTCGCTGGTCGCCTGAGACACTGGCACTCGTCCGGGCCAGCACTGCAGCATGCGCACCAATCTGCCGAGGGACAGACCGCTGTGCTGCTGCAGCGCGCCGGGTGCCCTGGCGATGCCTGGCTGACACAGCGAGTGTGGCAGCAGTGAGTGCCCGTGTTGACCTGTTCAGTGACCTCATCAGAGCACCCAGTGACTGCACGGCACCACTGATCAGCTGCCCACTCGCTGCCTGAGCTGCCCCGAATGCCGCACGACTCGCTGCCTGATCTGCCCCGAATGCTGCCCGACTCGCTGCCTGCTCTGCCCCGAATTCCGCCAAAGTGATGGCCTGTGAGGCCCCGACGTCGGTGACACTCCGAGAGAGGGACTCGATGGCCTCAGGCAACCGTGCCACTACCCCCATGAGCTCCGTGTGCCGGCGCTCCGAGTCCGCGGACAAGTCCTCGAGGCGTTCCATCTCCTCGGCGAAGACCATCTCCGGACTGGAGGCCGGACTCTCCCTCTGGGGAGAAGGCCGCCGAGCTGGCCGACCCTTCCTGTGTTGCTGGAGGCCGCTGGGCCCAGCAATTGGACTCCCCTCCGACCCTTCCCCCCCCTCTGGGGAGAAGACCGCCGAGCTGGCACCCCCCTCCCGCGTTTCTGCAGGCCGCAGGTCCCATGAGCTCCCCTCCCCTCCGACACTTCCGCGACGCTCCCCTCCAGGGAAGACGTGTCCCCTACATTGGCATGGGTTGCCACGGCTGAGGGTTCCCCTGATGGGCCGCCTTCCTCTTGCTCCTCCTCCTCCTCCTCCTCTGAGGGGCTGTCACTGGCAAGTTCAGGGACCTCCTCCTCACCGTCTGAAACCAGGAAGGCACAAGAGTAGCTTTAGAGTGAGGAGAGGGCGTCAGCGAGGGATGCATGAGTGGTGGCATTCAGCGCATTGGTCGGACAGTGGCAAAGGATGTAGATCTGATGCGCAAGTGGGACGAGAGAGGTCCAAACGTGGATGTCCTTACCATTGGTGCCCAGAACAGGGTCGGCATCTCCACATGCAACGGGGCCAATCACCCGGGCACCCATGATGCGCTCCACGCGATGTTGAAGCTCGGTGAGCGGCTGGATCTGGGGTCGGCCTCCCCCGGTCGCAGTCTGGCTCTTCCGATTATTAGCCAGCTTGGCCTGCAAGAGAAAGGACGGCCTCTAAGTACAGTGTGTCGCCCTGATCTTGTGTGCACTGCCTCCCATGGTGGAATAGCCTGGCCAGTGTGTCGCCCTGATCTTGTGTGCACTGCCTCCCATGGTGGAAGAGCCTGGCCAGTGTGTCGCCCTGATCTTGTGTGCACTGCCTCCCATGGTGGAATAGCTTGGCCAGTGTGTTAAGTGCAGAATGTGCAATTGATGTTCATGCCTGTTCCATAGCTGCTGGATGAGGGCTGGCCATTAGGGCTTTCAGGTCCCTTTGCCCATAATGTGAGGTGCACATGCAAGGATGAGGAGGTCACTGGAAAGGGTACTCACCCTGACAATCCGCGTGAGGTCATTAAACTTTTTGCGGCATTGGACACCGGTCCTGGGGACCTCGCTGTTGGCTGACACCTTGCTGGCGACATGCCTCCAGGCTCTCCGGTAGGCGTGGACCGGCGCCTTCCTGCCATTGTCCGGGTACAAAATATGGCGCCTCTTCTCCACACCACCAACCAGCACACTCAGATCACGCTCTGAGAAGCGCTGCGCTCGTTCATGGGCCCTCTGCATGGCTTCAGGCGCTATTTGGGTCCAGCAGCAGTGTTCAGGCCTAGCTGGAGGGCTCCACTATCCAGGGCGTGGCAGCAGACAAAGTCGACCCTTCCCCCTTAAGAGCTGGCCGGCGCCAGGGTGTCTGCTGTCAATCATGAGATGGCCGCACCTGCGCTGCGCCCGGCCTGGGCGCTCTCGCTCAGCACCTCCGGCTTAGCGCCTAAAGAGAGGCGTGCATCGCCAGTTTTAGCGCTCGAGCAAACTCTTAGGGCGAAGCTAATGAATATCGCAGAAGTGGCCTCGATTTGGCGGCGGGCGCAAACTTTAGTGGCCGCCCGACTTTACCGCCCCAAAAGTGGCTACAATGAATTTCTAGGCCTTTGTATTTTGGAACCAGACAGGGCTCTGAATTATGCATTAGACCGAATTGGAGGCAAATCTAAATTCAGTTAGCAGTCTGTATATATTATCGGAAACAGATTAACAGAGCCATCAAGACCGGATAGGCCCATCAAGGAACTTTCAGGACAATACAAGTCAATTATCGGGCCGGTAGATGCGATTACCGGCCATCCAAAACCAGTTAATATGGATTGCTACCATTATTTAAAATAGCCCGCCAAGATTAAAACAAAGGACTAACCTAATTTGGCACGCAGATAAGGGTTTTCGACGAAGGTATAATTGAAGGCCCCCTCGGGTAGCAAGCGGTGGAGTGAAGTTCAAGTTTTCAGTGGGGTGTTCGTGTGCAGTGTTGGTTGGTGCTGCTCTTCGGCCCCTCGCCCTCGTGGCTGCCGCTCTTCCCCCGTCCCACGCTTATCCCCTGGCCTTTGCCCATGCCCTTTTCCCACACCATCTGGAACTAGCCCTGGCATCGGGTCGGGCGGACACGGACAATTCAGGCCAGGCGAGGCGGGACGCGACGAGGGGAGGAGGGAAGACCACCGGAGGGAAGGCCACCCAGCCTCGGCCGACCTTCGAATAACTGCACACCAACTCAATCTGGCGGCTGTCGATGAAGAATCATCCCTGCAAGGTAAAGTACCCGAACAGAGACTTTAACTTTGGGGTACTTGAACCTGGACAACGCCCTTGCAGCGCCTGGAGGCCACGTGACGACGGCAGGCTCCAGAGAGCACCAAGAGCGAACCCCGAACCCAACTGCTGTTTTGAGTCTAACAAACCTTTTGATTGGTGAGCATGAAGTTCTGACCCCTCATAGCTTAATCTAGTTAGGTATAGGGGGTGGGATAAGGATAAGGGGATTGTTAAGATAGTTGTTTTCCCTCGATATGCCGTGTGTTCCCCATTCCCTGCATAAGTATAGTTATTATTATTCTTTTACATTTGTAATTTTGCCTGTAGAAGTGTACGCTAGTAATTTTCCCATGAGATTGTATTAAGTTTTTCCTCTTCAATAAAATCTTGGTTTTTGTTTACATCCAACCACCTGTCTACTCGAGTCTTCTCTGTACCGCCGCCTTGTACTTAAGTCTGGTGTCTAGAACCCAGGGGTGTGGGAGCGATTCGAACCACTCACAAAACAGTCAGGGGCATAATTGACTGGGCGTACGCGCCAAACAACACCACCACACACGGCCACCCCCTACAGAAATGACGACCACGGCAGGACACCGGCAACAAGGTTGTGATGCAGTAGACAGTGATGAGCAAATGTGATGGAGGAAAGGATTTCTGATTATGTGTTTAACAAGGTGAATATCACTAAGAAGTGGATCACCACTCTGTTAAGGGCTGGGCGTCCGAAAGATGCAGCAGCCAAGTGGACAGAGGGAAAGGAACACAAGAAGTCCTTAGAGAAGGCAGTTTGGCTGATGTGCTTTGAAAAGCAGGTCCAGCTCTTGGACGGGCTCGTTGCAGCACAGGCAGTCGAGTTAAGGGAGTCAGCCCTGGAGATCCAGGATAAGGCTCTCGCAGGGGAGAAGTTATTAGTAGCTTTGCAGGCTTTGAACCAAGAGAGAGTACATTTAATAGGAGAACACAAGGCCCAGTTGGAATACCTACGGTGCCAAGTCACCGAGGCCAAGGGAAATGAGTTCAGGTTGCGGGAGAAAAACACTCGCTTGGCAAGGCAGATCAGGGAACAGGAAGAGAAAGTACAGGAGGTAAAAGCCGCTTACAAGCTAGCAAATGAACAGGACTTTGAGGAGGCAGACCACGGCCCCTGTAAAGAGAGGATAGAAAATCTGAGCCGGGCCCTCCGGAGGACAAAAGGCATGGTATGCCTCATAAGCCCAAAGGCAGGCCAGGCAGATATTATGGGGAACGAGGGGAGGACAGTTGCAATGTCACCGGTGGTGCCTAGGGACGACCCGGTTGAGGGAGAGGAGACCTCACGGCCACCACCCGTAGCGCCAAGTTTCAATGAGGTTTGGCAGCAAGGGGGGGTGAAACCGGGGGTGGAACCCGAAGCGGAGCCAGAAGTGGAGGCGGAGGTAGAGCAACCCCCGCACGAGAGGCCGGAGCCGGGACCGATGTGCCCAGCGCGGCATCAGAGGTTGTCAGGGAAATAGAGCAGACCGCCAGCGTCAACAACTGCGATGACGCTGAGAGGACCAAAATGCTGCTATTCTCTCTGGAGAGTAATCTCCTCCAATCCCTCTCTGACGAGTGTAAAAGGGGGCAGAGTGGATACGAGGAGCTTAGAGATGCAGTTCTCGATGCCATGGGGATGGATGAGGGAAGTCCCTTCTCCCGCGTGGAGAAGACGATCCAGCTTCCTGGGGAAACCCTGCAGGCTTTTGCGGACCGGCTGTGGCCGGTGTACCGGAAAGCTTGCCCGGGGACGCCAGGCCGGACGTTCCTGAACGGGGATTCCCTGATGCATTGGCTCCATTGCCTGGTGGCGAACAGCTTGCCACAGGTCCGGGCCAAGGCAGAAGCCTGGTTCGACCCCAAAGATCCCCAGACCACAGAGCTCACAGTAATTAGGCAGCTAACCCTAGCCTACAAAAACGGCAGTGGAGCTGATGCACACCCACCCAAGGGGAAGGTGCATGAGATAAAACCAGGAGTGCAGAGTAGAAAGGAGTGGCACCAGGAAGGGAGTAACCCCCCCAACACCAAGACCAATTGTTACGGGTGTGGGAAGGATGGTCACTGGCGGAAGGAGTGCAAAAACCCTTGGAAGGATAACAAGGGAAAGCATCCCACAGCCCCAGCCCAAAGGCGGGGGTAGGGACCCCTTCCGCAGAGGTCGAGGCACTTTTAGATGCCATGAGGTCCTTACTGACTGGCCAGGGGAGAGTAGCAGCCGCCACCGGTGCTCTCACCCCGTCCGCCCCATCCAACCCACAGCCGTGACTGGAGCCAGCACAGCCTGTTTATCTGTGTTCGCTCCGATATGATGAGTGGAGGAGACCCCTTTTGGAGATGGAGGTGGAAAAGGTGACAGGGACCTATCTGTTGGACACGGGGGTATCGCACACCATGATCTACTCAGCTAACCCCATCACCTCACCTCTCTCCAGCGGGGTCCCATACAGTCTATCGGGGTTCACGGGTAGGGAACAGGCCGGCTCGGTTTCCATCCGCTCGCCATTCGGATAGGATCGCTCTGCTCCAAGTGGACGTGTGTCCTGATGAAATGGGACATGGAGGATGGAAGAGGGGTCCTGGGGGCCGACTTTATCGTAGGTCACGGGATCCTAGTGGATTTGAGGAATCACTGCCTTTGGGGGGCAGGAAAAATAAAGAACGGTGAGATCGTAGTTATCCCGGGTAAGGAAGGGTAGGGGACCCTCTGCACCATGAAGCCCAAAGAGGATTATAACCTCGGGCTCATGGTCAGCAACATCCCACCAGAGTTCCAGGCATTTGTGCAGGCCCACCTGGCCACATTTGCCACTCACAAACACGACTGCGGGAGGGTCACAGGGTTTGAGGTCAGCGTAGACGGGGACCCCATGGCCCGACCACAGAAACAGTATAACTTCCCCGGGGAAGCAGAACCGGACATGGAAGCAGCCATGTCCTCGTTAGTGCAGCAGGGAGTTCTGAGACCGATAGCTACCCATGTGAATTCTCCGTTATGGCCGGTCAGAAAGCCGGACAATTCCTGGAGGGCCACGGTGGACTATCAGGTGCTCAATAGCAACATCCCAGCCTGTGCACCCACAGTAGCAGCAGTTGCCGACCTCATCGGGAGTATTCCAGCATCCGCGACCACTTTCACAGTGCTGGATATTTCAAATGGGTTTTGGTCCATCCCTGTAAGGAGGGAGGATCAGTACAAGTTTGCCTTTACATTTAAAGGGCAACAGTATACGTGGAACTGTTTGCCTCAGGGCTTCCACAACAGCCCCAGCATTTTCCATCAGTGCATGGCTGACAGTTTGAAGGATTTTAGCCAGCCCAGACAGTTGGTTCAATATGTGGATGACCTGCTCCTGTTCACTGATTCGAAAGAGGAGCATGGCCCGCTATTGGCCGAACTGCTGGAGCTGTTAGGACAGAAGGGTTTCAAAGTAAATCCCAAGAAAGCGCAGATCGGCCAGCAGGAGGTGAAATTCCTCGGTCTGACCGTACGCGCTGGAGAAAGGGCCATAGATAAGGATGGGGAAGGAGAGTCCCGGGACCCCTATTGGGCAGGTCCGGAAGCCGCAGTCCGGGACAAGGGAGGCACACGGGGTAATTTTGGCCCCGGACCTAAAGCAGGTCCAAGCCCAAGATCCCGTCTGTAAGACCGTCCCGGTGAGGAAAGAGAAAGGGAAGCCCCTAGAAGGTCCGTTCGGGGCAGCGGGCGAGCCTTCAGCACAGGTTGGTTAAAACAGGCCGCTGGTTACATCAACCAGTGTAAGCTGTTAATGCCTGAAAAAGGAAAGCAGCCAGTTGGAAAAGGGTCTGAAGATAAAGATCCTCAGCCTGCAGCAGGAGCGAGTTCACAGACTGCACAGGCAGGCGCTGTGGCTTGCTTGAAGGGAGGGGCCATCCCGCCCTATGATTGGGACACTCCCCCACTCTTCTGGGATCCAGACGAGGGAGAGGGACCTGAGGGCGAAAACCCCACCCCTATCCCAGGTGTAGAGAGGGAGGAACCTGAGGTCAAAAACCCCGCCCCGGACCCCACCATGGGACCTGGGGACGGAGACTCTCAGCTCGTGGCAGCAGGCTGCGAAAAGTTACCTGCCCCCAGCCCAGGTTCGGGAGGGGTCAAGCCTGGGGGGAGCAGCGGTTCGGGTAAAAGGCCCGGCGGCCAAGACAGCCCCACCCGTCAAAGCCCCTAGAAGGTCCCCACGGACGCCCCAGCCGAAAAAGCCATGGCCACCAGCCCTCCAGTTACCAAGGGCTGCCCCTCGAGCCAGGGAGAGGTCCAAGAACACAGGTCCTCAGCCAGCAACCACGGGCTGCGAGGGACCAACAGTGAAGGACGGTGCGGTCACGCCGGGGGTAGCGGCGAGCCACAGTCCGACCAGGGATTAGCCTGGCAGCCCGGAGACGGGCGGCGGATGTATATAGTTTTAGTTTAAGTTTTAAGTAAAGTGTAATTATTTAGCTTAAGTTTGGGTGTTTTTGATTTAAGTTAAATAAGGTGATGGGTAGTGTCAAGTTAAGTAATCTGTTAAGAGTGTATCTTTGGGTCGAGGTCGCGGGACCCGACCATGCCTCACCAAGCCAGAGAATCTCTTGGGGACCTGGCTGCATGTTCTTTTACATCTTTTGCAGAAAGATTTTCGGAATGGGATGGATCGTGATCCTATTCGCCCTGATCGGGATGAGTGTGGAGAGGAGGGGCGACGTCCAGGAATCCCACATCTACGGGTGTTTGGGAGACAAGGCGCTCCGGCGATCGATGGGAGCGGTGAACGGGATGCGGAGGAGACTGCCGTTTACTTCCACGAGGGAAGGTGGCCAGGATGGCTGGGGTCCAATTCATCTCAGTACTCCAGCCAATCCGGATTCACGTACGGGGAAGCCTCCCTCCTGTGCCCCCGGGTACAAGTCGTTACCACGAGGGTCAGCGTCACCGTTGGAAAGCGAATATGTTTGACGTGTAAAGGACACATTCCACTGGATAGATGGTGGTGGCTCAGGAAGTTGAGCAAGGACATGAGGAACCCTGAAGTCGACTGGGAACGGTTGGGAAACAACACCCATCGGACGATTACCGGGACTCATGGAGGACTAAGCGTGTGTTGGGACAAGTGGTGGGAACCAGATCAAGGGATTTACATCTGTATGTGGGAGTCAGAGACGGTCTGCCCCGCGGGCATATCCATCATGTTCCACCGGCAGTGGCACGACACCGGGAAGGGGATAAGGTGGGATGCCAGCTGAAAGGTGTGTGCGGTCCCATATTCCCAGATCCCAGTCAACGCCACTGAGCTGGTAACCTGCCCCCGTAAACCCTTGCCCATGGCGCAGGCGGCGAGGTTATCCAGGGAAGATTGCCCCACCACCACCAAGGGACCAGGGAATGGATTGGTACTAGTCCCCACCGATCAGATGCTGTACCAGGGGGTACACTACACGGTAGCCTCCGTGATTTTAAATCTCACAGAGGTACATTTACCGGAGTGGTGCCCCAAAGAAACAGAGCAGTTATACCAGGCCCTATTAAAGGACATGTTCAAGAAGTTTTACGAGTTCGATTTTGCCCACGTGGACAAGACCGAACTCTACACGACACACCGAGAATTTTTGGGTAACACAGGGAGGCAAAGAAGGGGTGTATGGAATGATGTTTTTACTGCGTTTAATACTGGGTCCTCTGTCATCAACAGTTTAGATGACATCGAGCTGCAGACCCAGATAAACGGTTTAAAAACACAGTTAAAAAGGATATTACTGGATGAGAACAAGGTAGTGGGCTCAGAGTTGCATGAGGACCAGGCCATAACGGTCCATTTAAAAGAGATCATAGCCGAGTTGGAAAAGCATGCAAAGACGGTAAATGCTCTCATAAGGGAGGACAGAAATGCTTCTGACCAGGCTGCGCAGAATGAGGTGTGCGTGTTATACGGGGCGTGGTTACTGAGCGAGGGCCGCAGTAATCTGGAGGATTTAAAACAAGGTTTGGTCCCCTCCTGGATTAGCAACAAGCACCTCGCAGCCCTCCACCCTTTTGAGAACGCATTAAGCCCATGCCAACTCCGGCTAGCCTCCGAAGCCTATCCAGTCCCCGTGGATTGTGGGCGGTCCAACCACACAATCATGGGAGTAGTGGTTAGGATGCCGGTCATGGGTAGGACAGCCCGACCCGCATCGGTATACAGGGTTGAGAACATTGGAGTCATTCAAGGGGGTGCACACATTCGTTTCACAGCAGTCCCGCCTTACGTCATTAAGTGGGAGCACGCTATGACAGCTACCGACCTCTCAGGGTGCCGGAGTCGGGGAGCACACATAATCCTGTGTCCCCAGCACTTCAATGCCTTTTCAAAACCGCAGTGTGGGTTCAGAGCTGCTGACGCGAAGCCTATAAATTGTACCATGGAGGCAATGGCACAAGGTCATGTTCCCCCACAGGTAGCATATATAGGGGGTGGGACATATTGTGTCACCACCGGCGCGTCCCACTACCAGCATGGCCAGCATAGCTGGTGTCCGGTTAGTGACAGCAGTTTCTGTTTTAAACCCGAGGCAGAAGTTCAAGTGGCCCAGGAGCGAATTGTCCCCATTCCTGAACCCTCCACTGTTCACCTCACTGTGAAGGAGAATTTTACGGATTTCCAAAACTACGTAGCGCACTTTGGCTACGAAATTCCCCCTCTCCCTGAACATCTGACCAAAATACTCAAAGCCGTTATAGTTTCGCAGAAACATTTTTATACACTCGAACAGAAAACCGTAGAGATAGGGACTAAGATATTGGATAGTGTGACTCCACCCTGGTGGAACATTTTCAGTAATATAGAGGTCCCTTCGTAGATCAGACTGGCTTCCCACATTCTCGTGGTTTGCCAGTTAGGGATAGTATTGTATTTAGTTTGTATTCAGTGTAAGGGAAAAGGTCGGTGGTCAGAATTCCGAAACCAGAGGATTTGGAAAGAACATTATGCAAAGGTGGAGGGAGATACGCCGGTTTAAGTCTTTTCCCTGTATTTTGACTAAAGGATTGTCGTTTCTTTTGTGTTTGTTATTTTTATTAAAGGTTTTTTCTTTTGTTGTTTTTTTCTGCGACGCGGTTTAATAAAGATATGTGTACCAAGTGGTGCAGGGGTGTTGGACCCCCTCCATGCTTGGATGTGTGTGTAAAGTCTGTAATTTTACTCTCTGAATGCTGATGTACACTACATTTTCGCGGAATGGGAAGTGCATGTGTCGTGGGTATAATAGACAGGTAATTACAGGGGAAGGTTGACTATGGAGGGTCAGAAAAATTTTGCTCACCTTAAATGTATGATACTTCAAGCAAGTTTTAGTATCACAGGGGGGACTGTAAGATTTGCAAAATTTCTGCATTTCCCTGAAGGCTGCTATTAATAAACGGGACCCTGTGTGGACATTTTAAATCAAAAAGGGGTACCCAAAATGGCATCCATGCCTCGTGGCAGCAAGCCTGTGAGATTTTAAAATGGACTCTGCAACGCAGACAGCTTGGAGAAATCGAAACCAAGCTGAAGGCTTCTGTGAAGAGAGACTTTGTATTTTGGAACCAGACAGGACTCTGAATTATGCATTAGACCGAATTGGAGGCAAATCTAAATTCAGTTAGCAGTCTGCATATATTATCGGAAACAGATTAACAGAGCCATCGAGACCGGATAGGCCCATCAAGGAACTTTCAGAACAATACAAGTCAATTATCGGGCTGGTAGATGCGATTACCGGCCATCCAAAACCAGTTAATATGGATTGCTACCATTATTTAAAATAGCCCGCCAAGATTAAAACAGGACGAACCTGATTTGGCGCGCAGATAAGGGTTTTCGACGAAGATATAATTGAAGGCCCCCTCGGGTAGCAAGCAGTGGAGTGAAGTTCAAGTTTTCAGTGGGGTGTTCGTGTGAAGTGTTGGTTGGGGCTGCTCTTCGGCCCCTCGCCCTCGTGGCTGCCGCTCTTCCCCCGTCCCGCGCTTACCCCCTGGTCTTTGCCCGTGCCCTTTTCCCACACCATCTGGAACTAGCCCCGGCACCGGGTCGGGCGGACACGGACAATTCAGGCCAGGCGAGGCGGGATGTGATGAGGGGAGGAGGGAAGACCACCGGAGGGAAGGCCACCCAGCCTCGGCCGACCTTCGAATAACTGCACACCAACTCAATCTGGCGGCTGTCGACGAAGAATCATCCCTGCAAGGTAAAGTACCCGAACAGAGACTTTAACTTTGGAGTACTCGAACCTGGACAACGCCCTTGCAGCGCCTGGAGGCCACGTAATGACGGCAGGCTCCAGAGAGCACCAAGAGCAAACCCCGAACCTAACCGCTGTTTTGAGTCTAACAAACCTTTTGATTGGTGAGCATGAAGTTCTGACCCCTCATAGCTTAATCTAGTTAGGTATAGGGGGTGGGATAAGGATAAGGGGATTGTTAAGATAGTTGTTTTCCCTCGATGTGCCGTGTGTTCCCCATTCCCTGCATAAGTATAGTTATTATTATTCTTTTACATTTGTAATTTTGCCTGTAGAAGTGTACGCTAGTAATTTTCCCATGAGATTGTATTAAGTTTTTCCTCTTCAATAAAATCTTGGTTTTTGTTTACATCCAACCATCTGTCTCCTCGAGTCTTCGCTGTACCTAAGTCTGGTGTCTAGAACCCAGGGGCGTGGGAGCGATTCGAACCACTCACAAAACAGTCAGAGGCACAACTGACTGGGCGTATGTGCCAAACACCACCACACGCCACCCCCTACAAGGAGACCACATCGTGAGCAGCGAATACAGTGCACTAAATTGCAAGAAGTACAAGTAAATCGCTGTTTCACCTGGAAGGAGTGTTTGGGGCCCTGGACAGTGGGAACGGGGGAGGTACAAGGGCATGTGTTGCATCTCCTGTGCTTGCACGGGAAGGTGCCGGGCGAAGCGGAAGGGGTGCCGGGGGCGGTAGAGGAGTGGAACGCTCCCTACGGAATGCTGAAAGGGGAGGTGAGGGGAAGATGCATTTGGTGGTGGGATCACGCTGGAGGTGGTGGAAATGGCGGAGGATGATCCGTTGAATGTGAAGCCTGGTGGGGTGAAAGGTGAGGACAAGGGGAATTCTATTGTGGTTCCGGGAGGGAGGGGCAGGGGTGAGGGCAGAAATGCAGGAGATAGAACGGACACAGTCGAGGGCCGTGTCAACCACAGTAGAGGGGAATCCTCAGTTGAGGAAAAAGGAAGACATGTCGGAAGCATTGGTATGGAAGGTGGCATCGTCGGAGCAGATCTGTGTTTCCTCTTGGCTGTTAAGATTGAGCTTTTTTAACATTTCCTCATAGCTCATCCTCTTTACACTTGGAGTCTTCTTGTTGCTCTTCTCTGTACCTTCTCCAAGACTTGGGGCATGAAGTGCCAGAATTGGTGTAGGTGAGAAGAGCAGCACTCGGCTCAGCGTGGGCAAGAAGAGAAACTGAATCACTGGACCTGGGATGAGCAGCATTTGAAGCAGCACATCAGGGTTTCAGCTGGTGCGTTGTCAGGTTACCATTTATCTACAGACTGTCCAAAATTGCATTTAGCATTTTTTTAAAAATTCTCTCCAATTTTCTCTTTGCTCTTCTGAAGGCTAGGATACTTCCTCACTATGATGTGGTTTACAAGTGGCAGTCATCCTCTACTTGCTTTCACATATAATCTTATAATCAGAGGTGTTCTCGAGTTGTCTGTTTTTTGGGGGCAGTGACAGCATTTTTAAAACTTGGACAGCTTTTGTTAGATTGGCATCTCTGCTTAAACAGAGCTATTGTCCAATAGAAATCGCTAACTAGCCAATAGTGTGGGTACAGCGATATCCTGTACACAGTACATACTGTAGCATCAGTACATCAGTAGTTTAAGCTGGTGGATGGGGTGCTGATTAAGCGGACTGCTTTGTCCTGGATGGTGTTGAGCTTCTTGAGTGTTGTTGCTGTTGTACTCATCCAAGCAAGGTTAGATCATCCTGACTTGTGCCTTGTAGGTAGGTGGTGGAGAGGATTTTGGGAGTCAGGAGGTGAGACACTTGCCGCAGAATACCCAGCCTCTGACCTGCTCTTGTAGCCACAGTATTTATGTGGCTGGTCCAGTTAAGTTTCTGGTCAATGGTGACCTCCAGGATGTTGATAGTGGGGGATTTAATGATGGTAATGCCATTGAATGTCAAAGGGAGTTAATTAGACTCTTGTTGGAGATGATCATTGCCTGGCTCTTGTATGGTGTGAATGTTACTTGCCACTTATCAGCCCATGCCTGGATGTTGTCCAGGTCTTGCTGCATACAGCTATGGACTGCTTTGTTATCTGTGGAATTGTGAATGGTGCTGAACACTGTGCAATCCTCAGTGAACAGCCCCACTTCTGACCTTATGATGGAGGGAAGGTCATTGATGAAGCAGCTGAAGATGGTTGGATCTAGGACACTGCTCTGAGGAACTCCTGCACCAATGTCCTGGGGTTGAGATGACTGGCCTCCAACAACCACAACCATCTTCTTTTGTGCTAGGTATGACTCCAGCCAGTGGAGAGTTTTCCCCAATCCCCATTGATTTCAGTTTGACGAGGGTACCTTGGTGCCACACTCTCACTTCACCTCCGGAATTCAGCTCTTGTGTCCATGTTTGGACCAAAGCTATAAAGGGGTTTGGAGCCGAGTGGTCTTGGCGGAACTAATAATGAGCATCGGTGAGCAGGTTATTGGTGAGTAAGTGCCGCTTGACCGCACTGTTGACGCCTCCTTCCATCACTTTGCTGATGGTTGAGAGTAAGCTGATTAGCAAGGTTGGATTTGTTCTGTTTTTTGATGGACATGACATACCCGGGCAATTTTCCACATCGTCGGCTAGATGCCAGTGTTGTAGTTGTACAGGAACAGCTTGGCTAGAGGTGCGGCTAGTTCTGGGGCACAGATCTTCAGCACTACAACCGGAAAGTTTTCAGGGCATATAGCCTTTGCTGTATCCAGTGCGCTCAGCCGTTACTTGATATCATGTAGAGTGAATTGAATTGGCTGAAAACTGGCATCTGCGATGGTGGGGACCTCAGGAGGAGTCAAGAAGGATCTTCTTGGCACCTTTGGTTGAAGATAGTTTGCAAACGCTTCAGCCTTGTCTTTTGCACTCATGTGCTGGGCTCTGCCATCATTGAGGATGACCATGTTCATGGAGCCTCATCTTCCAATTCCACCATTCATAACTGGATGTGGCAGGACTGCTGAGCTTTGATCTGATCCATTGGTTGTGGGATCACTTAGCTCTGTCTATATCATGCTCCTTCTGCTGTTCATCATGCATGTAGTCCTGTGTTGCAGCTTCACCAGATTGGCACCCCATTTTCAGGTTAACCCGGTGTTGCTCCTGGCATGTTCTTCTACACTCCTCATTGAACCAGGGTTGGTCATCTGGCATGATGGTGATGGAGGACTGCGGGATATGCCAGGCCGTGAAGCTACAGATTATGATGGAATACAATTCTGTTGCTGTTGCTGTTCATGGGTGTCTAGTTTTAAGCTGCTAGATCTGTTCTTAATCTATCCCATTTAGCACAGTGGTCGCACCACACAACATGATGGAGGATGTCCTCAGTGTGAAAATGGAATTCGTTCTTCGCAAGGACTGTGCGTTGGTCACTCTTCCAAGTGGTGTTCAACAAGGAGGAGTACTGATTCATCAACTGAGGGTGGTAGGTGGTAATCAGTAGGAAGTTTCCTTGCCCATATTTGACCTGGAGCGTGAGGGTCCATAGCCAATGTTGAGGTCTTCCAGGGCTACTCCCACCTGACTGTATACCATTGTGCTGCCATCTCTGATGTGTCTGTCCTGCCGGTGGAACAGGACATACCCAGAGATGGTGCTGGAGGAGTCTGGGATAGTGACTGAAAGGTATGATTCTGTGAGTATGACTCTGTCAGACTGTTGCTTGCCTAGTCTGGGGGACATAGAATCATAGACGTTTACGGCACAGAAGGAGGCCATTCGGCCCATCGTGTCCACGCCAGCTGAAAAAACGCCATCCAGCCTATTCCCACTTTCCAGCTCTTCGTCCGTAGCCTTGTAGATTACGGCACTTCACGTGCACATCCAAGTACCCTCATCCAGGCCTTTGTTACCTCCAGACTTGACTATTCCAATGTTCTCTTGGCCGGCTTCCTATCCTCCACCCTACATAAACTTGTGCTCATCCAAAACTCTGCTGCTTGTATCTTAACTTGCACCAAGACTCGTTCTTCCATCACCCATGTGCTTGCTGACCTTCACTGGCCTCGGTATTAAAATCCTCATCCTTGTTTTCAAATCCATCCATGGCCTCACCACTCCCTATCTCTGTCACCTCCTCCAGCCATATGAGCCTTCAAGAGCTCTGCACTCCTCCAATTCTGGCATCTTGGACATCCCTGATTTTAATCGCTTCACTATTGGTGGCCGTGCTTTCAGCCGCCTTGGCCCTAAATTCTGGAATTCCCTCCCTAAACCTCTCTGTCTCTCAACCTCTCTCTCCTCCTTTAAGATGCTCCTTAAAACCTACCTCTTTGACCAAGCTTTTGGTCATCTGTCCTGGTATCTCCTTCTGTGGCTCGGTGTCAAAAACGTTTTTATTGATAGCGCTCTTTGTTCTGGACTTATCACATGCAGATAGCACCCTCTGGTGGTGGTTATTGTGTTAGCAGTGTTAGTATACAGCAGTCAGTTGACCTTTCTTCCTGTTTGACCCCGGAAGTAGTTTCCCAGAAAGAACCTGGCAGATAACATAGATAACATAGAAGATAGGAGCAGGAGTAGGCCATTCGGCCCTTCGAGCCTGCTCCGCCATTCAACGAGATCATGGCTGATCATCCAAACTCTAGCACCCGGTCCCTACACCGACAGCCATCCCACCCAAGCCCTATCCCCGTAATCCCATAACCCCATGTATTTAATCCCCCCTAACACTAAGGGTCAATTTTTATCATGGCCAATCAACCTAACCCGCACATCTTTGGACTGTGGGAGGAAACCGGAGCACCCGGAGGAAACCCACGCAAACACGGGGAGAATGTGCAAACTCCACACAGACAGTCACCCGAGGCAGAGTAATGGAGAATCTTCCATGAGGGATTCCATTCTCAATCCAGTTCCATCTCATTTCATATGATAGGCCAGACGCAATATCTGTGAGTATCTTTGTTTGTAAACATGATAGCAACTTTGTCAGTGTAGTATTTGACAATACTTTGTTTATAAGAAGTTAATAGTTGGTAGTTACAGAAGTCCAGCTCAAATGTTAGTTAGTTATACAATTAGTCTATTCTACTGTTATAAATATGTATATATCTTATGTAATATCTAATGTATGTTCTAATCAGTTCTATGTACAAAACATACTTTGCCTTTGTTTGCAGTTTCACAAATTTGTTCAAGTAAAGCTTCAAAACAGCAAACCGGCTTCTCGAGGAATTATTTGAATAAGTGTTTAACTTGCTGGATAACTAGATAGGAGCACGTCTAGCGAGACCAGTACAGTGAAAAGATAGCAATACGGCTAGCTGTGAAGAGCGGAGCAGCAGGAACTCGGAGTAGGCCATCACGACAGAGCCAGCTTAAGTCTTCACCTTGTACACCACACTTACCTCACATCAACATGTCAGAAGATAATACCGAAAACGCTACTCAGCGAGTAGAAGACCTCAAACAGTCAGACGAAACTGTAGAATGCGATAATCGGTCTATAAGCTCCGGTTACTACAGATCGCAAGCTGGTTCACGGCCATCAGGTGGTTCTAGAGTAAGCATGGCCATCGCCAAAGCATGGGCTAAGCTAGGAGCAGCTCAAGCCAGAACTGCGCATGCCGACAGAGAAATAGAAATAAAAGTAGAACAAGCTGAACTCTGAGCTGATCTCCAAGCTGATCAGGCCGGTCTCCAAGCCGACCAGGCCCAACTCCAAGCTGATCAGGCCCGTCTCCAAGCTGATCAGGCCCGACTCCAAGCCGACCAGGCCCGTCACCAGGTTGGACGCCAGGCTGAACAGGCCCGTCTCCAAGCCACATTAGAGGCTCTGCAGCAACAAAAAGAGATAGATGCTGCATTAGCTGAGGCACAAGTATTCGAGGCAATTTTGGAGGGAGCTGATCCCGAGACAGCTTACAAGCCTTTAATTCCCGTTCCGCGGCAGAGTCGACGACAGCGCACCAGAGATTACGTGAGTGACCATGCCGACATACAGTTTACGAGAGAGAGGGATGAAGGCCCGCACATCTCTACAGACACAAGCACTTCATATAACATGCCCCAAGTTGCCAACCAAGGTCAAAGTAGACAGCGTGCCTCAAGCCGCAGAATTTCCCCCAGCAAAACGGAAGACACGGTGCAGAGGAATAGAACGCTGAAGAGAGAAGTCAGCAGCAAACCCCCTTTCGTTTCCTTGAGACCCCTATCAGAGCGCCTACTCAAGGCAACCCTGGCACAGGTCCCAGCACCTACGACCTTGCCAAATACCTTGCACGCAGCCAGCTGGTGACTACAGGGTTAACCAAGTTTGATGACAGGCCAGAGAATTATCGGGCTTGGAAGTCCTGCTTCCACGATGCCATATCGGGCATAGACCTGTCGGCAGGGGAAGAGCTCGGCCTCCTTATCAAATGGCTCGGCCCAGAGTCTGCCGGACAGGCACGCAGGATAAAAGCGGTCAATGTGGGACAGCCACCAGCGGGGTTGAGGATGGCTTGGGCGAGGCTGGAAGAAAGCTACGGCTCGCCTGAAGCCATTGAAAGGGCTCTCTTTGACAGGTTGGAGAACTTTCCGAAGTTGACGAATAAGGAACCCCAGAAGCTCCGCGACCTTGGAGATCTGCTGTCGGAACTCGAAGCCGCAAAGCAGGACGGCTACTTAGCCAGCCTATCGTATTTAGACACTTCCAGAGGGGTAAGTCCCATCATTGAGAAGCTTCCATTTAACCTGCAGGAGAAGTGGATATCGTTTAGGTCAAAGTTCAAGCTAAAGCACAACGTTACCTTCCCACCATTCTCTGCGTTTGCCGAATTCATCCGTAAAGAAGCCAAAGCCAGGAACGACCCCAGCTTCAACCTCTTCTCCTCCCACACAGCACTTGCCAGAAGAGACAAGTTTGACAGACATGGAAAGACACCAATGTCTGTCCACAAAATGCAAGTGTCTTCAACCGAGAACACGAAGGATCAGAAGAAATCTGAGGATATGAGCAAGCAATGCCCCATCCACAACAAGCCGCATCCATTAAAGAAGTGCAGAGGCTTCAGAGAGATGTCCCTGGAAGATCGCAAGCAGTATCTCAAAGAGAACTCTATAGGGGGAGAAATTCGGTTGGTAGCGCCAGCGATTAGCGCCTAAAGAGGCCGAGAAGTGGGGCGCTAACCAACTAGCGCCCGGGCGCAGCGCACCCTGCGCCTCTTGCCATATTGAGTGGGCTTTTAGCGCTGGCGCTAAATCTTAGTGCCCGCTCGCGGGCGCAGGCAGATCATGTCATTTCAATGTGCAACGCCTTTTTGGCGCCCCGGACCGGAAATTCAGTGGCGCCCCCCTCTGTTCCGCCTGGCGCTAATAAAGACTGCTTACCTGGAATGTTCCCCAGTCGCTCTCGGGCTGGGGGGGGGGTGCTCTTTAAAGGGGACTGCACTGGTATAAAAGTGGCAGCCATTTTGGGAGCACAACTTCTTCGAGACTTTCACAGAGTTGCTGAGCTGCACTCTGAGAGCCATTGCACCAGTGAGCCAGCGCTGGCCAGAGGAACTTCAGCCTTCTGACCATCACCTTGCTGCTGGTGAGCATTTACAACGTTAACAATTTCTTGTGCGCTATTATTATGGGGGCTGCATTGGAGGGGAACGTCCTGCTGCTGAACCATCTGGAAAGGGCACAGAGATGCAGGGAGAGAGGGGCGGGAATGGCCAGACGGAGGAGGGCCAACAGACGTCGCCACACCAGACCTTATGCTGCCAGGGTTTTCCGACAGCAGTTCTCTTACTTGAACATGTCAGAGGAGCAGTGTCTTAGAAGGCTGCGCTTCAGAAAGGAGCTGGTGACTGAGCTGTGCCACCTGCTTCAGCCAGATCTGCAGCCTCAGATAAGGTGCAGGACCTCTCTGTCGGTGGCTGCCAAGATGACTGTTGCCCTGAATTTCTATGCGAGCGGCTCCTTTCAGGCCGCAACTGGGGACATCGCCAACATATCGCAGTTTGCGGTGCATTGCTGCGTCCGTCAAGTAACAGATGCCCTATTTAAAAGGAGGCGGCAGTACATCTCCTTCCCTATGACACTGGAGAAGCAGCGGGAGCGCGCAGAGGGCTTCGCAGCAATAGCGGACTTCCCCATGGTGCAGGGCGCCATTGACTGCACGCACGTGGCTTTGCGGGCGCCTGTTTTGAATCTGGAGGTGTTCCGCAACCGCAAGGGGTTCCATTCCTTGAATGTTCAGCTAGTCTGTGACCACCGACAGCTGATCCTCGCAGTCAATGCGCAGTTCCCAGGCAGCAGCCACGACGCCTTCATCCTGCGCCAGACTTCAGTTGCAGACCTATTCGAGGCCCCGGCTCACCCAGGAGGCTGGCTTCTCGGTGACAAGGGCTGTCCTCTGTGCCCATGGCTGATGACCCCACTCCGTTCGCCCAGCACCCCTGCTGAAGAGCGCTACAATGCGAGCCATCAGGCGACGAGGAACATTGTGGAGCACACAATCGGTGTGCTGAAGCAGCAGTTCCGCTGTCTGGACCATTCCGGAGGCGTCTTGCAGTACTCACCAGAGCGAGTCTCCCACTTCGTGGTTGTCTGTTGCATGCTGCATAACCTTGCCATCCTACGCACCCAGCCAATGCCACCAGACATTGAAGCACCAGCGGAGGAGGAGGAGGAGGAGGAGGAGGAGGACCAAGACGGGAGGGAGGTACAAACTGGAAGGGCCGTCCGTCAGAGGCTGAAAACAAGCCGCTTCTAGGCCCCTCTGACGGAATGCTTGGTGCCATTCGAAGAGCAGGAATGGAACCGTTCGGATAACCCAAAGCCTATGAAGGGCAGTATGAATGTAAATAGCAGACATGGCCAATGTAAATAAAAAAAGTTGTTTATTTTGCAAAATGTGCTTCCTTCCAACATGACAAAGCAATGGCTACAGAAAGCAAAAGTAACACACGAACACATAAGTGCCTCGCACACCCGGGAGGCTATCCAAAACATTACTAACATTCAGACTAGCATCCACAGCCTTGATTTCTACAAATAAGACGTCTCAGCAGCACTTTCTACTCTTTCCCCCTTGATGGTGATCTACTTCTCTTGCGAGATCGGCCCCTTCCCTCCCTGCAGCTCCTCCGTAATGAGACCCCAGTGGCTGCATCAAGGCTGGGGGAGGCCTGCTGGCTGTCCGAAAGCGCAGATGCCCCTGAGGGACGTCCTGGACGACCTCTGGCCTTGGAGAGCCCGGATGCTGACTGCTCCAACTGTGCATGGGTGGAAGCAGTCTGTCCTGCAGGTGGTGGCAGCTGCAGTGGAGACGTGCCAGCGGTGGCATCAGGAATGCTGACATCCAGAGAGCGGACAGCAGCTCCCTGGTCGGCCGACAAACTGGCACTCTGACGGGGCAGCACCGCAGCATGCGGACCAATTGGCTGGTCCACAGATTGATGCCCTGCTGTGGTGCTGCAAGGGCCCCGGGTAATCCTGCCTGATCCAGCGAGGGTGGCAGCAGTCATTGATCGCGTGGCCTCAATATGTGTCTGCATGAGACCAGCGAGTGACTGTGTGGCTTCGGTGAAGCCCTGGACAGTCCTTTCCAGTGATGACCCGATGCCCTGGACAGTCCTTTCCAGTGCTGCCCCAAAGTCCTGCGCACTCCTTGCCTGTGCTGCCCCGAAGTCTTGGACACTCCTTGCCAGTGTCTCGATGGATTCAGGCATCCTTGCCACTACAGCCATGAGCTCAGTGTGCCTGAGCTGAGCCTGGGCGCTCATTTCTGCGAGGGAACGCACCTCTTCTGCGCTCTGTGCTTCCCCCGAGCTTCCCTGCCCCCCTTACGTTGCTGCAGCCCGCTGGGTCCTGGAGGTGGTTCCTCCTCAGAGCATTCCCCCCCGATCCCCTCCAGGGAAGTACTATCCCCAGTCTGCAGATGGGCTGGCTCGCCTGAGGGTGGAACGGATGGTCCGGCTTCCTCCTGCTCGTCGCCTCCGGAGTCAGTGGCTGTGGCAGCTTGAGGGCCCGGCTCCCGAGCTGGTGATGCAGCATCTGAAAACAGGGAGGTTGAAGAGTGGCTTTAGCGAAAGGACAGGGTGGCAGCAAGGGATGCATGAGTGCTGCAATGCTCTGACATGGGTCCAGAGTGAAAAAGCATGCTGGTGGGGGGAACAAGTGGAAGGAGAGAGTTCAAAAAGGTGATGACCTTACCATCGCTGTGCACAATGGGGTCGGCAGCTCCAGTGGTGACAGGACCACTCATCCGGCCTCCAACAATCTGGTGGACTCGTTCCTCCAGGTCCGTCAGCGTCTGCAGCTGAGGAGGGCCTCCTCCGGTACGAAGCTGCTCCCTGCGGTTCCTGGCCAGCTTGGCCTGCAGGAGAAAGGACGAGAAGTGATGAAACATGCTGGCCTGAGCTGACATCACATACCCGCCATGGTAGAATAGCCCTTACATTATGCATTGAGCTGACATCACATGCCCCCCATGGTAGAATAGCCCTTACATTATGCATTGAGCTGAATGTGCATGTGTGTTTCCAGAAAGGGCCATGGGTGCTGGCTGACAGATGGCCATTGGGGCCTCGCGCACCCTCTGGCCATAAAGTCAGGTGCAGATGGAGGGATGAAGAAGATTGCGAAAAAGGCACTCACCCTAACGACACGAGTGAGGTCGTTGAACTTCTTCCTGCATTGCACAGGAGTCCTGGGCACCACGCTGCTTGAGGTGACTCTTTGACAAACTTCCCTCCAAGCCCTGCGGTACTCGTTCTGATGAGGCCTCCTGCCATTGTCGGGGTACAGCACAGCTCGCCGGCGCCCCACTTCGCCAACCAAAGCATCCAATGCCCCATCGGTAAAGCGCTCCGCTCTCTGCCTCACCCTCTTCAGTTGTTCAAAGTTTGGAACGCCACAGAAAGCACAGCGACGATTTTGAGGCCTACAAGGCGCAGAGTGTGGCTGCTGATCCTAATTGCCCCGCCCCTTTAAGAGCTGGCCGGCGCCAGCATGTCTCGGGGTAATCGATTATTGACAGCACCTGCGCTGCGCCCGGCCGCCGACATATTGAGTAGCGCCGCCGGGTTAGCGCCTTAAGACTCCCGTGCAGCACCTGAATCAATGCCACAATCACCTTGAGGGGCGCAGCAACCCAATATCGCTTGAGGTGGCAATAAGTTGTGCCTGCAAATAAAATTTGCGCAGCGTCAATTCTAGCGCCCCAAATGGGGCTATACCCAATTTCTCCCCCTATATGTTTCAAGTGCTGCTCTTCCACGAACCATCTCGCCAAGAACTGCAAGGTAGATGCAAAATGCACAGAATGTGAAAGTGATCGGCACATTTCAGCACTCCACCCAGGCCCAGCTCCATGGAAGTCAGAGTTGCCTCCTCCCGCCTCAGAGCACGGCTGGGAGAGAGAGGGAGCTGCCGGTCCGGAGATTACATCCAAGTGCACCGAGGTGTGTGGAGAAGGAGTGCGCGCAAGAGCATGCTCCAAGATATGCCTCATTAACGTGTACCCTGTAGGACATCGCCAAGAATCTGAAAAGATGTATGCCATACTAGACAAACAAAGCAATCGTTCTCTAGCAAGATCCAAGTTCTTCAACATCTTCAAGGTCAAAGGAAGTCCGTCGCCTTACACGCTGAAGACGTGTGCTGGACTTTCAGAGACAGCCGGCAGGAGGGCCTGCGGTTATGTTGTTGAGTCAGCCGACAGGAAGGTTAGCCTCCCCCTTCCTACACTCATCGAATGTAATCAAGTCCCCGGCAACCGTTCTGAGATTCCCACTCCGAATGCAGCTCATCACCACTGTCATCTGAGACGCATTGCAGACAAGATCCCACCTCTTGATCCAGATGCAGGCATACTTCTGTTGTTGGGAAGGGACATCCTGAGGGTACATAAGATAAGGAAACAGATCAACGGTCCACATGACGCCCCTTTCGCCCAAAGGCTAGACCTTGGCTGGGTCGTTGTTGGAGACGTGTGCCTCAAGGGCGCTCACAAGCCATCTCAGGTGAGCACACTCAAGACTTCCATCTTGGAGAATGGTCGTCCAAGCTACCTTACCCCATGCAGTAGTCAGATCCGAGTGACAGAGAAGTTCAGTCATACGGCCCCGCCTCAGAACCCCCCCAGCGCTGATCTCCACAGACAGCACACAGATGATGCTCACTGGAGAGAACCCGGGTCAGTCAGTCTTCTGTCGCACCGCCAATGACCACAAACTTGCTCCATCGATCGACGACATGAGGTTCCTCCAGATTATGGAGAATGAGATCTCTCGTGACAGCTCTAATGGCTGGGTTGCACCCTTACCCTTCCAGAACCCCAGACGACGGCTGCCGAACAACAGGGAGTATGCCTATAATCGTCTTAACTCACTCCGTTGCATGCTAGAGAAGAAGCCAAAGATGAAAGCACACTTCCTAGAGTTTGTCAAGAAAATGCTGGTCAACGATCATGCAGAGATAGCTCCTCCACTCCAGGAAGGCCAAGAGTGTTGGTACCTCCCTACCTTCGGAGTCTATCACCCCAAAAAGCCGGAACAGATCCGCGTGGTGTTTGACTCCAGTGCACCATATCAGGGAGTCTGTCTCAACGATATACTCCTCACAGGGCCTGATCTCAACAACAGCCTCTTGGGGGTACTCATGAGATTCAGGAAAGAGCCCGTCGCCATCACTGCCGATATCCAGCACATGTTTCACTGCTTTGTGGTGAGAGAAGACCACAGAGACTTCCTCCGCTTCCTGTGGTATCGCGACAACGACCTCAACAGAGACATTGTGGACTACAGAATGCGTGTCCATGTCTTCGGGAATAGCCCGTCCCCTGCTGTCGCCATATATGGACTGAGGAGGGCTGCCAAGGAAGAAGAAGACGACTTTGGCAGTGATGTGAGAGGGTTCATCGAACGAGAGTTCTACATCGACGACGCACTGAAGTCATTCCCAACCGAAGCAGAGGCCATCAGTACCCTCGGACGAGCTCAGGAACTACTTGCACTATCCAACCTCAGGCTGCACAAGATAGCCTCTAACAGACCAGCAGTGATGGAGGCGTTCCCCCTGAAGATCGTGCTAAGGACGTCAAGGATCTAGATCTCTTCAGAGATGACCTCCCCCTACAGCGTAGCCTAGGAGTGTCTTGGAACATAGCAACAGACACGTTCACGTTCCAAGTCTTAGATGACAAGAAACCCTTCACACGTAGAGGAGTGCTCTCTACAGTCAACAGCCTATACGACCCTCTCGGCTTCTTAGCCCCTGTCACCATACAATGCAGGCTGCTCCTCAGGGAACTCTCCACACGCGCTGAAGAGTGGGATTCACCCCTCCCTGAAGAGATGGAAGCAGAGTGGGACAGATGGAGAGACTCACTCCAAGACTTACAGGAGATCTGAATACCTCGCTCCTATACGTCCTTCTCTCCCTCAAGTGCCCAATTCAAAGAGCTTTGTGTCTTTGCAGACGCATCCGCTAAGGCCATTGCAGGTGTGGCTCATCTGAAGGTCACCACTCAAGATGGACAAAGCAAAATCGGCTTCGTCTTTGGTAAGGCCAAGTTGGCACCCCTGCCAGAACTCACCATACCCAGATTGGAACTGTGCGCAGCAGTATTAGCAGTTGAGATTGCAGAGTTCATAGAACTCTAGTTCATACTGGTAGAATAGATGGGGGAGAGCCAGTAGATGTGGTGTACCTGGACTTCCAAAAGGCCTTCGATAAGGTCCCACATAAAAGATTAGCATGGAAAATTGAGGCTCATGGGATAAAGGGGAAAGTTTTGGCGTGGATAGGGAACTGGCTGTCAGATAGAAAACAGAGAGTTGGAATAAACGGCTCATTTTCTGAATGGCAGGCAGTAACAAGTGGGGTACCACAGGGATCTGTCCTGGGCCCCCAGCTGTTCACAATTTACATTAATGACCTGGATCAGGGAGTAGGATGCAGCATTTCCAAATTTGCAGACGACACTAAACTAGGAGGGGGGGTGGGCTCAGAGGAAGAGACCAGGAAGCTCCAGAGCGATTTGGACAGACTGGGCGATTGGGCGGATAAATGGCAGATGCACTATAATGTGGACAAGTGCGAAGTTATCCACCTTGGGTGCAGGAACGGGAGGGCAAATTATTATTTAAATGGCAATAGATTGGGAGAGGGGGAAGTACAGAGAGACCTGGGTGTTCTTGTACACCAGTCACTGAAGGCGAGCATGCAGGTGCAACAGGCGGTCAAGAAGGCAAACGGTATGCTGGCCTTCATAGCAAAAGGGTTAGAATACAGGAACAGGGATACCTTGCTGCAGCTGTACAGGGCACTGGTGAGACCACACCTCGAGTACTGTGTACAGTTTTGGTCGCCTCATCTGAGGAAGGATGTTCTTGCCATGGAGGGGGTGCAGCGGCGATTCACCAGGCTGATACCAGGAATGGCGGGAATGACCTATGAGGAGAGACTATGTAGTTTAGGGATGTACACACTGGAGTTTAGAAGATTGAGAGGGGACCTCATAGAAGTGTATAAAATTCTGACAGGTCTAGACAGACTGGATGCAGAAGGAATGTTTCCCTTGGCGGGTGAGAACAGAACTAGAGGACATAATTTAAGGATAAGGGCTAAACCATTTAGGACAGAGATGAGGGGGAATTTCTTCACTCAGAGAGTGGTGAACCTGTGGAACTCATTGCCACAGAGGGCAGTGTACGCCAGCTCATTAAATATATTTAAGAGGGAATTAGATATATTTCTACGGGCAAAAGGGGTTAAGGGTTACGGAGAGAAGGCGGGGACGGGATACTGAATTAAAGGATCAGCCATGATCTCATCGAATGGCGGAGCAGGCACGAAGGGCCGAATGGCCTACTCCTGCTCCTATCTTCTATGTATCTATGTAAGAGGAGATGGATCTGAAGTTCGACAGCATCACATATTATATAGACAGCAAAGTGGTGCTAGGATACATCCATAACCAAAGTAGACGGTTCTACGTATACGTGAACAACAGGGTCCAACGTATTCGACGGTCCACATCCCCCAACCAGTGGAGGTACGTCCCCACAGACCCAAACCCAGCTGACCATGGGTCTAGATCTGTAACAGCGTCCCTTCTCAGCAGCACGACTTGGCTGTCAGGACCTGCTTTTCTTCAGGATCCGTCCCCGCACTTCTCCGAACTCAATGAGTCATTCGACCTCCTCAACCCTGTTTCTGACTCTGAGATACGCCCACAACTCACAGCAAACGTTACTCAAATCTCTAAGGGCCTGATGAGCACCAAACGCTTCGAGTGTTTCTCCAAATGAAACATTCGCATAAAGACGGTAGCACACCTAACCCACATAGCTCGTACCTTCTTCCAGTCTACACAAGAGAGTAGCTGCCATGGGTGGCACATCTGTCGTAACAGTCCCTCTGAAGAGGAGCTCAAGAGAGCCAAAATCCTTGTGATAAAGAGTGTCCAACATAAGTGTTATGCAGAAGAGTTGAAGTGCATAGCAGCAGAACACAACCTACCCCCTCACAGCAGTCTACGGAAGCTGCATCCTATCGTTGACACCGATGGAATGCCTCCAAGGTGGTCCGTCTTTTGTCGCCAGAGGACTCCAGTGACAAGTAGAGTTCGGACTATGTGGAGTCGTTAACGACCCCAGACGGGGAGTGTTCTGGACTTATCACATGCAGATAGCACTCTCTGGTGGTGGTTATTGTGTTAGCAGTGTTAGTATACAGCAGAGGTCAGTTGACCTTTCTTCCTGTTTGACCCCAGAAGTAGTTTCCCAGAAAGAACCTGGCAGAGTAATGGAGAATCTTCCATGAGGGATTCCATTCTCAATCCAGTTCCATCTCATATATGATAGGCCAGATGCAATATCTGTGAGTATCTTTGTTTGTTAACATGATAGCAACTTTGTCAGTGTAGTATTTGACAATACTTTGTTTATAAGAAGTTAATAGTTGGTAGTTACAGAAGTCCAGCTCAAATGTTAGTTATACAATTAGTCTATTCTATTGTTATAAATATGTTTATATCTTATGTAATAGCTAATGTATAATACTCAGTTCTATGTACAAAACATACTTTGTCTTTGTTTACAGTTTCACAAATTTGTTCAAGTAAAGCTTCAAAACAGCAAACCGGCTTCTCAAGGAATTATTTGAATAAGTGTTTAACTTGCTTGATAACGAGATAGGAGCACGTCTAGCGAGACCAGTACACTCTTGTTAAACGCCTTGGGATGGTTTGCTACATTAAATGCGCTATATAAATGTAAGTTGTTGTTGTAGCCAGAGCATCTACAGCAATGGCTACTCTTCCTGCTCCCATCCTGTTAACTCTGGAATTCCCCACGTATTTATTCTTGGCCCCCTTAGCTTCCTCATCTACATGCTGCCCCTCGGTAAGATCATCCAAAGAAATGGGGTGAGGTTCCACATGTACGCTGATGACCTCTCCCGACTCCTCCACTGCCTCTATGTTGTCAGACTGCTTGCCCAACATCTAGTACTGGATGAGCTGCAATTTCCTCCAGCTAAACATAGGAAATCTGAAGCCATCGTCTTTGGCCCCTGCCACAAACTCCTTACCCTTATTGTTAAATCTCAAGAGTTTAATAACCTTGCTTGTATAACAATTAAAAGAGTACGCGGGAGACAGAGTTCAGTTAACAGCCATCTTTCCAGAGAACCTTCTTCACTTCATGCACTCTATTTCCCATAGTGCATTGCACATCACAACTACGGTAAGCTATGTGGGACAATTCAAATACACATTCAAAATACACAACACCTCCTCCCCTCTTACATTAGATGTCCCAATAGAACCACAAAATTTAAAAACACAATAATAATTCAAAATTTTTAAAGCACAATAATAACACAATAAAACACAGATAAAGGATAAGCCTCTGAACTATAAGTTCAAACGTATAGGGGGCCGCCACTCTCTGGTAGGATACCGGCGGTCAACCTGGCTCTCCAGTTCATTGTTTCTCACAGATGACGTCAACACAGGTGTAGGCGGCTGAGGTGCCTGTGTGCAGGTCTCCCTTGCTGATGAGATAGGGGCTGAAGCGGCTGCTTCCTCAGAAGGTGAGCCTCTCGGTGTAGAAGGCGGATGACCCACAGCGTCACCCAATGACAGATAAACTGCTGTTGGTGGTTCAGTGGGTGTTGCTGCACTTTGTAAAAGCTGATCGGTGTGTCTCTTCCAGACAATGTCCTCGGGTGTCTGTACAGTGTAGGATACTGGACCAGTCTGTGCAATGACAGTAGCAGGAACCCACTTAGGTCCACCACTGTAGTTCCGTGCCAACACATGTTCACCTGGACTGAAGACTCTGTCTTTGGAGCGTTGTTCACATCGCTTGATCTGCTTGTCCTGCTGATACTGTACCACGTCTTTCGCCTTTGGTGGTTTCAGCAGGTCAAAGTTGGTTCATAGCACTCTTTTGAGCAGTAGAGTGGCAGGTGATGCTTTTGTGGTCGCATGTGGTGTGTTGCTGTAACTCAACAGGAAACTATTCAGGTGCTGATGAAGCATTCCCTGGCCTTGCGATGCCTTTAGAGAGTGTTTCATGGTCTGAACAAACCTCTCAGCTAGACCATTGGTCGCAGGGTGGTATGGTGCAGCCCTGATATGTTGTACGCCATTCACCTGCAGGAATGTAGCCATTTCTTGTGACACCCACTGTGGACCGTTGTCTGAGACAAGTTGCATCGGAGATCCAAATCGGCTGAACACCTCACCTAACTTCTCGATGGTCTTCTCAGTGGTGGACCTCATTATAACAACCCCTGGCCACTTACTGTGCACGTCAACAGCCACCAGGAACATTCTCTCCTCGAATGGACCTGCAAAGTCTACATGAATGCGGTGCCATGCTTCCTCCGGAAAGTCCCAGGGGTGAAGAGGTGCAAGCTGTGGCACATTACGAACTCTCTGACATGAGGAACAGGTTTTAGCTTTGTCCTCAATCTGTCCATCCACACCCGGCCACCAGAAGTAGCTCCTCGCTATTTCTTTCATACGAATCATTCCGCAGGTCCGGATTGTAGTTGCTGTAACACTGGTTTCCGTAGCGATGGTGGAATAACCACTCTCCTCCCCCACAGCAAACATCCAGACTGCACCGACAGTTCGTTTCTCCTTAAGAGATATGGTTTCAGGTTTGGGTCATCGCTGTCAAGCTTGCCCCTGATGATAATGTCCAGCACTGCAGACAACACTGGGTCATTTCTGATGTTTCGTCGGACCTGTGTCGAAGTAACAGGCGCGTTCTCCACCTGCCTAAAATAGCAGATGTCCATGCTACGCATCTTGGCTTGGTGACAGGCAGCAGCAACCTGGAAAGACCGTCGGCGTTGCTGTGCAGGTCAGACTTACGATATCTAATGTCAAATGTGTGTGCAGACAACAGTAGCGCACACCTTTGCATTCTGCTCACAGCAAGTGACGGAATCCCTGTATGTGGCCTGAAGATGGTCGTGAGAGGGCGGTGATCTGTTGGTATGGTGAACTGTCTCCCGTACAAATAGCACGTTGGAAAAGCGCTGGAGCTGATGTAATTCCGAAAGGAAGTCAACGATACCTAAATAGGCCCTTGTGCATCACAATAGTCAGCATTTCTCGTTACTGTTCATCCACATGCATTTGCAGGTAGGCTTGACAGAGGTCGATTGTGCTAAACTTCTGGTCCCCAGCAAGTCCCGCAAACAAATCATCAATATAGGGAAGCGGATATTGCTCCACTGACAATACAGGGTTAACAGTTACTTTAAAATCTCCACATATCCTAACTCCACCCCCTTTCTGGAGCACTGGTACGATGGGCTTTGCCCATTCACTCACGCTGACTGGTTCTAGTACTTCGCTTTCAACTAGGGCTTCTAAGTCAGCCTTGACTTTTGGCCTGATGGCATAAGGTACGGGTCGTGCCTTCATAAACTTGGGTTTGCTATCCTGCTTAATACGAAGCTTCACAGTAATATCTTTCATGCTACCCAGTTCTCCATTAAAGACTTCTGCATGTTTCTTTAAGATGGTGGGTAAGCCTGGATCATTGTGTGACATCATATAGACTGATGACCAGTCTAATTTTATCCTCTCCATCCACGAACGTCCCAGCAGGGAGGGGTAGTCTCCTTTAACTACGTAGAGTGGTAACTTCCTAGTTTGTCCATTCAACTGAACTGTGACCTCAGTGATACCTCTCACGGTTACTCTTTCACCGGTATATGTCTTCAACGCTATGTTAGCTGGCTGAAGTGGAAGGTGCTTTAATGTCTTTTTGTAGACTGTCTCTGACATAAGAGATACTGCTGCCCCGGTATCGATCTGCATTCGCACAGGCTGCCCCTCTAGCAAGGGTGAGACCCAGTAGCCATGCAAATCCCCAGCTACAGTCAGCATGTTCAGTAATAGTTCCTCCTCTGAAGTGTCACTTGCCTCTGTTTTGTCCTGTTCTACAGAGCGAACATGCTTCTTTGTCTTTTGTCTGAATGTTTTTTTTCTTCCTTCCGTCTTTGACGTTTTCTCTGTGTCCTTTTTATTTCTGCATGCGCGCTGAATATGTCCCTTTTTACCACAGCTGTGGCAATCCATGTCCACACACCAGCATGCAGATGCAAGATGCCCCATTTTGCCACAACGGAAGCATGGCCCTTGGCTCTCTGTTCTTACTTTGTGCACTTTTTCTGTTGCACCCAACTGCTAAGAACATAAGAACATAAGAAAAAAGGAGCAGGAGTAGGCCATTTGGCCCTTCGAGCCTGCTCTGCCATTCAATAAGATCATGGCTGATCTTCTACCTCATCTCCACTTTCCTGCACTATCCCCATGTCCCTTGATTCCCTTAATATCCAAAAATCTATCGATCTCTGTCTTGAATATACTCAACGACTGAGCCTCCACAGCCCTCTGGGGTAGAGAATTCCAAAGATCCACCACTTTCAGAGTGAAGAAATTTCTCCTCATCTCAGTCCTAAATGGCCGACCCCTTATTCTGAGACTGTTACCCTTGGTTCTCGACTCCCCAGCCAGGGGAAACATCCTCACTGCATCTACCCTGTCAAGCCCAGTAAGAATTGTGTATATTTCAATGAGATCACCTCTCATTCTTCTAAACTCCAGAGAATATAGACCTAGTCTACTCAATCTCTCCTCATAGGACAATTCCCCCCATCCCAGGAGCCAGTCCGGTCAACCTTCATTGCACTCCCTCTATGGCAAGTATATCCTTCTGTAGGGTTCGAAAATCCACAACCATGTTTTATCAAAAATTGGATTGCCCTATACAGCTTAAAACCAACATTTTCGGCCAAGGCAGAGGGCCCGACAAGCAGGCTGGGATATGCCTGGGACATCCGAATACAGGGGACTGTGGCTCAGAGGCGAGCCATAGATGTCGGCCAATCGAAGCAGAGTGCATTCTCAAAGGCCAATCAGGGGGCCGAGTCAGACCCGAAGCGAGGAAACCCCCGGCCAATGGAGACCACCCGGTCCGGGTTTGAATATGTGACTCACCCCTAATCGGGCTATGAATACAAGCCATCATCACCTTAATCAACTCGGACTAGAGACAATAGTCTTGGGATCACTACAGTTAAGAGGTGGCCCAAACTAATCAAGTCCCAGGACTGACACAATGGGGCAGCAGACTTGGAGGAGCCGATGTGCACTCAAAACAATAACCCTGTCCTCACACCTACCTGTATAAATATGGAACACAAGAAGGACCAATGCTGAGAGAGAACTATTACCAGAAGAACGAACAGGAGAGCGAGTTAAGACGCTAAGGGAAAAGACGAGCCCGGGAGGGACGAGCTGGGGCGAACTAACATCTAAAGAACTCCAACCGCACTGAGGAGAAGATCCACCATCAGGCCCCAGGCTCAATCGGTATACTGAAGGTTTACTCCGCTACCAGACGGTGCAACATCGCTGCAAGAAGCCGTACCGTATACCGACTCCCGTTCCGGGGACCTCGACAAGAAGACACCAACGACCGAAGTGGCTGTGGAAGACGGCATTCACTCCAGTCATTTCGGGAACCTTTTCCATCAAGCACAAACCAACCAACGACAACCGACCGAAAGCGCAATCAACAAAACCAAACTTCGAGAAAACCCGACCAGACGCAGCAAGGTCCTCTCCGAGGTTCGGGGTACGGCGAACCCCGAGGCACAGGTCAAATTCTGACGACGACAGCAACAACAACAACCCAATAACCGCACTCAAAATTCCATCTGTCAAGGGAGGAGGCTGTGAGTATAATCCAAGGGCCTGCAACTGTCAGTCTAGTTTAGGTAGGAAAGTGGGTTGGTGGGATTGGACTTGGTAAAGATAAAACTGTGTAAACATTCTCGTTGTGTCCGTTCTCTCTCGTATTTTATTTATAGTTATAAATGTGTGTGTGTGTTTATTACGTTTGTGGTAGAACTTACCTTGGCAAATAAAATTGGTTGTCACCTGTTCTTTTTCCAAGGACTACTTGTCTCCGAGTGTCTATTTAAAGTGCATCGTTCTCCACCCAAATTCTGGAGTTAGAACGAGATAGGGGCATTAGGGCGCTTCGAACCCGCCAAGCAAGGGAACAGCAGACTAGGGAAAAGAGAGAGGACTCCAGGAGCACTTGGGCTCAGGAGTAACCCCACAGATTAGGTATAAACTGTGCGGGTCGCCACCGTATTTTAGTCCTCCTCTATAAGCTGTTGTTCTCTATCTCCTTAGAGGGTGTTTAGTGACACCCGACCTGCGGGCTAACATAAGCTGCAAGGGTATAAAGGAGACCGAGGCCCAATACATCAACAGGCACTAAAGACCCCTGCAATTGGGCAGAGCAGAGCCCCATCCCCCTACACTTCCTTAGGTAAGGAGACCAAAACTGTACACAATTCTCCAGATGCGGTCTCACCAGGACCCTGTATAATTGCAGTAAGACGTCTTTACTCTTATACTCAAATCCTCTTGTAATAAAGGCCAACGTACCATTTGCTTTCAGAATTGCTTGCTGTACCTGAATGTTAACTTTCAGTGATTTGTGTACAAGGACACCCAGGTTCCTCTGAACACCAACATTTCCAAATCTCTCACCATTTAAAAAAAACTGCTTTTCTATCTTTCCTACCAAAGTAGATAACTTCACATTTCTCCAAATTATATTCCATTTGCCATGTTCTTGCCCATTCACTTATCCTGTCTATATTCCCTTGAAGTCTCCTTGCATCCTTCTCACAACTTACATTCCCACCCAGCTTTGTATCATCGCAAACTTGGATATATTACATTTGGTCCCCTCATCCAAATCATTGATGTAGATTGTGAATAGCTGAGGCCCAAGCACTGATCCTTGCGGTACCCCACTAGTTACAGCCTGCCAACCCGAAAATGACCCGTTTATTCCTACTCTCTGTTTTCTGTCCGTTAACCAATCCTCAATCCATGCTAGTATATTACCCCCAATCCCATGAGCCCTAATTTTGTTTAATAACCTCTTGTGTGGCACCTTATCGAATGCCTGCTGAAAATCCAAATACACCACATCCACTGGTTCCCCCTTATCTATTCTGCTAGTTACAACCTCAAAAAACTCTAACAGATTTATCAAACATGATTTCCCTTTCATAAATCCGTGTTGACTCTGCCCAATCCTATTATTTTCTAAGTGCCCTGTTACCATGTCCTTAATAGATTCTAGCATTTTCCCTAATACTGATGTCAGGCTAACTGGCCAGTAGTGCTCAGTTTTCTCTCTCCCTCCTTTCTTAAATAGTGGGGTTACATTTGCTACCTTCCAAACCACGGGAACCGTTCTAGAATCTGTGGAATTTTGGAAAATGACAACCAATGCATCCGCTATCTCTATAGCCACCTCTTTCAAAACCTTAGCATGTAGGCCATCAGATCCAAGGGATTTTTCAGCTTTCAGTCCCATTAATTTCTCCAGTACTATTTTTTTTACTACTAATTTCTTTCAGTTCCTCATTCTCACTAGATCCTTGGTTCTCCACTATTTCTGGGAAGATTTTTGCATCTTCACAGAATCACAGAAACCCCACAGTGCAGATAGAGGCCATTTCGGCCCATCGAGCCTGCACCGACACATATCCCACCCGATCCCCGTAACCCCTACACCAACACATATCCCACCCTATCCTGTAACCCCACGTATTTAATCCCCCTAACACTAAGGGTCAATTTATCATAGCCAATCAACCTAACCTGCACATCTTTGGACTTCTTCCATGAAGACAGACACAAAGTATTTGTTTAATTTGTGTGTCATTTCCTTATTCCCCATTATAATTTCTCCTGTCTCAGCCTGCAAGGGACCCACATTTACTTTCACTAATCTTTTCCTTTATTACATACCTATAGAATCTTTTACAGTCTGTTTTTATGTCTCTTGCTAGTTTACTCTCATATCCTATTTTCCCTTTCTTTTATCAATTTCTTGGTCCTCCTTTGCTGAATTCTAAAATCCTTCCAATCCTCAGGCTTACTGCTCTTTCCTGAAATCCTCCCACCCACCCCCCATCGTTAGTTTAAAGGCCTGTCTACTGCCCTAGTTATTCGGTTCACCAGGACACTGGTCTCAGCCCGGCGGTTTAAGTGGAGCCCGTCCCAATGGAACAGCTCCTACTTTCCCCAGCACTGGTGCCAGTGCCCCATGAACTGAGACCCCTTCCTCCCACACCACTCTTTGAGCTGAGCATTTAAACCTCTAATCTGTTTGTCCCTATGGCAATTTGCGTGTAGCTCAGGTAACAGTCCAGAGATTATTACCTTTGAGGTTCTGCTTTTTAATTTGGATCCTAGCTCCTCAAACTCCCTCAGCAGAACCTCATTCCTAGTTCTACCTATGTCGTTGGTTCCTACATGGACCACAACAACTGGATCCCCCCCCTCCCACTCCAAGTTCTTCTCCAGCCGTGAGGAGATGCCTTTAACCCTGGCACCGGGCAGGCAACACAACCTTCGGAACTCCCGGTCACGGCTGCAGAGAACAGTATCTATCCCCCTGCCTAAACTGTCCCCTACCACAACTACATTCCCTTTCACTCCCCCCACTTGAATGGCCTCCTGCACCATGGTGCCATGGTCAGCTTGCTCATCCATCCTGCAGGTTTTTTCCTCATCCATATAGGTAGCAAGAACCTCATACCTGTTGGACATGGGCAAAGGCCGAGGCTCCTCCAGCACTGTACTTGTGGTCCCCTTACCTGCCTGAGTTGCAGTCACACCCTCCTGTCCCTGACCACCAACCACACCTGTACCACTACCTAACCTAAGGGGTGTGACTGCCTCCTGGATCGAAGTGTGCAGGTAACTCTCCCCATCCCTGATGCCCCACAATGTCTGCACCTCTAACTTCAGCTCAAAAACTCTGAGCTGAAGTTCCTCATGATGCAGGCACTTACTGCAAACATGGTTGTCCGGGATCGCAATGCTCTCCACAAATTCCCATATGCTGCACTGCCATCCCTATATAATCTTGTTTTATTTAATTAAATTTAATTCAATCTGTAATTAGGCAACTTAGTTTACAGTGTAGTTTCTTGACTACTTACTTGATCTAGCTTAAGTTAAGGGTACTGAAATTAAATATCTACCTGTAACACAAAGCACAAGTAGTGTAGGCAAAAAGCAACAACAACTTCCAAATTCCCAAATAAAACACTCTGTTCAAGTCCACTCCGTTTCATCACGCTCTAAGCATCTCCTGCGCTTGCATGAGAAGGTGCCGTGGGAAGGGGAGCAGGTGTTGGGGGTAATAGAAGAGTAGACCAGGGTGTCACAGAGGGCACAGTCCCTTTGGAATGCTGAAAGGGGAGAGGGGAGGGGAAGACAAGACGTGTTCAGTGATGGCATCACACAGGAGGTAGCGGAAGTGGCGGAGATTGATCCATTGAACATGGAGGCTGGTGGGGTAGAAGGTGAGCACAAGAGGAACCCTATCATGGTTCTGGGAGGGAAGGGTAGGGTGAGGGCAGAAGTAATGTTACCTCTTACTCGTTTTTGGCTGCGCAGCCCCTTTAAGCAATGCTCCCACTAAGCTGCGCAGTTGCATGGCCGCACAGCAATGAGATAGGTGCCACGCAGGGCGCTCAACGGCTTCTCCATTGTAAATACAATGTATGCGCGGAAATTTAAAGGGGCTGTGCACTAAAAGCGCAGAACAAAGCGCAGCTTACAGGGAACATTGCTGCGCAGCCCATTCAGTTTCGCGCACGAAACTTTACATTGAAAAAGCTGGTCCCGGGGCTGCATGGGGTGGCAGCACACCTTATAGGGAACGTTGGGCAGAAGTGCGAAAAATGGGATGGACACGGTGGAGGGGAAGCCTCAGTTGAGGGAAAGGGAAGGCATGTCGGAAGCACTAGTGCGACAGGTGACATCGTCAGAACAGATGCGACAGACAGAGAAACTGGGAGAATAGAATAGAGTTCTTATAAGAAGTGGGGTGGGAGAAAGTGTAATCAACGTAGCTGTGGGAGTCAGTGGGATTATTGTAGACATTGGTTGACAGCCTATCCCCCAAAATGCAGAAAGAGAAGTCGAGGAAGGGATGGGAGGGGTCGGAGATGGACCATGTGAAGGCGAGGGAGGGATGGAAATTTGAAGCAAAGTTGCTGAAATTTTCCAGTTCGGGGCGAGAGCAGGAAGCAGCACCGATACAGTCATCAATGTACTGAAAAAAAAGAGATGAGGGAGGGGACTCTAGTCTGACTGGAACAAAGAATATTCCACGTATCCCACAAAAAGGCAGCCATAGCCAGGACCCATACAGGTTCCCACAGCGACATCTTTTATTTGGAGGAATGAGAGGAGTCAAAGGAGAAGTTGTTCAATGTGAGAACTAGTTCAGCCAGGTGGAGGAGGGTGGTGATGGTTGGAGACTGGTTGGGCCTCTGTTCAAGGAAGAAGCGAAGGGCCCGCAGACCATTCTGGTGGGGGTTAGAGGTAGAGAGGGACTGGATGTCCATGGTGAAAAGGAGACTGTTAGGGCTAGGAAACTGTTGCAGTGGTGGAGGGCATTGGAAGAGTCACAGATGTAGGTTGGAAGATACTGAAAAAAAATCGAGTTGAGAGGGGAAGAAATAAGTTCTGTGGGCAAGAACAGGTTGAAACGATGGGTTTACCAGGGCCGTCCTGTTTGTGCATCTTGGGAAGGAGATAGATGTGAGCTGTGCGGAGTTGGGGGACTATGAGCTTGGAGGCCGAAGAGGGAAGTTCTCCAGAGGCAATGAGGTCATTGACAGTCTGGAAACGATGGCTTGATGTTCTGTGGTGGGTCATGGTCCAGGGGGAGGTAGGAGGTGGATTCGGAGAGTTGGCATTCAGCCTCAGCAAGGTCGAGCTCTGTTTGCCAAACAACAATAGCGCAGCCCTTGTCAACGGGTTTAATGATAATGTTAGGGTTGGACCTGAAAGAACAGCGTTCAGAGGGAGGTAAGTTAGAGTGAGTGAGGAGTAGAGAAATGGAGACAGTCGATGTCATGCCGGCAGTTCCTAATGAAAAGATCTAGAGAGGTTAAAAGGCCAGAGGGAGGGCTCCAGGTGGAATGAGAATTCTGAAGATGGGAGGAAGGGTCTGCAGCACAGGGGGTGTGGGTAGAAGCTTCCTGGCCAAAGAAGTGGGCACAGAGGCGAAGGAAGAAGAGTTCAGCATCGTGCTAAACTCGAAATTCATTGAGGTGGGGGCTTTCAACCTTGTCTGAAAGAGTACTCTCAACCTTGTCTGCTCCAGCATAACCAGCAATATCAACTTACGTAAGGAGGTTTAAGTTAATATACTTAAAACCGCAAACATTCTTAATCAAATGTTTATGACATTTCCAATTATATCAAAAATGTACAACAAAGCCCTGATAAAATTTCAGAATGGAAATGTCATTACAGAATAACCTTCAAATTGCATTTATTTAACATCTAACCCAAAAACAAAATGGCTATCTTACACATCTAATGTAAAAAATACAAATTCAATACTGTAATCCCATTGAGCAATTTGATATTGTTTTTTATAGGATTGGCCCACAAACTCCAAAGCCACCTCTTTATCAATGACATTTCAATGTTTTACATTTTACCTCATCTTTAGCAAAACCTCACCTTTCAGTTTTATTGAACTCCTAAAAGTTCAAAAGAACATTTAAAAACGTATTTGAAACAGCAGGTAAAATACAAACCTGTTGGTGAATGAATACTGTGATAAAAATGCTAACTTCCGGGAAGTTATGTCATCACTTCCTGTGAACTATGAACTATGAACTGTGTACATACCTCACTTCCTGTAAATGTCACTTCCTGTTGGACTGGTATAAATACTGGTCTGTTCAGTATTGTAAGAGGCTTCTACCAGAGGCATGGTAAAGACCTCTCTTGTATATAGTGTGTTTATAAGTTACTTAAAGCTTACTTTAAAGTTACTTGATGGTCAGTCTCCTTTTCTTACATCAATTTAAGTAACTTAGTATTTACACTGACAAATACTAGACCTTCAGACAAACTCGGAAGTTAAGGATCCAGGGAACCACCCATCATGGATAAAATCCTTAGACCTATTCGTCTGGACTTGGACCCGAATACACCAGCAGCTGGCAGGGTATGGAAGCATTGGTATCGTACTTTTGAGAATTTTCTGGATGAATGTAAAGTGGATGCTCCTGCTAAATTGAAGATACTTGTCAATTATGTGACCCCAAAAGTGTTCGAATATGTTGATGAATGGGATAATTACGAAGAGGTGATTCGGGCACTTAAGAAACTGTATGCGAAGACCCCAAATGAGGTCTATGCTAGACATCTACTGGCCACAGCCCGACAAGGGCCAGGGGAATCAATTGACGAATTCCTGCAAGAACTTCGCAGGCTCAGCGTAGATTGTAACTTTCAGGCAGCCTCAGCTGAGCTGTACCGCCAAGAAATGATTCGTGATGCTTTCATCTGCGGGATTGCCTCTCCATTTATACGCCAGCGTCTACTAGAAAGTAAAACACTTGAGCTACAAAAAGCTTTTGACCTAGCTTGTTCACTGGATTTGGCAAAGAGAAATGCAGACCTCTATCAGCTGCCCAGATCTCGATCTGCTGCTGTAGCTGCAACCAGACAATTCAAGCGGTCTCAGGTGAACCCTATCATGGGGGAATCTAATTCTGATAATTCTGATGAAGAAGAGGAGGACGACCCCACTTTAGCAGCCTCTTGGCAATCTAGGAAGGAATGCTTCTTTTGTGGAGATGCTTTTCACCCTAGGAAAACCTGCCCTGCTCGCAATGCAATCTGCAGTTATTGCGGGAAAAAAGGACACTTTGCTAAAGTTTGCCTATCAAGGGCCTCTACGAGGGCCAATCCAGCTAAGGCCTACCGAGCTGCCCCAATTAGGGCCTATCAAGATGCTCCAGCTAGGACCTATCAAGCTTCCTCTCGAGCTCTCTCCCGAAGAAGCACACCGAGAGTTTTAGCCACTCTCTGTGCAACGACACCAATTACAGCTGCTTGCCCACAGAACCTGTCTCAGGCAGCCACAAAAATTTCAATTAAAGGGCATACCTTAGATGCCTTAATTGACTCAGGAAGTACTGATAGTTTCATTAAGGAACAGATTGTTGCGAAATTGAAACTACATGTCTTCCCATCGGACCAGGCAATTGCGATGGCCCAGTCATCACTTAATACCAGAATCTCCGGCTTTTGTGTTGTTGATATGACACTTCATGGTCGTATGTATCCCTCCACCCGACTTTCAGTGCTCAAAGACTTATGTAGTGATCTCCTCTTAGGGCTGGACTTCCAAAAACAGCATAAGAAACTCACCATTGAGTTTGGTGGATCCAAACCCGGACTTACTATTTCTAATATACCATCTAAATTACCATTTTGTGCATTATCAGCAGCTTCACTTGATGAACCCTCATTATTTGCCAGTATTCCGCCTCAATGCCAACCGATAATAACGAAATCGCGGCGCTTTAATCAGGGAGACCAATCTTTTATTGCGGCTGAAATCTCTCGACTTCTAGCAGAGGATATCATTGAACCATGTTCGTCGCCCTGGCGGGCTCAAGTCGTCATTGTCAAGAACCCTCTAAAACCTCACAAACAGCGACTATGCATCGATTATTCGCAAACCATCAATCAATATACCGACTTGGACGCCTACCCATTGCCACGCATTGATGATATGGTTAATAAACTGGCCGAATACAAAGTGTTCTCAACTTACGATTTAAAAAGTGCCTATCATCAGTTACCCTTGAAGGTCTCAGATAAGCAGTACACAGCCTTTGAGGCTAATGGACGGCTGTACCAATTTCATCGCCTCCCATTCGGGGTTACTAATGGAGTGGCTGTCTTTCAACGGGCAATGGATGGCCTGGTTAAGCAGGAAAACCTAAGGGACACTTTTCCCTATCTTGATAACATTACCATTGCAGGTCACGATCAACAGGAACACGACTCCAACCTCCAAAAATTTCGGGATGCCCTCCATCGCCGTAATTTGACCCTGAATGAATCCAAATCTGTTGAGTCGCAACCGACCATCAACATCCTTGGCTACTGCGTAGGCAATAGTATCATTAAGCCAGACCCAGAAAGACTTCGCCCGCTCCAAGAGCTCCCGTCACCTAAGAATCCGGCTTCTTTACGTCGGGCTCTCGGTCTGTTTGCATACTACGCTAAATGGATTCCTCATTTTTCGGACAAAATCCAACCCTTGCTGCATGCTAGATCATTTCCACTGGGAACAGCGGCTGTTGCAGCCTTTAACCTTCTCAAAAAACAGTTGGAGAAAGCGGCTCTTCACTCCATCGATGAGAATCTCCCTTTCGTGGTTGAATGTGATGCCTCGGAGGTGGCGATCTCGGCTACTCTGAATCAGGAAGGTCGTCCTGTAGCATTTATATCCAGGACCTTACAAGGTGCCGAGCTACATTATCCTCCGGTTGAGAAAGAAGCCACAGCCATCATAGAGGCAGTACGGAAGTGGAACCATTTTCTAGCTCGCCAGCACTTTACATTGATCACGGACCAACGATCAGTCGCCTTCATGCTCGATAATCGAAAACGAACCAAAATTAAGAATAATAAAATACAACTTTGGAGGATGGAACTGGCCTCTTTTGGTTATACCATTCTCTATCGGCCTGGCAAGGAGAATGTGGCCCCGGACACCCTCACACGGGCATTCTGCTCCACTATGTCATCCTCCACTCTCATGGATGTCCACAATGGTTTGTGTCATCCTGGCGTTACGCGCATGCTACATTTCGTACGATCACGGAATCACCCTTTTTCCACTGGAGATGTAAAGAAAATATGCTCAGAATGCCGGCTTTGTGCGGAATTAAAACCTCAGTTCTTCCGCCCCTCAGATGGTATACTCATACATGCAACCCAACCGATGCAACGACTTAGCATCGATTTTAAGGGCCCAGTGCCCTCTTCAACTCGGAACACATATTTGCTCACCATGATCGACGAATATTCACGTTTTCCGTTTGCCTTCCCCTGCTCCAATATGCTGGCGTCCACAGTAATCTGCTGCCTTGAGCAGGTATTTTCTCTCTGTGGCATGCCGGCTTATATTCACTCAGACCGGGGTCCATCCTTTATGTCAAGGGAACTCAAGGACTACCTCTCAGAACGGGGAATTGCTGCAAGCAAAACAACACCATACCATCCCATCGGAAATGGGCAGGTAGAGAGGTATAACGGTATCATCTGGAATTCCGTACGTCTCGCTTTAAGATCTCGGGGCCTACCAGACCAGCAATGGGAAACAGTGCTTCCGGATGCATTGCACTCTATACGGTCCCTGCTTTCTACAGCCACAAATACTACACCTCATGAGCGGTTCTTTGGATTCCAGCGTCGCTCATCTCATGGAACATCACTCCCGTCATGGCTAACTACTCCTGGACCTGTATTACTCCGAAGATACGTTCGGACGTCTAAAAATGACCCTCTTGTAGACGAGGTCGAACTAACCGATGCCAACCCCACCTATGCAAACATACGATATTCCGACGGCCGAGAATCTACCGTATCATTACGGGATCTGGCTCCCTGCCCACCAGGACCTAGTGGGACATCGGGTGATGGCATTTCACCAGGAAACTCTTGGGACCTATCGGGTACCCCTCTCCAGGATCCTGATCGGACACCAACTAGCTTGGTGCCGGCAGAACCCCGTGCTCAAGGTTGCGACCCTCCCAGTACCGTGCATGAAAGTACTGATCCGCCACAGACCAGCTCTGCACCTCCCTCTGAACAGAGGCAGTCCGACTTTGAACCTATTGGGGCTCGCACTCGAAGCCATGATCTCCCCGACCCTTCACAGGGCAATCCAGGCCACACAGACTCTGACCAATGGCCAACCGCATGTAAGCGGACCAGCGACCCTCTACGACGGGAATCCAAACGGGTACGACTCTTCCTTGTTCGGCGGCTGCGGACCAAAAGGTAGACCACAGCCTCCTAATCCTGCAGGAGGGAAGAATGTGATAAAAATGCTAACTTCCGGGAAGTTATGTCATCACTTCCTGTGAACTATGAACTATGAACTGTGTACATACCTCACTTCCTGTAAATGTCACTTCCTGTTGGACTGGTATAAATACTGGTCTGTTCAGTATTGTAAGAGGCTTCTACCAGAGGCATGGTAAAGACCTCTCTTGTATATAGTGTGTTTATAAGTTACTTAAAGCTTACTTTAAAGTTACTTGATGGTCAGTCTCCTTTTCTTACATCAAATACAGAGGAAAGAAAACCCCCAGGCAGTGTCGAAGAAAGGTGTCCACTTCAGTCACAGGATTGTACCAGAACAAAATAAGCCGGGTAAGGAGTTTGGGGCTAGAAAGTCTTCCAGAAAAAAGCAGTTTAGCAAAGCCTTCGGCAGCTACACTCCGGTGGTCCGTTATCTAAAAATACAGAATGTTTATTAGCATATAATAATTATATGCATTGAAGAGGGGCGGGGGAAGAGGAACAAGGGGCGGGGGAAAAGGAGTGAGGGGCAGGGGAAGAGGAACAAGGGGTGGGGGAAGAGGAGTGAGGGGCAGGGGAAGAGGAACAAGGGGCGGGGGAAGAGGAGTGAGGGGCAGGGGAAGAGGAACAAGGGGCGGGGGAAGAGGAGTGAGGGGCAGGGGAAGAGGAGTGAGGGGCAGGGGAAGAGGAACAAGGGGCGGGGGAAGAGGAGTGAGGGGCGGGGGAAGAGGAGTGAGGGGCAGGGGAAGAGGAGCAAGGGGCGAGGGAAGAGGAGTGAGGGGCGGGGGAAGAGGAGTGAGGGGCGGGGGAAGAGGAGTGAGGGGCGGGGGAAGAGGAGTGAGGGGCAGGGGAAGAGGAGCAAGGGGCGGGGGAAGAGGAGTGAGGGGCAGGGGAAGAGGAGCAAGGGGCAGGGGAAGAGGAACAAGGGGCGGGGGAAGAGGAGTGAGGGGCAGGGGAAGAGGAACAAGGGGCGGGGAAGAGGAGCAAGGGGCGGGGGAAGAGGAACAAGTGGCGGGGGAAGAGGAGTGAGGGGCAGGGGAAGAGGAGTGAGGGGCAGGGGAAGAGGAGTGAGGGGCAGGGGAAGATGAGTGAGGGGCGGGGAAGAGGAGTGAGGGGCAGGGGAAGAGCAGCAAGGGGCGGGGGAAGAGGAGTGAGGGGCAGGGGAAGAGGAGCAAGGGGCGGGGGAAGAGGAACAAGTGGCGGGGGAAGAGGAGTGAGGGGCAGGGGAAGAGGAACAAGGGGCAGGGGAAGAGGAGTGAGGGGCAGGGGAAGAGGAGTGAGGGGCAGGGGAAGAGGAGTGAGGGGCGGGGGAAGAGGAACAAGGGGCGGGGAAGAGGAGTGAGGGGCAGGGGAAGAGGAGTGAGGGGCGGGGGAAGAGGAACAAGGGGCGGGGGAAGAGGAGCAAGGGGCGGGGGAAGAGGAGCAAGGGGCGGGGGAAGAGGAGAGAGGGGCAGGGTAAGAGGAACAAGGGGCGGGGGAAGAGGAGCAAGGGGCGGGGGAAGAGGAGTGAGGGGCGGGGGAAGAGGAGCAAGGGGCGGGGGAAGAGGAGCAAGGGGCGGGGGAAGAGGAGCAAGGGGCGGGGGAAGAGGAGTGAGGGGCGGGGGAAGAGGAGTGAGGGGCGGGGGAAGAGGAACAAAGGGCGGGGGAAGAGGAGTAAGGGGCAGGGGAAGAGGAACAAGGGGCGGGGGGAGAGGTGTGAGGGGCAGGGGAAGAGGAGTGAGGGGCGGGGGAAGAGGAACAAGGGGCGGTGGAAGAGGAGTGAGCGGCAGGGGAAGAGGATCAAGGGGCGGGGGAAGAGGAGTGAGGGGCAGGGGAAGAGGAGTGAGGGGCGGGGGAAGAGGAGCAAGGGGCGGGGGAAGAGGAGTGAGGGGCAGGGGAAGAGGAGTGAGGGGCGGGGGAAGAGGAACAAGGGGCGGGGGAAGAAGAGCAAGAGAAAGGGAAGAGGAGTGAGGGGCAGGGGAAGAGGAGTGAGGGGCAGGGGAAGAGGAACAAGGGGCGCGGGAAGAGCATGAGGGGCAGGGGAAGAGGAGTGAGGGGCGGGGGAAGAGGAGTGAGGGGCGGGGGAAGAGGAGTGAGGGGCGGGGGAAGAGGAGTGAGGGGCGGGGGAAGAGGAGTGAGGGGCGGGGGAAGATGAGTGAGGGGCGGGGGAAGAGGAGTGAGGGGCGGGGGAAGAGGAACAAGGGGCGGGGGAAGAGGAGTGAGGGGCAGGGGAAGAGGAACAAGGGGCGGGGGAAGAGGAGTGAGGGGCAGGGGAAGAGGAGTGAGGGGCGGGGGAAGAGGAACAAGGGGCGGGGGAAGAGGAGTGTGGGGCAGGGGAAGAGGAACAAGGGGCGGGGGAAGAGGAGTGAGGGGCAGGGGAAGAGGAGTGAGGGGCGGGGGAAGAGGAGCAAAGGGCGGGGGAAGAGGAGTGAGGGGCAGGGGAAGAGGAGTGAGGGGCGGGGGAAGAGGAGTGAGGGGCGGGGGAAGAGGAACAAGGGGCGGGGGAGGAGGAGCAAGAGAAAGGGAAGAGGAGTGAGGGGCAGGGGAAGAGGAGTGAGGGGCAGGGGAAGAGGAACAAGGGGCGGGGGAAGAGGAGTGAGGGTCAGGGGAAGAGGAGTGAGGAGCGGGGGAAGAGGAGTGAGGGGCGGGGTAAGAGGAGTGAGGGGCAGGGGAAGAGGAGTGAGGGGCGGGGCAAGAGGAGTGAGGGGCGGGGGAAGAGGAGTGAGGGGCGGGCGAAGAGGAATGAGGGGCGGGGGAAGAGGAGTGAGGGGCGGGGAAGAGGAGTGAGGGGCGGGGGAAGAGGAGGGAGGGGCGGGGGAAGAGGAACAAGGGGCAGGGGAAGAGGAGTGAGGGGCGGGGAAGAGGAGTGAGGGGCGGGGGAAGAGGAGTGAGGGGCAGGGGAAGAGGAGTGAGGGGCGGGGGAAGATGAACAAGGGGCGGGGGAAGAGTAGCAAGAGAAAGGGAAGAGGAGTGAGGGGCGGGGGAAGAGGAGTGAGGGGCAGGGGAAGAGGAACAAGTGGCGGGGGAAGAGGAGTGAGGGGCAGGGGAAGAGGAGTGGGGCGGGGGAAGAGGAGTGAAGGGCGGGGGAAGAGGAGTGAGGGGCGGGGAAGAGGAGTGAGGGGCGGGGGAAGAGGAGTGAGGGGCAGGGGAAGAGGAGTGAGGAGCAGGGGAAGAGGAGTGAGGGGCGGGGGAAGAGGAGTGAGGGGCAGGGGAAGAGGAGTGAGGGGCAGGGGAAGAGGAGTGAGGGGCAGGGGACGAGGAACGAGGGGCGGGGGAAGAGGAGTGAGGGGCAGGGGAAGAGGAGTGAGGGGCGGGGGAAGAGGAACAAGGGGCGGGGGAAGAGGAGTGAGGGGCAGGGGAAGAGGAGTGAGGGGCGGGGGAAGAGGAACAAGGGGCGGGGGAAGAGGAGCAAGGGGCGGGGGAAGAGGAGCAAGGGGCGGGGGAAGAGGAGTGAGGGGCGGGGGAAGAGGAACAAGGGGTGGGGGAAGAGGAACAAGGGGCGGGGGAAGAGGAGTAAGAGAAAGGGAAGAGGAGTGAGGGGCAGGGGAAGAGGAGTGAGGGGCAGGGGAAGAGGAACAAGGGGCGGGGGAAGAGGAGTGAGGGTCAGGGGAAGAGGAGTGAGGAGCGGGGGAAGAGGAGTGAGGGGCGGGGGAAGAGGAGTGAGGGGCAGGGGAAGAGGAGTGAGGGGCGGGGGAAGAGGAGTGAGGGGCGGGGGAAGAGGAGTGAGGGGCGGGCGAAGAGGAATGAGGGGCGGGGGAAGAGGAGTGAGGGGCGGGGAAGAGGAGTGAGGGGCGGGGGAAGAGGAGGGAGGGGCGGGGGAAGAGGAACAAGGGGCAGGGGAAGAGGAGTGAGGGGCGGGGGAAGAGGAGTGAGGGGCGGGGGAAGAGGAGTGAGGGGCAGGGGAAGAGGAGTGAGGGGCGGGGGAAGATGAACAAGGGGCGGGGGAAGAGTAGCAAGAGAAAGGGAAGAGGAGTGAGGGGCGGGGGAAGAGGAGTGAGGGGCAGGGGAAGAGGAACAAGTGGCGGGGGAAGAGGAGTGAGGGGCAGGGGAAGAGGAGTGAGGGGCGGGGGAAGAGGAGTGAAGGGCGGGGGAAGAGGAGTGAGGGGCGGGGGAAGAGGAGTGAGGGGCGGGGGAAGAGGAACAAGGGGCGGGGGAAGAGGAGTGAGGGGCAGGGGAAGAGGAGCAAGGGGCGGGGGAAGAGGAGTGAGGGGCGGGGGAAGAGGAGTGAGGGGCAGGGGAAGAGGAGTGAGGGGCAGGGGAAGAGGAGTGAGGGGCAGGGGACGAGGAACGAGGGGCGGGGGAAGAGGAGTGAGGGGCAGGGGAAGAGGAGTGAGGGGCGGGGGAAGAGGAACAAGGGGCGGGGGAAGAGGAGTGAGGGGCAGGGGAAGAGGAATGAGGGGCGTGGGAAGAGGAACAAGGGGCGGGGGAAGAGGAGCAAGGGGCGGGGGAAGAGGAGCAAGGGGCGGGGGAAGAGGAGTGAGGGGCGGGGGAAGAGGAACAAGGGGCGGGGGAAGAGGAGCAAGGGGCGGGGGAAGAGGAGCGAGGGGCGGGGGAAGAGGAGCAAGGGGCGGGGGAAGAGGAGCAAGGGGCGGGGGAAGAGGAGTGAGGGGCGGGGGAAGAGGAGTGAGGGGCGGGGGAAGAGGAACAAGGGGCGGGGGAAGAGGAGTGAGGGGCAGGGGAAGAGGAGCAAGGGGCGGGGGGAGAGGAGTGAGGGGCAGGGGAAGAGGAGCAAGGGGCGGGGGGAGAGGAGTGAGGGGCAGGGGAAGAGGAGTGAGGGGCGGGGAAGAGGAGTGAGGGGCGGGGGAAGAGGAGGGAGGGGCGGGGGAAGAGGAACAAGGGGCAGGGGAAGAGGAGTGAGGGGCGGGGGAAGAGGAGTGAGGGGCGGGGGAAGAGGAGTGAGGGGCAGGGGAAGAGGAGTGAGGGGCGGGGGAAGATGAACAAGGGGCGGGGGAAGAGTAGCAAGAGAAAGGGAAGAGGAGTGAGGGGCGGGGGAAGAGGAGTGAGGGGCAGGGGAAGAGGAACAAGTGGCGGGGGAAGAGGAGTGAGGGGCAGGGGAAGAGGAGTGAGGGGCGGGGGAAGAGGAGTGAAGGGCGGGGGAAGAGGAGTGAGGGGCGGGGAAGAGGAGTGAGGGGCGGGGGAAGAGGAGTGAGGGGCAGGGGAAGAGGAGTGAGGAGCAGGGGAAGAGGAGTGAGGGGCGGGGGAAGAGGAGTGAGGGGCAGGGGAAGAGGAGTGAGGGGCAGGGGAAGAGGAGTGAGGGGCAGGGGACGAGGAACGAGGGGCGGGGGAAGAGGAGTGAGGGGCAGGGGAAGAGGAGTGAGGGGCGGGGGAAGAGGAACAAGGGGCGGGGGAAGAGGAGTGAGGGGCAGGGGAAGAGGAGTGAGGGGCGGGGGAAGAGGAACAAGGGGCGGGGGAAGAGGAGCAAAGGGCGGGGGAAGAGGAGCAAGGGGCGGGGGAAGAGGAGTGAGGGGCGGGGGAAGAGGAACAAGGGGCGGGGGAAGAGGAACAAGGGGCGGGGGAAGAGGAGTAAGAGAAAGGGAAGAGGAGTGAGGGGCAGGGGAAGAGGAGTGAGGGGCAGGGGAAGAGGAACAAGGGGCGGGGGAAGAGGAGTGAGGGTCAGGGGAAGAGGAGTGAGGAGCGGGGGAAGAGGAGTGAGGGGCGGGGGAAGAGGAGTGAGGGGCAGGGGAAGAGGAGTGAGGGGCGGGGGAAGAGGAGTGAGGGGCGGGGGAAGAGGAGTGAGGGGCGGGCGAAGAGGAATGAGGGGCGGGGGAAGAGGAGGGAGGGGCGGGGGAAGAGGAACAAGGGGCAGGGGAAGAGGAGTGAGGGGCGGGGGAAGAGGAGTGAGGGGCGGGGGAAGAGGAGTGAGGGGCAGGGGAAGAGGAGTGAGGGGCGGGGGAAGATGAACAAGGGGCGGGGGAAGAGTAGCAAGAGAAAGGGAAGAGGAGTGAGGGGCGGGGGAAGAGGAGTGAGGGGCAGGGGAAGAGGAACAAGTGGCGGGGGAAGAGGAGTGAGGGGCAGGGGAAGAGGAGTGAGGGGCGGGGGAAGAGGAGTGAAGGGCGGGGGAAGAGGAGTGAGGGGCGGGGAAGAGGAGTGAGGGGCGGGGGAAGAGGAGTGAGGGGCAGGGGAAGAGGAGTGAGGAGCAGGGGAAGAGGAGTGAGGGGCGGGGGAAGAGGAGTGAGGGGCAGGGGAAGAGGAGTGAGGGGCAGGGGAAGAGGAGTGAGGGGCAGGGGACGAGGAACGAGGGGCGGGGGAAGAGGAGTGAGGGGCAGGGGAAGAGGAGTGAGGGGCGGGGGAAGAGGAACAAGGGGCGGGGGAAGAGGAGTGAGGGGCAGGGGAAGAGGAATGAGGGGCGGGGGAAGAGGAACAAGGGGCGGGGGAAGAGGAGCAAGGGGCGGGGGAAGAGGAGCAAGGGGCGGGGGAAGAGGAGTGAGGGGCGGGGGAAGAGGAACAAGGGGCGGGGGAAGAGGAGCGAGGGGCGGGGGAAGAGGAGTGAGGGGCGGGGGAAGAGGAGCAAGGGGCGGGGGAAGAGGAGCAAGGGGCGGGGGAAGAGGAGTGAGGGGCGGGGGAAGAGGAGTGAGGGGCGGGGGAAGAGGAACAAGGGGCGGGGGAAGAGGAGTGAGGGGCAGGGGAAGAGGAGCAAGGGGCGGGGGGAGAGGAGTGAGGGGCAGGGGAAGAGGAGTGAGGGGCGGGGGAAGAGGAACAAGGGGCGGGGGAAGAGGAGCAAGAGAAAGGGAAGAGGAGTGAGGGGCAGGGGAAGAGGAGTGAGGGGCGGGGGAAGAGGAGCAAGGGGCGCGGGAAGAGCATGAGGGGCAGGGGAAGAGGAGTGAGGGGCGGGGGAAGAGGAACAAGGGGCGGGGGAAGAGGAGCAAGGGGCGGGGGAAGAGGAGCAAGGGGCGGGGGAAGAGGAGTGAGGGGCGGGGGAAGAGGAACAAGGGGCGGGGGAAGAGGAGCAAGGGGCGGGGGAAGAGGAGTGGGGGCGGGGGAAGAGGAGCAAGGGGCGGGGGAAGAGGAGCAAGGGGCGGGGGAAGAGGAGTGAGGGGCGGGGGAAGAGGAGTGAGGGGCGGGGAAGAGGAACAAGGGGCGGGGGAAGAGGAGTGAGGGGCAGCGGAAGAGGAACAAGGGGCGGGGGGAGAGGTGTGAGGGGCAGGGGAAGAGGAGTGAGGGGCGGGGGAAGAGGAACAAGGGGCGGGGGAAGAGGAGTGAGGGGCAGGGGAAGAGGATCAAGGGGCGGGGGAAGAGGAGTGAGGGGCAGGGGAAGAGGAGTGAGGGGCGGGGGAAGAGGAGCAAGGGGCGGGGGAAAAGGAGTGAGGGGCAGGGGAAGAGGAGTGAGGGGCGGGGGAGAGGAACAAGGGGCGGGGGAAGAGGAGCAAGAGAAAGGGAAGAGGAGTGAGGGGCAGGGGAAGAGGAGTGAGGGGCGGGGGAAGAGGAGTGAGGGGCAGGGGAAGAGGAACAAGGGGCGCGGGAAGAGCATGAGGGGCAGGGGAAGAGGAGTGAGGGGCGGGGGAAGAGGAGTGAGGGGCGGGGGAAGAGGAGTGAGGGGCGGGGGAAGAGGAGTGAGGGGCAGGGGAAGAGGAGTGAGGGGCGGGGGAAGTGGAGTGAGGGGCGGGGGAAGAGGAACAAGGGGCGGGGGAAGAGGAGTGAGGGGCAGGGGAAGAGGAACAAGGGGCGGGGGAAGAGGAGTGAGGGGCAGGGGAAGAGGAGTGAGGGGCGGGGGAAGAGGAACAAGGGGCGGGGGAAGAGGAGTGAGGGGCAGGGGAAGAGGAACAAGGGGCGGGGGAAGAGGAGTGAGGGGCAGGGGAAGAGGAGTGAGGGGCGGGGGAAGAGGAGCAAAGGGCGGGGGAAGAGGAGTGAGGGGCAGGGGAAGAGGAGTGAGGGGCGGGGGAAGAGGAACAAGGGGCGGGGGAAGAGCAGCAAGAGAAAGGGAAGAGGAGTGAGGGGCAGGGGAAGAGGAGTGAGGGGCAGGGGAAGAGGAACAAGGGGCGGGGGAAGAGGAGTGAGGGTCAGGGGAAGAGGAGTGAGGAGCGGGGGAAGAGGAGTGAGGGGCGGGGGAAGAGGAGTGAGGGGCAGGGGAAGAGGAGTGAGGGGCGGGGGAAGAGGAGTGAGGGGCGGGGGAAGAGGAGTGAGGGGCGGGCGAAGAGGAGTGAGGGGTGGGGGAAGAGGAGTGAGGGGCGGGGAAGAGGAGTGAGGGGCGGTGGAAGAAGAGGGAGGGGCGGGGGAAGAGGAACAAGGGGCAGGGGAAGAGGAGTGAGGGGCGGGGGAAGGGGAGTGAGCGGCGGGGGAAGAGGAGTGAGGGGCAGGGGAAGAGGAGTGAGGGGCGGGGGAAGATGAACAAGGGGCGGGGGAAGAGGAGCAAGAGAAAGGGAAGAGGAGTGAGGGGCGCGGGAAGAGGAGAGAGGGGCAGGGGAAGAGGAACAAGTGGCGGGGGAAGAGGAGTGAGGGGCAGGGGAAGAGGAGTGAGGGGCGGGGGAAGAGGAACAAGGGGCGGGGGAAGAGGAGCAAGGGGCGGGGGAAGAGGAGCAAGGGGCTGGGGAAGAGGAGTGAGCGGCGGGGGAAGAGGAACAAGGGGCGGGGGAAGAGGAGCAAGGGGCGGGGGAAGAGGAACAAGGGGCGGGGGAAGAGGAGTGAGGGGCAGGGGAAGAGGAACAAGGGGCGGGGGGAGAGGAGCGAGGGGCAGGGGAAGAGGAGTGAGGGGCGGGGGAAGAGGAACAAGGGGCGGGGGAAGAGGAGTGAGGGGCAGAGGAAGAGGATCAAGGGGCGGGGGAAGAGGAGTGAGGGGCAGGGGAAGAGGAGTGAGGGGCAGGGGAAGAGGAGCAAGGGGCGGGGGAAGAGGAGTGAGGGGCAGGGGAAGAGGAGTGAGGGGCGGGGGAAGAGGAACAAGGGGCGGGGGAAGAGGAGCAAGAGAAAGGGAAGAGGAGTGAGGGGCAGGGGAGGAGGAGTGAGGGGCGGGGGAAGAGGAGTGAGGGGCAGGGGAAGAGGAACAAGGGGCGCGGGAAGAGCATGAGGGGCAGGGGAAGAGGAGTGAGGGGCGGGGGAAGAGGAACAAGGGGCGGGGGAAGAGGAGCAAGGGGCGGGGGAAGAGGAGCAAGGGGCGGGGGAAGAGGAGTGAGGGGCGGGGGAAGAGGAACAAGGGGCGGGGGAAGAGGAGCAAGGGACGGGGGAAGAGGAGTGAGGGGCGGGGGAAGAGGAGCAAGGGGCGGGGGAAGAGGAGCAAGGGGCGGGGGAAGAGGAGCAAAGGGCGGGGGAAGAGGAGTGAGGGGCGGGGGAAGAGGAGTGAGGGGCGGGGAAGAGGAACAAGGGGCGGGGGAAGAGGAGTGAGGGGCAGGGGAAGAGGAACAAGGGGCGGGGGGAGAGGAGTGAGGGGCAGGGGAAGAGGAGTGAGTGGCGGGGGAAGAGGATCAAGGGGCGGGGGAAGAGGAGTGAGGGGCAGGGGAAGAGCATGAGGGGCAGGGGAAGAGGAGTGAGGGGCGGGGGAAGAGGAGTGAGGGGCAGGGGAAGAGGAGTGAGGGGCGGGGGAAGAGGAGCAAGGGGCGGGGGAAGAGGAGTGAGGGGCAGGGGAAGAGGAGTGAGGGGCGGGGGAAGAGGAGCAAGAGAAAGGGAAGAGGAGTGAGGGGCAGGGGAAGAGGAGTGAGGGGCGGGGGAAGAGGAGTGAGAGGCAGGGGAAGAGGAACAAGGGGCGCGGGAAGAGCATGAGGGGCAGGGGAAGAGGAGTGAGGGGCGGGGGAAGAGGAGTGAGGGGCGGGGGAAGAGGAGTGAGGGGCGGGGGAAGAGGAGTGAGGGGCTGGGGAAGAGGAGTGAGGGGCGGGGGAAGAGGAGTGAGGGGCGGGGGAAGAGGAACAAGGGGCGGGGGAAGAGGAGTGAGGGGCAGGGGAAGAGGAATAAGGGGCGGGGGAAGAGGAGTGAGGGGCAGGGGAAGAGGAGTGAGGGGCGGGGGGAGAGGAACAAGGGGCGGGGGAAGAGGAGTGAGGGGCAGGGGAAGAGGAACTAGGGGCGGGGGAAGAGGAGTGAGGGGCAGGGGAAGAGGAGTGAGGGGCGGGGGAAGAGGAGCAAAGGGCGGGGGAAGAGGAGTGAGGGGCAGGGGAAGAGGAGTGAGGGGCAGGGGAAGAGGAGTGAGGGGCGGGGCAAGAGGAACAAGGGGCGGGGGAAGAGGAGCAAGAGAAAGGGAAGAGGAGTGAGGGGCAGGGGAAGAGGAGTGAGGGGCAGGGGAAGAGGAACAAGGGGCGGGGGAAGAGGAGGGAGGGTCAGGGGAAGAGGAGTGAGGAGCGGGGGAAGAGGAGTGAGCGGCGGGGGAAGAGGAGTGAGGGGCAGGGGAAGAGGAGTGAGGGGCGGGGGAAGAGGAGTGAGGGGCGGGGGAAGAGGAGTGAGGGGCGGGCGAAGAGGAGTGAGCGGCGGGGGAAGAGGAGTGAGGGGCGGGGAAGAGGAGTGAGGGGCGGGGGAAGAGGAGGGAGGGGCGGGGGAAGAGGAGGGAGGGGCGGGGGAAGAGGAACAAGGGGCAGGGGAAGAGGAGTGAGGGGCGGGGGAAGAGGAGTGAGGGGCGGGGGAAGAGGAGTGAGGTGCAGGGGAAGAGGAGTGAGGGGCGGGGGAAGATGAACAAGGGGCGGGGGAAGAGGAGCAAGAGAAAGGGAAGAGGAGTGAGGGGCGGGGGAAGAGGAGTGAGGGGCAGGGGAAGAGGAACAAGTGGCGGGGGAAGAGGAGTGAGGGGCAGGGGAAGAGGAGTGAGGGGCGGGGAAGAGGAGTGAAGGGCGGGGGAAGAGGAGTGAGGGGCGGGGGAAGAGGAGTGAGGGGCGGGGGAAGAGGAGTGAGGGGCAGGGGAAGAGGAGTGAGGAGCAGGGGAAGAGGAGTGAGGGGCGGGGGAAGAGGAGTGAGGGGCAGGGGAAGAGGAACAAGGGGCGGGGGAAGAGGAGTGAGGGGCAGGGGAAGAGGAGTGAGGGATGGGGAAGAGGAACAAGAGGCGGGGGAAGAGGAGCGAGAGGCAGGGGAAGAGGAGTGAGGGGCGGGGGAAGAGGAACAAGGGGCGGGGGAAGAGGAGCAAGGGGCGGGGGAAGAGGAGTGAGGGGCGGGGGAAGAGGAACAAGGGGCGGGGGAAGAGGAGCAAGGGGCGGGGGAAGAGGAGCAAGGGGCGGGGGAAGAGGAGTGAGGGGCGGGGGAAGAGGAACAAGGGGCGGGGGAAGAGGAGCAAGGGGCGGGGGAAGAGGAGTGAGGGGCGGGGGAAGAGGAGTGAGGGGCGGGGGAAGAGGAGCGAGGGGCGGGGGAAAAGGAGCAAGGGGCGGGGGAAGAGGAGCAAGGGGCGGGGGAAGAGGAGTGAGGGGCGGGGGAAGAGGAGTGAGGGGCGGGGGAAGAGCAACAAGGGGCGGGGGAAGAGGAGTGAGGGGCAGGGGAAGAGGAACAAGGGGCGGGGGAAGAGGAACAAGGGGCGGGGGGAGAGGAGTGAGGGGCAGGGGAAGAGGAGTGAGGGGCGGGGGAAGAGGAACAAGGGGCGGGGGAAGAGGAGTGAGGGGCAGGGGAAGAGGATCAAGGGGCGGGGGAAGAGGAGTGAGGGGCAGGGGAAGAGGAGTGAGGGGCGGGGGAAGAGGAGCAAGGGGCTGGGGAAGAGGAGTGAGGGGCAGGGGAAGAGGAGTGAGGGGCGGGGGAAGAGGAACAAGGGGCGGGGGAAGAGGAGCAAGAGAAAGGGAAGAGGAGTGAGGGGCAGGGGAAGAGGAGTGAGGGGCGGGGGAAGAGGAGTGAGGGGCAGGGGAAGAGGAGTGAGGGGCAGGGGAAGAGGAACAAGGGGCGGGGGAAGAGGAGTGAGGGTCAGGGGAAGAGGAGTGAGGAGCGGGGGAAGAGGAGTGAGGGGCGGGGGAAGAGGAGTGAGGGGCAGGGGAAGAGGAGTGAGGGGCGGGGGAAGAGGAGTGAGGGGCGGGGGAAGAGGAGTGAGGGGCGGGCGAAGAGGAGTGAGGGGTGGGGGAAGAGGAGTGAGGGGCGGGGAAGAGGAGTGAGGGGCGGTGGAAGAAGAGGGAGGGGCGGGGGAAGAGGAACAAGGGGCAGGGGAAGAGGAGTGAGGGGCGGGGGAAGGGGAGTGAGCGGCGGGGGAAGAGGAGTGAGGGGCAGGGGAAGAGGAGTGAGGGGCGGGGGAAGATGAACAAGGGGCGGGGGAAGAGGAGCAAGAGAAAGGGAAGAGGAGTGAGGGGCGGGGGAAGAGGAGAGAGGGGCAGGGGAAGAGGAACAAGTGGCGGGGGAAGAGGAGTGAGGGGCAGGGGAAGAGGAGTGAGGGGCGGGGAAGAGGAGTGAAGGGCGGGGGAAGAGGAGTGAGGGGCGGGGGAAGAGGAGTGAGGGGCGGGGGAAGAGGAGTGAGGGGCAGGGGAAGAGGAGTGAGGAGCAGGGGAAGAGGAGTGAGGGGCGGGGGAAGAGGAGCGAGGGGCAGGGGAAGAGGAACAAGGGGCGGGGGAAGAGGAGTGAGGGGCAGGGGAAGAGGAGTGAGGGGCGGGGGAAGAGGAACAAGGGGCGGGGGAAGAGGAGTGAGGGGCAGGGGAAGAGGAGTGAGGGGCGGGGGAAGAGGAACAAGGGGCGGGGGAAGAGGAGCAAGGGGCGGGGGAAGAGGAGCAAGGGGCTGGGGAAGAGGAGTGAGCGGCGGGGGAAGAGGAACAAGGGGCGGGGGAAGAGGAGCAAGGGGCGGGGGAAGAGGAACAAGGGGCGGGGGAAGAGGAGTGAGGGGCAGGGGAAGAGGAACAAGGGGCGGGGGGAGAGGAGCGAGGGGCAGGGGAAGAGGAGTGAGGGGCGGGGGAAGAGGAACAAGGGGCGGGGGAAGAGGAGTGAGGGGCAGAGGAAGAGGATCAAGGGGCGGGGGAAGAGGAGTGAGGGGCAGGGGAAGAGGAGTGAGGGGCAGGGGAAGAGGAGCAAGGGGCGGGGGAAGAGGAGTGAGGGGCAGGGGAAGAGGAGTGAGGGGCGGGGGAAGAGGAACAAGGGGCGGGGGAAGAGGAGCAAGAGAAAGGGAAGAGGAGTGAGGGGCAGGGGAGGAGGAGTGAGGGGCGGGGGAAGAGGAGTGAGGGGCAGGGGAAGAGGAACAAGGGGCGCGGGAAGAGCATGAGGGGCAGGGGAAGAGGAGTGAGGGGCGGGGGAAGAGGAACAAGGGGCGGGGGAAGAGGAGCAAGGGGCGGGGGAAGAGGAGCAAGGGGCGGGGGAAGAGGAGTGAGGGGCGGGGGAAGAGGAACAAGGGGCGGGGGAAGAGGAGCAAGGGACGGGGGAAGAGGAGTGAGGGGCGGGGGAAGAGGAGCAAGGGGCGGGGGAAGAGGAGCAAGGGGCGGGGGAAGAGGAGCAAAGGGCGGGGGAAGAGGAGTGAGGGGCGGGGGAAGAGGAGTGAGGGGCGGGGAAGAGGAACAAGGGGCGGGGGAAGAGGAGTGAGGGGCAGGGGAAGAGGAACAAGGGGCGGGGGGAGAGGAGTGAGGGGCAGGGGAAGAGGAGTGAGTGGCGGGGGAAGAGGATCAAGGGGCGGGGGAAGAGGAGTGAGGGGCAGGGGAAGAGCATGAGGGGCAGGGGAAGAGGAGTGAGGGGCGGGGGAAGAGGAGTGAGGGGCAGGGGAAGAGGAGTGAGGGGCGGGGGAAGAGGAGCAAGGGGCGGGGGAAGAGGAGTGAGGGGCAGGGGAAGAGGAGTGAGGGGCGGGGGAAGAGGAGCAAGAGAAAGGGAAGAGGAGTGAGGGGCAGGGGAAGAGGAGTGAGGGGCGGGGAAGAGGAGTGAGAGGCAGGGGAAGAGGAACAAGGGGCGCGGGAAGAGCATGAGGGGCAGGGGAAGAGGAGTGAGGGGCGGGGGAAGAGGAGTGAGGGGCGGGGGAAGAGGAGTGAGGGGCGGGGGAAGAGGAGTGAGGGGCTGGGGAAGAGGAGTGAGGGGCGGGGGAAGAGGAGTGAGGGGCGGGGGAAGAGGAACAAGGGGCGGGGGAAGAGGAGTGAGGGGCAGGGGAAGAGGAATAAGGGGCGGGGGAAGAGGAGTGAGGGGCAGGGGAAGAGGAGTGAGGGGCGGGGGGAGAGGAACAAGGGGCGGGGGAAGAGGAGTGAGGGGCAGGGGAAGAGGAACTAGGGGCGGGGGAAGAGGAGTGAGGGGCAGGGGAAGAGGAGTGAGGGGCGGGGGAAGAGGAGCAAAGGGCGGGGGAAGAGGAGTGAGGGGCAGGGGAAGAGGAGTGAGGGGCAGGGGAAGAGGAGTGAGGGGCGGGGCAAGAGGAACAAGGGGCGGGGGAAGAGGAGCAAGAGAAAGGGAAGAGGAGTGAGGGGCAGGGGAAGAGGAGTGAGGGGCAGGGGAAGAGGAACAAGGGGCGGGGGAAGAGGAGGGAGGGTCAGGGGAAGAGGAGTGAGGAGCGGGGGAAGAGGAGTGAGCGGCGGGGGAAGAGGAGTGAGGGGCAGGGGAAGAGGAGTGAGGGGCGGGGGAAGAGGAGTGAGGGGCGGGGGAAGAGGAGTGAGGGGCGGGCGAAGAGGAGTGAGCGGCGGGGGAAGAGGAGTGAGGGGCGGGGAAGAGGAGTGAGGGGCGGGGGAAGAGGAGGGAGGGGCGGGGGAAGAGGAGGGAGGGGCGGGGGAAGAGGAACAAGGGGCAGGGGAAGAGGAGTGAGGGGCGGGGGAAGAGGAGTGAGGGGCGGGGGAAGAGGAGTGAGGTGCAGGGGAAGAGGAGTGAGGGGCGGGGGAAGATGAACAAGGGGCGGGGGAAGAGGAGCAAGAGAAAGGGAAGAGGAGTGAGGGGCGGGGGAAGAGGAGTGAGGGGCAGGGGAAGAGGAACAAGTGGCGGGGGAAGAGGAGTGAGGGGCAGGGGAAGAGGAGTGAGGGGCGGGGAAGAGGAGTGAAGGGCGGGGGAAGAGGAGTGAGGGGCGGGGGAAGAGGAGTGAGGGGCGGGGGAAGAGGAGTGAGGGGCAGGGGAAGAGGAGTGAGGAGCAGGGGAAGAGGAGTGAGGGGCGGGGGAAGAGGAGTGAGGGGCAGGGGAAGAGGAACAAGGGGCGGGGGAAGAGGAGTGAGGGGCAGGGGAAGAGGAGTGAGGGATGGGGAAGAGGAACAAGAGGCGGGGGAAGAGGAGCGAGAGGCAGGGGAAGAGGAGTGAGGGGCGGGGGAAGAGGAACAAGGGGCGGGGGAAGAGGAGCAAGGGGCGGGGGAAGAGGAGTGAGGGGCGGGGGAAGAGGAACAAGGGGCGGGGGAAGAGGAGCAAGGGGCGGGGGAAGAGGAGCAAGGGGCGGGGGAAGAGGAGTGAGGGGCGGGGGAAGAGGAACAAGGGGCGGGGGAAGAGGAGCAAGGGGCGGGGGAAGAGGAGTGAGGGGCGGGGGAAGAGGAGTGAGGGGCGGGGGAAGAGGAGCGAGGGGCGGGGGAAAAGGAGCAAGGGGCGGGGGAAGAGGAGCAAGGGGCGGGGGAAGAGGAGTGAGGGGCGGGGGAAGAGGAGTGAGGGGCGGGGGAAGAGCAACAAGGGGCGGGGGAAGAGGAGTGAGGGGCAGGGGAAGAGGAACAAGGGGCGGGGGAAGAGGAACAAGGGGCGGGGGGAGAGGAGTGAGGGGCAGGGGAAGAGGAGTGAGGGGCGGGGGAAGAGGAACAAGGGGCGGGGGAAGAGGAGTGAGGGGCAGGGGAAGAGGATCAAGGGGCGGGGGAAGAGGAGTGAGGGGCAGGGGAAGAGGAGTGAGGGGCGGGGGAAGAGGAGCAAGGGGCTGGGGAAGAGGAGTGAGGGGCAGGGGAAGAGGAGTGAGGGGCGGGGGAAGAGGAACAAGGGGCGGGGGAAGAGGAGCAAGAGAAAGGGAAGAGGAGTGAGGGGCAGGGGAAGAGGAGTGAGGGGCGGGGGAAGAGGAGTGAGGGGCAGGGGAAGAGGAACAAGGGGCGCGGGAAGAGCATGAGGGGCAGGGGAAGAGGAGTGAGGGGCGGGGGAAGAGGAGTGAGGGGCGGGGGAAGAGGAGTGAGGGGCGGGGGAAGAGGAGTGAGGGGCGGGGGAAGAGGAGTGAGGGGCGGGGGAAGAGGAGTGAGGGGCGGGGGAAGAGGAGTGAGGGGCGGGGGAAGAGGAGTGAAGGGCGGGGGAAGAGGAGTGAGGGGCGGGGGAAGAGGAATGAGGGGCGGGGGAAGAGGAGTGAGGGGCGGGGGAAGAGGAGTGAGGAGCAGGGGAAGAGGAGTGAGGGGCGGGGGAAGAGGAGTGAGGGGCAGGGGAAGAGGAGTGAGGGGCAGGGGAAGAGGAGTGAGGGGCAGGGGAAGAGGAACCAGGGGCGGGGGAAGAGGAGTGAGGGGCAGGGGAAGAGGAGTGAGGGGCGGGGGAAGAGGAACAAGGGGCGGGGGAAGAGGAGTGAGGGGCAGGGGAAGAGGAGTGAGGGGCGGGGGAAGAGGAACAAGGGGCGGGGGAAGAGGAGTGAGGGGCGGGGGAAGAGGAGTGAGGGGCGGGGAAGAGGAACAAGGGGCGGGGGAAGAGGAGCAAGGGGCGGGGGAAGAGGAGTGAAGGGCGGGGGAAGAGGAGCAAGGGGCGGGGGAAGAGGAGCAAGGGGCGGGGGAAGAGTAGCAAGGGGCGGGGTAAGAGGAGTGAGGGGCGGGGGAAGAGGTACAAGGGGCGGGGGAAGAGGAGTGAGGGGCAGGGGAAGAGGAACAAGGGGCGGGGGGAGTGGAGTGAGTGGCAGGGGAAGAGGAGTGAGGGGCGGGGGAAGAGGAACAAGGGGCGGGGGAAGAGGAGTGAGGGGCAGGGGAAGAGGATCAAGGGGCGGGGGAAGAGGAGTGAGGGGCAGGGGAAGAGGAGTGAGGGGCGGGGGAAGAGGAGCAAGGGGCGGGGGAAGAGGAGTGAGGGGCAGGGGAAGAGGAGTGAGGGGCGGGGGAGGAGGAACAAGGGGCGGGGGAAGAGGAGCAAGAGAAAGGGAAGAGGAGTGAGGGGCAGGGGAAGAGGAGTGAGGGGCGGGGGAAGAGGAGTGAGGGGCAGGGGAAGAGGAACAAGGGGCGCGGGAAGAGCATGAGGGGCAGGGGAAGAGGAGTGAGGGGCGGGGGAAGAGGAGTGAGGGGCGGGGGAAGAGGAGTGAGGGGCGGGGGAAGAGGAGTGAGGGGCGGGGGAAGAGGAGTGAGGGGCAGGGGAAGAGGAGTGAGGGGCGGGGGAAGAGGAGTGAGGGGCGGGGGAAGAGGAACAAGGGGCGGGGGAAGAGGAGTGAGGGGCAGGGGAAGAGGAACAAGGGGCGGGGGAAGAGGAGTGAGGGGCAGGGGAAGAGGAGTGAGGGGCGGGGGAAGAGGAACAAGGGGCGGGGGAAGAGGAGTGAGGGGCAGGGGAAGAGGAACAAGGGGCGGGGGAAGAGGAACAAGGGGCGGGGGAAGAGGAGCAAGAGAAAGGGAAGAGGAGTGAGGGGCAGGGGAAAAGGAGTGAGGGGCAGTGGAAGAGGAACAAGGGGCGGGGAAAGAGGAGTGAGGGTCAGGGGAAGAGGAGTGAGGAGCGGGGGAAGAGGAGTGAGGGGCGGGGGAAGAGGAGTGAGGGGCGGGGGAAGAGGAGTGAGGGGCGGGGGAAGAGGAGTGAGGGGCGGGGGAAGAGGAGTGAGGGGCGGGCGAAGAGGAGTGAGGGGCGGGGGAAGAGGAGTGAGGGTCGGGGAAGAGGAGTGAGGGGCGGGGGAAGAGGAGGGAGGGCCGGGGGAAGAGGAACAAGGGGCAGGGGAAGAGGAGTGAGGGGCGGGGGAAGAGGAGTGAGGGGCGGGGGAAGAGGAGTGAGGGGCGGGGTAAGAGGAGAGAGGGGCGGGGGAAGAGGAGCGAGGGACGGGGGAAGAGGAGTGAGGGGCGGGGGAAGAGGAGTGAGGGGCGGGGGAAGAGGAGTGAGGGGCAGGGGAAGAGGAGTGAGGGGCGGGGGAAGATGAACAAGGGGCGGGGGAAGAGGAGCAAGAGAAAGGGAAGAGGAGTGAGGGGCGGGGGAAGAGGAGTGAGGGGCAGGGGAAGAGGAACAAGTGGCGGGGAAGAGGAGTGAGGGGCGGGGAAGAGGAGTGAGGGGCGGGGGAAGAGGAGTGAAGGGCGGGGGAAGAGGAATGAGGGGCGGAGGAAGAGGAGTGAGGGGCGGGGGAAGAGGAGTGAGGGGCGGGGGAAGAGGAGTGAGGGGCGGGGAAGAGGAGTGAGGGGCGGGGAAGAGGAGTGAGGGGCGGGGGAAGAGGAGGGAGGGGCGGGGGAAGAGGAACAAGGGGCAGGGGAAGAGGAGTGAGGGGCAGGGGAAGAGGAGTGAGGGGCTGGGGAAGAGGAGTGAGGGGCGGGGGAAGAGGAGTGAGGGGCGGGGGAAGAGGAGTGAGGGGCGGGGGAAGATGAGTGGGGGCGGGGAAGAGGAGTGAGGGGCGGGGGAAGAGGAGGGAGGGGCGGGGGAAGAGGAACAAGGGGCAGGGGAAGAGGAGTGAGGGGCGGGGGAAGAGGAGTGAGGGGCGGGGGAAGAGGAGTGAGGGGCGGGGGAAGAGGAGTGAGGGGCAGGGGAAGAGGAGTGAGGGGCAGTGGAAGAGGAGTGAGGGGCAGGGGAAGAGGAACCAGGGGCGGGGGAAGAGGAGTGAGGGGCAGGGGAAGAGGAGTGAGGGGCGGGGGAAGAGGAACAAGGGGCGGGGGAAGAGGAGTGAGGGGCAGGGGAAGAGGAGTGAGGGGCGGGGGAAGAGGAACAAGGGGCGGGGGAAGAGGAGCAAGGGGCGGGGGAAGAGGAGTGAGGGGCGGGGGAAGAGGAACAAGGGGCGGGGGAAGAGGAGCAAGGGGCGGGGGAAGAGGAGTGAAGGGCGGGGGAAGAGGAGCAAGGGGCGGGGGAAGAGGAGCAAGGGGCGGGGGAAGAGGAGCAAGGGGCGGGGGAAGAGGAGTGAGGGGCGTGGGAAGAGGAGTGAGGGGCGGGGGAAGAGGAACAAGGGGCGGGGGAAGAGGAGTGAGGGGCAGGGGAAGAGGAACAAGGGGCGGGGGGAGTAGAGTGAGGGGCAGGGGAAGAGGAGTGAGGGGCGGGGGAAGAGGAACAAGGGGCGGGGTAAGAGGAGTGAGGGGCAGGGGAAGAGGATCAAGGGGCGGGGAAGAGGAGTGAGGGGCAGGGGAAGAGGAGTGAGGGGCGGGGGAAGAGGAGCAAGGGGCGGGGGAAGAGGAGTGAGGGGCAGGGGAAGAGGAGTGAGGGGCGGGGGAGGAGGAACAAGGGGCGGGGGAAGAGGAGCAAGAGAAAGGGAAGAGGAGTGAGGGGCAGGGGAAGAGGAGTGAGGGGCGGGGGAAGAGGAGTGAGGGGCAGGGGAAGAGGAACAAGGGGCGCGGGAAGAGCATGAGGGGCAGGGGAAGAGGAGTGAGGGGCGGGGGAAGAGGAGTGAGGGGCGGGGGAAGAGGAGTGAGGGGCGGGGGAAGAGGAGTGAGGGGCGGGGAAGAGGAGTGAGGGGCGGGGGAAGAGGAGTGAGGGGCGGGGAAGAGGAGTGAGGAGCAGGGGAAGAGGAGTGAGGGGCGGGGAAGAGGAGTGAGGGGCAGGGGAAGAGGAGTGAGGGGCAGGGGAAGAGGAGTGAGGGGCGGGGGAAGAGGAGTGAGGAGCAGGGGAAGAGGAGTGAGGGGCAGGGGAAGAGGAGTGAGGGGCGGGGGAAGAGGAGTGAGGGGCAGGGGAAGAGGAACAAGTGGCGCGGGAAGAGCATGAGGGGCAGGGGAAGAGGAGTGAGGGGCGGGGGAAGAGGAGTGAGGGGCGGGGGAAGAGGAGTGAGGGGCGGGGGAAGAGGAGTGAGGGGCGGGGGAAGAGGAGTGAGGGGCGGGGGAAGAGGAGTGAGGGGCGGGGGAAGAGGAGTGAGGAGCAGGGGAAGAGGAGTGAGGGGCGGGGAAGAGGAGTGAGGGGCAGGGGAAGAGGAGTGAGGGGCAGGGGAAGAGGAGTGAGGGGCAGGGGAAGACGAGTGAGGGGCGGGGGAAGAGGAACAAGGGGCGGGGGAAGAGGAGTGAGGGGCAGGGGAAGAGGAACAAGGGGCGGGGGAAGAGGAGTGAGGGGCGGGGGAAGAGGAGTGAGGGGCGGGGAAGAGGAACAAGGGGCGGGGGAAGAGGAGCAAGGGGCGGGGGAAGAGGAGTGAAGGGCGGGGGAAGAGGAGCAAGGGGCGGGGGAAGAGGAGCAAGGGGCGGGGGAAGAGGAGCAAGGGGCGGGGTAAGAGGAGTGAGGGGCGGGGGAAGAGGAGTGAGGGGCGGGGGAAGAGGAACAAGGGGCGGGGGAAGAGGAGTGAGGGGCAGGGGAAGAGGAACAAGGGGCGGGGGGAGTGGAGTGAGTGGCAGGGGAAGAGGAGTGAGGGGCGGGGGAAGAGGAGCAAGGGGCGGGGGAAGAGGAGTGAGGGGCAGGGGAAGAGGAGTGAGGGGCGGGGGAGGAGGAACTAGGGGCGGTGGAAGAGGAGCAAGAGAAAGGGAAGAGGAGTGAGGGGCAGGGGAAGAGGAGTGAGGGGCGGGGGAAGAGGAGTGAGGGGCAGGGGAAGAGGAACAAGGGGCGCGGGAAGAGCATGAGGGGCAGGGGAAGAGGAGTGAGGGGCGGGGGAAGAGGAGTGAGGGGCGGGGGAAGAGGAGTGAGGGGCGGGGGAAGAGGAGTGAGGGGCGGGGGAAGAGGAGTGAGGGGCAGGGGAAGAGGAGTGAGGGGCGGGGGAAGAGGAGTGAGGGGCGGGGGAAGAGGAACAAGGGGCGGGGGAAGAGGAGTGAGGGGCAGGGGAAGAGGAACAAGGGGCGGGGGAAGAGGAGTGAGGGGCAGGGGAAGAGGAGTGAGGGGCGGGGGAAGAGGAACAAGGGGCGGGGGAAGAGGAGTGAGGGGCAGGGGAAGAGGAACAAGGGGCGGGGGAAGAGGAACAAGGGGCGGGGGGAAGAGGAGCAAGAGAAAGGGAAGAGGAGTGAGGGGCAGGGGAAAAGGAGTGAGGGGCAGGGGAAGAGGAACAAGGGGCGGGGGGAAGAGGAGTGAGGGTCAGGGGAAGAGGAGTGAGGAGCGGGGGAAGAGGAGTGAGGGGCGGGGGAAGAGGAGTGAGGGGCGGGGGAAGAGGAGTGAGGGGCGGGGGAAGAGGAGTGAGGGGCGGGGAAGAGGAGTGAGGGGCGGGCGAAGAGGAGTGAGGGGCGGGGGAAGAGGAGTGAGGGGCGGGGAAGAGGAGTGAGTGGCGGGGGAAGAGGAGGGAGGGCCGGGGGAAGAGGAACAAGGGGCAGGGGGAAGAGGAGTGAGGGGCGGGGGAAGAGGAGTGAGGGGCGGGGGAAGAGGAGTGAGGGGCGGGGGAAGAGGAGTGAGGGGCGGGGTAAGAGGAGCGAGGGGCGGGGGAAGAGGAGCGAGGGACGGGGGAAGAGGAGCGAGGGGCGGGGGAAGAGGAGTGAGGGGCGGGGGAAGAGGAGTGAGGGGCAGGTGAAGAGGAGTGAGGGGCGGGGGAAGATGAACAAGGGGCGGGGGAAGAGGAGCAAGAGAAAGGGAAGAGGAGTGAGGGGCGGGGGAAGAGGAGTGAGGGGCAGGGGAAGAGGAACAAGGGGCAGGGGAAGAGGAGTGAGGGGCAGGGAAGAGGAGTGAGGGGCAGGGGAAGAGGAGTGAGGGGCTGGGGAAGAGGAGTGAGGGGCGGGGGAAGAGGAGTGAGGGGCGGGGGAAGAGGAGTGAGGTGCGGGGGAAGATGAGTGGGGGCGGGGAAGAGGAGTGAGGGGCGGGGGAAGAGGAGGGAGGGGCGGGGGAAGAGGAACAAGGGGCAGGGGAAGAGGAGTGAGGGGCGGGGGAAGAGGAGTGAGGGGCGGGGGAAGAGGAGTGAGGGGCGGGGGAAGAGGAGTGAGGGGCAGGGGAAGAGGAGTGAGGGGCAGTGGAAGAGGAGTGAGGGGCAGGGGAAGAGGAACCAGGGGCGGGGGAAGAGGAGTGAGGGGCAGGGGAAGAGGAGTGAGGGGCGGGGGAAGAGGAACAAGGGGCGGGGGAAGAGGAGTGAGGGGCAGGGGAAGAGGAGTGAGGGGCGGGGGAAGAGGAACAAGGGGCGGGGGAAGAGGAGCAAGGGGCGGGGGGAAGAGGATGTGAGGGGCGGGGGAAGAGGAGTGAGGGGCGGGGGAAGAGGAACAAGGGGCGGGGGAAGAGGAGCAAGGGGCGGGGGAAGAGGAGTGAAGGGCGGGGGAAGAGGAGCAAGGGGCGGGGGGAAGAGGAGCAAGGGGCGGGGGAAGAGGAGCAAGGGGCGGGGGAAGAGGAGTGAGGGGCGTGGGAAGAGGAGTGAGGGGCGGGGGAAGAGGAACAAGGGGCGGGGGAAGAGGAGTGAGGGGCAGGGGAAGAGGAACAAGGGGCGGGGGGGAGTAGAGTGAAGGGCAGGGGAAGAGGAAGTGAGGGGCGGGGGAAGAGGAACATGGGGCGGGGTAAGAGGAGTGAGGGGCAGGGGAAGAGGATCAAGGGGCGGGGGAAGAGGAGTGAGGGGCAGGGGAAGAGGAGTGAGGGGCGGGGGAAGAGGAGCAAGGGGCGGGGGAAGAGGAAGTGAGGGGCAGGGGAAGAGGAGTGAGGGGCGGGGGAGGAGGAACAAGGGGCGGGGGGAAGAGGAGCAAGAGAAAGGGAAGAGGAGTGAGGGGCAGGGGAAGAGGAGTGAGGGGCGGGGGAAGAGGAGTGAGGGGCAGGGGAAGAGGTACAAGGGGCGCGGGAAGAGCATGAGGGGCAGGGGAAGAGGAGTGAGGGGCGGGGGAAGAGGAGTGAGGGGCGGGGGAAGAGGAGTGAGGGGCGGGGGAAGAGGAGTGAGGGGCGGGGGAAGAGGAGTGAGTGGCAGGGGAAGAGGAGTGAGGGGCGGGGAAGAGGAATGAGGGGGCGGGGGAAGAGGAACAAGGGGCGCGGGAAGAGCATGAGGGGCAGGGGAAGAGGAGTGAGGGGCGGGGGAAGAGGAGTGAGGGGCGGGGGAAGAGGAGTGAGGGGCGGGGGAAGAGGAGTGAGGGGCGGGGGAAGAGGATGTGAGGGGCAGGGGAAGAGGAGTGAGGGGCGGGGGAAGAGGAGTGAGGGGCGGGGGAAGAGGAACAAGGGGCGGGGGAAGAGGAGTGAGGGGCAGGGGAAGAGGAACAAGGGGCGGGGGAAGAGGAGTGAGGGGCAGGGGAAGAGGAGTGAGGGGCGGGGGAAGAGGAACAAGGGGCGGGGGAAGAGGAGTGAGGGGCAGGGGAAGAGGAACAAGGGGCGGGGGAAGAGGAACAAGGGGCGGGGGAAGAGGAGCAAGAGAAAGGGAAGAGGAGTGAGGGGCAGGGGAAAAGGAGTGAGGGGCAGGGAAGAGGAACAAGGGGCGGGGGAAGAGGAGTGAGGGTCAGGGGAAGAGGAGTGAGGAGCGGGGGAAGAGGAGTGAGGGGCGGGGGAAGAGGTGTGAGGGGCGGGGGAAGAGGAGTGAGGGGCGGGGGAAGAGGAGTGAGGGGCGGGGGAAGAGGAGTGAGGGGCGGGCGAAGAGGAGTGAGGGGCGGGGGAAGAGGAGTGAGGGGGCGGGGAAGAGGAGTGAGTGGCGGGGGAAGAGGAGGGAGGGCCGGGGGAAGAGGAACAAGGGGCAGGGGAAGAGGAGTGAGGGGCGGGGGAAGAGGAGTGAGGGGCGGGGGGGAAGAGGAGTGAGGGGCGGGGGAAGAGGAGTGAGGGGCGGGGTAAGAGGAGCGAGGGGCGGGGGAAGAGGAGCGAGGGACGGGGGAAGAGGAGCGAGGGGCGGGGGAAGAGGAGTGAGGGGCGGGGAAGAGGAGTGAGGGGCAGGGGAAGAGGAGTGAGGGGCGGGGGAAGATGAACAAGGGGCGGGGGAAGAGGAGCAAGAGAAAGGGAAGAGGAGTGAGGGGCGGGGGAAGAGGAGTGAGGGGCAGGGGAAGAGGAACAAGGGGCAGGGTAAGAGGAGTGAGGGGCAGGGGAAGAGGAGTGAGGGGCAGGGGAAGAGGAGTGAGGGGCTGGGGAAGAGGAGTGAGGGGCGGGGGAAGAGGAGTGAGGGGCGGGGGAAGAGGAGTGAGGTGCGGGGGAAGATGAGTGGGGGCGGGGAAGAGGAGTGAGGGGCGGGGGAAGAGGAGGGAGGGGCGGGGGAAGAGGAACAAGGGGCAGGGGAAGAGGAGGTGAGGGGCGGGGGAAGAGGAGTGAGGGGCGGGGGAAGAGGAGTGAGGGGCGGGGGAAGAGGAGTGAGGGGCAGGGGAAGAGGAGTGAGGGGCAGTGGAAGAGGAGTGAGGGGCAGGGGAAGAGGAACCAGGGGCGGGGGAAGAGGAGTGAGGGGCAGGGGAAGAGGAGTGAGGGGCGGGGGAAGAGGAACAAGGGGCGGGGGAAGAGGAGTGAGGGGCAGGGGAAGAGGAGTGAGGGGCGGGGGTAGAGGAACAAGGGGCGGGGGAAGAGGAGCAAGGGGCGGGGGAAGAGGAGTGAGGGCGGGGGAAGAGGAGTGAGGGGCGGGGGAAGAGGAACAAGGGGCGGGGGAAGAGGAGCAAGGGGCGGGGGAAGAGGAGTGAAGGGCGGGGGAAGAGGAGCAAGGGGCGGGGGAAGAGGAGCAAGGGGCGGGGGAAGAGGAGCAAGTGGCGGGGGAAGAGGAGTGAGGGGCGTGGGAAGAGGAGTGAGGGGCGGGGGAAGAGGAACAAGGGGCGGGGGAAGAGGAGTGAGGGGCAGGGGAAGAGGAACAAGGGGCGGGGGGAGTAGAGTGAAGGGCAGGGGAAGAGGAGTGAGGGGCGGGGGAAGAGGAACAAGGGGCGGGGTAAGAGGAGTGAGGGGCAGGGGAAGAGGATCAAGGGGCGGGGGAAGAGGAGTGAGGGGCAGGGGAAGAGGAGTGAGGGGCGGGGGAAGAGGAGCAAGGGGCGGGGGAAGAGGAGTGAGGGGCAGGGGAAGAGGAGTGAGGGGCGGGGGAGGAGGAACAAGGGGCGGGGGGAAGAGGAGCAAGAGAAAGGGAAGAGGAGTGAGGGGCAGGGGAAGAGGAGTGAGGGGCGGGGGGAAGAGGAGTGAGGGGCAGGGGAAGAGGTACAAGGGGCGCGGGAAGAGCATGAGGGGCAGGGGAAGAGGAGTGAGGGGCGGGGGAAGAGGAGTGAGGGGCGGGGGAAGAGGAGTGAGGGGCGGGGGAAGAGGAGTGAGGGGCGGGGGGAAGAGGAGTGAGTGGCAGGGGAAGAGGAGTGAGGGGCGGGGGAAGAGGAGTGAGGGGCGGGGGAAGAGGAACAAGGGGCGGGGGAAGAGGAGTGAGGGGCAGGGGAAGAGGAACAAGGGGCGGGGGAAGAGGAGTGAGGGGCAGGGGAAGAGGAGTGAGGGGCGGGGGAAGAGGAACAAGGGGCGGGGGAAGAGGATGTGAGGGGCAGGGGAAGAGGAACAAGGGGCGGGGGAAGAGGAGTGAGGGGCAGGGGAAGAGGAGTGAGGGGCGGGGGGAAGAGGAGCAAAGGGCGGCGGAAGAGGAGTCAGGGGCAGGGGAAGAGGAGTGAGGGGCGGGGGAAGAGGAACAAGGGGCGGGGGAAGAGGAGCAAGAGAAAGGGAAGAGGAGTGAGGGGCAGGGGAAGTGGAGTGAGGGGCAGGGGAAGAGGAACAAGGGGCGGGGGAAGAGGAGTGAGTGTCAGGGGAAGAGGAGTGAGGAGCGGGGGAAGAGGAATGAGTGAGGGGCGGGGGAAGAGGAGTGAGGGGCGGGGGAAGAGGAGTGAGGGGCGGGGGAAGAGGAGTGAGGGGGCGGGGGAAGAGGAGTGAGGGGCGGGGGAAGAGGAGTGAGGGGCGGGGGAAGAGGAGTGAGGGGCGGGCGAAGAGGAGTGAGGGGCGGGGGAAGAGGAGGGAGGGGCGGGGGAAGAGGAGGGAGGGGCGGGGGAAGATAAACAAGGGGCAGGGGAAGAGGAACGAGGGGCAGGGGAAGAGGAGTGAGGGGCGGGGGACGAGGAGTGAGGGGCGGGGGAAGAGGAGTGAGGGGCGGGGGACGAGGAGTGAGGGGCGGGGGAAGAGGAGTGAGGGGCGGGGGAAGAGGAGCGAGGGGCGGGGGAAGAGGAGTGAGGGACGGGGGAAGAGGAGTGAGGGGCGGGGGAAGAGGAGTGAGGGGCGGGGGAAGAGGAGTGAGGGGCAGAGGAAGAGGAGTGAGGGGCGGGGGAAGATGAACAAGGGGCGGGGGAAGAGGAGCAAGAGAAAGGGAAGAGGAGTGAGGGGCGGGGGAAGAGGAGTGAGGGGCAGGGGAAGAGGAACAAGTGGCGGGGGAAGAGGTGTGAGGGGCAGGGGAAGAGGAGTGAGGGGCGGGGGAAGAGGAGTGAAGGGCGGGGGAAGAGGTGTGAGGGGCGGGGGAAGAGGAGTGAGGGGCGGGGGAAGAGGAGTGAGGGGCGGGGGAAGAGGAGTGAGGGGCGGGGAAGAGGAGTGAGGGGCGGGGGAAGAGGAGGGAGGGGCGGGGGAAGAGGAACAAGGGGCAGGGGAAGAGGAGTGAGGGGCAGGGGAAGAGGAGTGAGGGGCGGGGGAAGAGGAGTGAGGGGCGGGGGAAGAGGAGTGAGGGACGGGGGAAGAGGAGTGAGGGGCGGGGGAAGAGGAGTGAGGGGCGGGGGAAGATGAGTGGGTGCGGGGAAGAGGAGTGAGGGGCGGGGGAAGAGGAGGGAGGGGCGGGGGAAGAGGAACAAGGGGCAGGGGAAGAGGAGTGAGGGGCAGGGGAAGAGGAGTGAGGGGCGGGGGAAGAGGAGTGAGGGGCGGGGGAAGAGGAGTGAGGGGCGGGGGAAGAGGAGTGAGGGGCGGGGGAAGAGGAGTGAGGGGCGGGGGAAGAGGAGTGAGGGGCGGGCGAAGAGGAGTGAGGGGCGGGGGAAGAGGAGTGAGGGGCGGGGAAGAGGAGTGAGTGGCGGGGGAAGAGGAGGGAGGGCCGGGGGAAGAGGAACAAGGGGCAGGGGAAGAGGAGTGAGGGGCGGGGGAAGAGGAGTGAGGGGCGGGGGAAGAGGAGTGAGGGGCGGGGGAAGAGGAGTGAGGGGCGGGGTAAGAGGAGCGAGGGGCGGGGGAAGAGGAGCGAGGGACGGGGGAAGAGGAGCGAGGGGCGGGGGAAGAGGAGTGAGGGGCGGGGGAAGAGGAGTGAGGGGCAGGGGAAGAGGAGTGAGGGGCGGGGGAAGATGAACAAGGGGCGGGGGAAGAGGAGCAAGAGAAAGGGAAGAGGAGTGAGGGGCGGGGGAAGAGGAGTGAGGGGCAGGGGAAGAGGAACAAGGGGCAGGGTAAGAGGAGTGAGGGGCAGGGGAAGAGGAGTGAGGGGCAGGGGAAGAGGAGTGAGGGGCTGGGGAAGAGGAGTGAGGGGCGGGGGAAGAGGAGTGAGGGGCGGGGGAAGAGGAGTGAGGTGCGGGGGAAGATGAGTGGGGGCGGGGAAGAGGAGTGAGGGGCGGGGGAAGAGGAGGGAGGGGCGGGGGGAAGAGGAACAAGGGGCAGGGGAAGAGGAGTGAGGGGCGGGGGAAGAGGAGTGAGGGGCGGGGGAAGAGGAGTGAGGGGCGGGGGAAGAGGAGTGAGGGGCAGGGGAAGAGGAGTGAGGGGCAGTGGAAGAGGAGTGAGGGGCAGGGGAAGAGGAACCAGGGGCGGGGGAAGAGGAGTGAGGGGCAGGGGAAGAGGAGTGAGGGGCGGGGGAAGAGGAACAAGGGGCGGGGGAAGAGGAGTGAGGGGCAGGGGAAGAGGAGTGAGGGGCGGGGGTAGAGGAACAAGGGGCGGGGGAAGAGGAGCAAGGGGCGGGGGAAGAGGAGTGAGGGGCGGGGGAAGAGGAGTGAGGGGCGGGGGAAGAGGAACAAGGGGCGGGGGAAGAGGAGCAAGGGGCGGGGGAAGAGGAGTGAAGGGCGGGGGAAGAGGAGCAAGGGGCGGGGGAAGAGGAGCAAGGGGCGGGGGAAGAGGAGCAAGTGGCGGGGGAAGAGGAGTGAGGGGCGTGGGAAGAGGAGTGAGGGGCGGGGGAAGAGGAACAAGGGGCGGGGGAAGAGGAGTGAGGGGCAGGGGAAGAGGAACAAGGGGCGGGGGGAGTAGAGTGAAGGGCAGGGGAAGAGGAGTGAGGGGCGGGGGAAGAGGAACAAGGGGCGGGGTAAGAGGAGTGAGGGGCAGGGGAAGAGGATCAAGGGGCGGGGGAAGAGGAGTGAGGGGCAGGGGAAGAGGAGTGAGGGGCGGGGGAAGAGGAGCAAGGGGCGGGGGAAGAGGAGTGAGGGGCAGGGGAAGAGGAGTGAGGGGCGGGGGAGGAGGAACAAGGGGCGGGGGAAGAGGAGCAAGAGAAAGGGAAGAGGAGTGAGGGGCAGGGGAAGAGGAGTGAGGGGCGGGGGAAGAGGAGTGAGGGGCAGGGGAAGAGGTACAAGGGGCGCGGGAAGAGCATGAGGGGCAGGGGAAGAGGAGTGAGGGGCGGGGGAAGAGGAGTGAGGGGCGGGGGAAGAGGAGTGAGGGGCGGGGGAAGAGGAGTGAGGGGCGGGGGAAGAGGAGTGAGTGGCAGGGGAAGAGGAGTGAGGGGCGGGGGAAGAGGAGTGAGGGGCGGGGGAAGAGGAACAAGGGGCGGGGGAAGAGGAGTGAGGGGCAGGGGAAGAGGAACAAGGGGCGGGGGAAGAGGAGTGAGGGGCAGGGGAAGAGGAGTGAGGGGCGGGGGAAGAGGAACAAGGGGCGGGGGAAGAGGAGTGAGGGGCAGGGGAAGAGGAACAAGGGGCGGGGGAAGAGGAGTGAGGGGCAGGGGAAGAGGAGTGAGGGGCGGGGGAAGAGGAGCAAAGGGCGGCGGAAGAGGAGTCAGGGGCAGGGGAAGAGGAGTGAGGGGCGGGGGAAGAGGAACAAGGGGCGGGGGAAGAGGAGCAAGAGAAAGGGAAGAGGAGTGAGGGGCAGGGGAAGTGGAGTGAGGGGCAGGGGAAGAGGAACAAGGGGCGGGGGAAGAGGAGTGAGTGTCAGGGGAAGAGGAGTGAGGAGCGGGGGAAGAGGAGTGAGGGGCGGGGGAAGAGGAGTGAGGGGCGGGGGAAGAGGAGTGAGGGGCGGGGGAAGAGGAGTGAGGGGCGGGGGAAGAGGAGTGAGGGGCGGGGGAAGAGGAGTGAGGGGCGGGGGAAGAGGAGTGAGGGGCGGGCGAAGAGGAGTGAGGGGCGGGGGAAGAGGAGGGAGGGGCGGGGGAAGAGGAGGGAGGGGCGGGGGAAGATAAACAAGGGGCAGGGGAAGAGGAACGAGGGGCAGGGGAAGAGGAGTGAGGGGCGGGGGACGAGGAGTGAGGGGCGGGGGAAGAGGAGTGAGGGGCGGGGGACGAGGAGTGAGGGGCGGGGGAAGAGGAGTGAGGGGCGGGGGAAGAGGAGCGAGGGGCGGGGGAAGAGGAGTGAGGGACGGGGGAAGAGGAGTGAGGGGCGGGGGAAGAGGAGTGAGGGGCGGGGGAAGAGGAGTGAGGGGCAGAGGAAGAGGAGTGAGGGGCGGGGGAAGATGAACAAGGGGCGGGGGAAGAGGAGCAAGAGAAAGGGAAGAGGAGTGAGGGGCGGGGGAAGAGGAGTGAGGGGCAGGGGAAGAGGAACAAGTGGCGGGGGAAGAGGTGTGAGGGGCAGGGGAAGAGGAGTGAGGGGCGGGGGAAGAGGAGTGAAGGGCGGGGGAAGAGGTGTGAGGGGCGGGGGAAGAGGAGTGAGGGGCGGGGGAAGAGGAGTGAGGGGCGGGGGAAGAGGAGTGAGGGGCGGGGAAGAGGAGTGAGGGGCGGGGGAAGAGGAGGGAGGGGCGGGGGAAGAGGAACAAGGGGCAGGGGAAGAGGAGTGAGGGGCAGGGGAAGAGGAGTGAGGGGCGGGGGAAGAGGAGTGAGGGGCGGGGGAAGAGGAGTGAGGGACGGGGGAAGAGGAGTGAGGGGCGGGGGAAGAGGAGTGAGGGGCGGGGGAAGATGAGTGGGTGCGGGGAAGAGGAGTGAGGGGCGGGGGAAGAGGAGGGAGGGGCGGGGGAAGAGGAACAAGGGGCAGGGGAAGAGGAGTGAGGGGCAGGGGAAGAGGAGTGAGGGGCGGGGGAAGAGGAGTGAGGGGCGGGGGAAGAGGAGTGAGGGGCGGGGGAAGAGGAGTGAGGGGCGGGGAAGAGGAGTGAGGGGCGGGGGAAGAGGAGTGAGGGGCGGGGGAAGAGGAGTGAGGGGCGGGGGAAGAGGAGTGAGGGGCGGGGGAAGAGGAGTGAGGGGCGGGGAAGAGGAGTGAGTGGCGGTGGAAGAGGAGTGAGGGGCGGGGGAAGAGGAGTGAGGGGCGGGGAAGAGGAGTGAGGGGCGGGGGAAGAGGAGTGAGGGGCGGGGAAGAGGAGTGAGGGGCGGGGGAAGAGGAGTGAGGGGCGGGGGAAGAGGAGTGAGGGGCGGGGGAAGAGGAGTGACGGGCGGGGGAAGAGGAGTGAGGGGCGGGGAAGAGGAGTGAGGGGCGGGGGAAGAAGAGTGAGCGGCGGGGGAAGAGGAGTGAGGGGCGTGGGAAGAGGAGTGCGGGGCGGGGGAAAAGGAGTGAGGGGCGGGGGAAGAGGAAGAAGAGTAAGGGAAGAGGAGAGTGGGAACAAGAAGAGAGACTTGAAAGAGGGAATAAAGAGCAGGTGTAGAGAAGAAGTGAAGGAGAGGAGGGAATGGGAGGAGAGGGAGGGAATGGATGGAAGAGTGCAGGGATGGGGAGGAGAGGAAAGGGGAGAGAGCATAAGTGCTTGCGGAGCTGGATGAAAAGGGCAAAGCTGAGAACCACATTTTTCTTGTACCCACACCCAAAATGCAGCCATTGGTATCTCCTTTCCCCACAACACTGTCCCACCCACAACATCCCACTTGAAAGAAAAGAAAGTGAAAAAGGCTGCTGAGCTTCAATCTCCATATCCTTCCCATCACAAAGTCGGTCTACTTCCACTGCCATAACATTGCCTTCCTCTGCGCCTACTTCAGCCCATCTGCTTCTGAAACCTCCATCCATGCCTTTGTCACCTCTAGACTCGACTATTCCAATTCTCGACAGGCCTCCCATCCTCCATTCTCCATAAATTTCAGCACAACTCTGCTGCCTGTATTCTACTCCGCACCAAGTCCCACTCACCTATCGCCCCATCCTTGCTGACCTACATTAGCTCCCAGTTCCTCAACTCCTCCAATTTAAATTTTATCATCATGTTTTAGCTCCCCATCTCTAAGATCTTCCAGCCCTACAACCCCAAACACTTCATTCCTCCGACTATGGTATTTTGTGCACCCCCTCTCCCTTCATTCTGCCATTGGTGGCTGTACCTTCAGCCACCTAGGCCCCATGCTCTGTAATTCCCTGCCTAACCCCTTCTGCCTCTCCACCACACTTCTTTAAGACTCACCGCTTTAACCAAACTTTTAGACACAAAAGGTGTGACAAAATGTGACAGAAGGAAGTGGCACAGACAAGAAATGCATACAGAAGAAAGATTTTACACACGTATAATATACATATTAAAACATTTTTACTCCACCGTGATCGGTGTCACCCCTCCTGTCATGATCAGACCCTCCCACCCAATTACCCAGATGCCCCCAAATGTACTTCCAAAAGCCACAGGTAATTCATACCTCACTGTCTAAGTATCCCAAGAGGAGTGTAAAGATACTGTTGACTGTGTCAGTTTCCACAGCAGGCTCTTTTGATTCTTCATCTTTTGATTTCTCAATTTCACTCTCAAATTCCTCGTTTTGTATATCTTGGGATTTATGGTGACTGGGATTGAAAGCCTCAATCCCAAATACCTGCAGAATGTCAAATACTGCCTGCAATGCACTGATTTTCACTTTGGCCTCATCAAGTTGAGAAATCTGTAATAACAGTGGATGAGCTTCTTTAGCTGCCAATTCCATGGAAATACTGATTTCAATGGCCTTTTACACACAGAATACACACAGAATACACAGAATCCCCACAGTGCAGATAGAGGCCATTTCGGCCCATCGAGCCTGCACCGACACATATCCCACCCTATCCCTGTAACCCCACGTATTTAATCCCCTAACATTAAGGGTCAATTTAACATAGCCAAATCAACCTAACCTGCACATCTTTGGACTGTGGGAGTCAGATTACTCTCCGTTAATAGTCTCTTCCGTATGGCTTCAGTTCTCATACCACACACTAGCCTGTCTCTTATAGTATCATTTAGCACGTCATTAAACTCACAGTGCTCTGATAGTCTTTTTAGTGCAGCTACAAACATGGTCACTGTTTCTCCTTCTTCCTGGTTGTGCCTGTGGAACCTAAACCTCTCAGCTATGACTAGGGGTTTGGGTGAAAAATGTCCTTTTAGTATCTCCACAATTTCGCTATATTGTTTAGTCCCTGGTTTATCTGGATGTACTAAAGTACGCAAAAGATTGAAAGTCTTTGGTCCCATCACACTTAACAATGTAGGTACTACTTTGTTCCCTTCAATGTCATTTGCTTGTGTGAAGTATTCAAATCGTTCTGTGTATGAGCTCCATTGTTCGACATTCTCATCAAACGGTCCAATGTTACCAATAATTCCAGCCATTTTCCTTCTCTCAGGCTCCTAATTATCATTCACTAAGGATCCTTCCAATGTTGAACTCAACTAAAATCACTATCAGTTAAGTGCTTCAATTCACAGATCGTTTCACAGTTGAATAAATGTCCTTCCCGATTTACTCACTGTTTTTCCTCCCCTTCCTCAAGTCGTTAGTACCTTATACACCATCTCTTCTTCCCGCCATTTCAAGCTCCTTTATCCTCGAGCCAGCCTCCCTTTAATTAACTGTCCACGGCAAAAATAACAGTTTTAAACACGTAAAACCCGACTATCTTCCGCACAGCAGAGCCACGTAAGTTCAGACGTCCTCGTCGCCACTTTTGTTAAATCTCAAGAGTTTAATAACCTTGCTTGTATAACAATTAAAAGAGTACACAGGAGACAGAGTTCAGTTAACAACCACCTTTCCAGAGAATCTTCTTCGCTTCATGCACTCTATTTCCCATAGTGCATTGCACATCACAACTACGGTAAGCTATGTGGGACAATTCAAATACACATTCAAAATACACAACACTTATCATCGATTCTATCTTCTTCCCCGGCCACTGTCTCAGGTTGAACTAGACTGTTTACAAACTCAGCATCCTATTTGACCTTGAGCTAAGCTTCTGACCCATATCCTCTCCATCACAAAGACCACCAACTTTCACCTCCTTCCATCTCTTGCCCTGTACCAGCCCATCTGCTGCTGAAACCCCCATCTATGCATTTGTCGCCTCCAGACTTGACTATTACAATGTTTTCCTGGTCAGCCTCCAATCCTCTATCCTCCATAAACTTCAACTTATCCAGCTCACTACTTCCTCTATCATATCCCACAGTAAGTCCAACTCACCCATCACCCATGCTTGCTGACCTACATTGGTTCCTGTACTGCCAATGCCTCCAATTTAAAATTCTCAGCCTTGTGTTTAAATCACTTCACGGCTTTGCCTCTATCTCTGTGACCAGCTCCAGTCCTACAACCCTCTGAGAACTCTGCGTTTCTCCAACTCTGGCCTCTTGTGCATGCCCACTCCTTTCACCTCACCATTGGTGGTTTTAAACTGTAGAATTTCCTCCATACACCTCCTCTGCCTCCATCTCCTTCTTTAAGACCCTCCTTAAAATCCAGTTCTTTGATCAAGCTTTTAGTCACCCCTCTTAATATCTTTTTCTTTGGCTTGGCATTGATTTTTGTCTGATTACCCTTCTGTGAAGCACCTTGGGTAATTTTTCTATGTTAAAGGTGCTATAACAGTGCAAGTTGTTGTTATTGTATATGATAGTTAAGGAAATTGAAAAGCTAAATCTCTGATTTTACTTCAAATTAAATTGTGAAAGTAGAACAAGGGGAAATAGGTTTCAAATTAGAAAAGCTAATTTTTGGACTGAGATCAGGAAATTCTTCAGTCATCAACACATGGAATGAACTTCCACATAGAGTAGTTGAAGTGAAAACTCTGGAATCACTTAAGTTGCAGTGGGTGGGGTGGTCTTTCAGATCTGTCTGGATGGATTAATAAAGATGGGCCAAATGGCTTTGTTCATCCATAATTAGTGTGTGACTGTTTTTCAATTTAATGTTTGTTTTTGAGTTATTAGCTTTTTTGGGGCTGTGTCAGCTTTTGCAAGTTATGTAGGTTGGTAATGCATACGAGGTCACACGCCCTTTATAGGAGTAGTGTTTACCTTTCATGCAAAAAGTCAAAGGCCTAGAAATTCAGTTGGCTGCGCCAGCCGTTAGCGCCTTAGGAGGAGCAGATCTCGAGCGCAAGGCGCTTAGCGCCCGGGCGCAGCGCGATCTGCGCCTCGCCCCAACTTCAGTAGACATTTAGCGCCGGCGCAAAGTCTTTGCGCGCGCTCATCTGCGCGCGCAGATCATGACGTCATTTCGTCGTGCAACGCCCTTTGTGCGCCCGGAACCGGAACTTCACTTGCGCCGCCCCATTGTGCGCCGGGCGGCCCTAACGACTGTTGAGTGGAACGGTACACAGCCGAGGCGGGCCGCGGGGAGCGCAAATTAAAGGGCACTTACCCTGCACTATAAAGGGCAGCCATTTTGCAGCATTCACTCTTGTGCAACGGATTTTTGGAGAGAGATCAAGGAAGAAAGCTTACTGCTTTGGCCCAACACTAGGACAGGTATTTTTGGCTTCAGGCCAGAGCTTTGCAATTCTCTTTGCCTTCATTGAGATCTCAGTGTTTGCCAGCATATTATGGGGGCTGCATTGGGTGCCAAATCTGAGTTTCAGCATTATGTCGGAAGGGCTCACAGACGCCGTGAGAGAGTGGCAGCCCTGGCTAGACGCAGAGGGGGCAACAGGCATAGCCAAGGGAGGCCTTACCCACCCAGGGTATACCGCCAGCAGTTCTCCTATCTCAACATGTCTGCCGCGCAGTGTGTTAGGAGGCTGCGATTCAGAAGGGAGGTGGTTGCAGAGATCTGCCAGCTGCTTCACAGAGATCTGCGTCCACAGCTGAGGCGCAGGACGTCTCTGTCGGTGGCAGTGAAGGTGACGGTGGCTCTCAACTTCTATGCCACCGGCTCCTTCCAATCCGCTGCTGGGGACATCGCTAACATCTCCCAGTTCGCCGTGCATTGCTGCATCCGCCAGGTGACCAATGCCCTTTTCAGAAGGAGACGTCAATTCATCTCCTTCTCCATGACCCTGGACAAGCAGCAGCAGCGTGCAGTGGGATTTGCAAGAATAGCGGGCTTCCCCATGGTGCAGGGCGCCATTGACTGCACGCATGTGGCTTTGCGGGCACCTCTGGAGCATGCCGAGGATTACCGCAACCGGAAGGGCTACCATTCCCTCAACGTACAGCTGGTGTGTGACCACAGGCAGCGCATCCTAGCTGTCAATGCCCGCTTTCCAGGCAGCAGCCATGATGCCTTTATCCTGCGACAGACAACTGTGGCTGACAGGTTCCAGGCACAGCCTCACCCAAGAGGATGGCTTATCGGGGACAAAGGCTATCCTTTGTGTACCTGGCTCATGACCCCGCTCCGCGCGCCCAGGACCCCTGCTGAAGAGGCATACAACGAGAGCCATCAAGCGACCAGGAACCTCATCGAACAAACAATCGGCGTCCTGAAGCAATGGTTCCGCTGTCTGGATCGCTCCGGGGGAGCCCTCCAGTATTCGCAGGAGCGAGTCTCCCAATTCGTTGTCGTTTGCTGCATGCTGCACAACCTGGCTATCCGCAGGACTCGGGCACTGCCACCTCACGTTGGACCACCACCTCAGGAGGAGGAGCAAGAGGAGCATGAGGAGGAGGAGGAGGAGGAGTACCAGCCCAGGAGGGAGGCACAAGGTCCAAGGGCCGCCCGTCGGCGGCTTATTGAACGTCACTTCTAGGCCCCCTGTCAGGGAATGGCTTGTGCCAATGAAAGAACATGATTGCAGCCGCTCCGCAAGCCCTCAGCTGGTTAAGGCAACAAACACTTCAAAGATCAAACATGGACAATGTGAATAAATAAAATGGTTTATTGTACAAACTCAGGGCCCTTCCCACATGAAAACCAAAAACAGACGAAACCCCCAAAAAACACTCACACACATGACTCACTCCCACAACCTGGGGAGGATTAACAAAAGATGTAAACAAAAATGGCCTTCATCCTCGGTCTTCACAAAACACCCATTCCAAAAAACAAAACATTTGGACACACCCTCTACTTTGTGGCCCGCGAGGGCGATGCCTTCTGCAAACTTTGGCGGCCCCTGCACGCCCTGCTGCTCCTCCTCAAAGTGAGGCCAGTGGCTGCTGCAAGGCTGAGGGAAGGCTCCTGAGGGGCACATGTCGTGACGACAGATGCCCTTGGGGGTCGGCCTAGACGAGGTCTGGCCCTCGAGGGGCCGGCTGGTGAATGCTGCAGCTGTGGCTGGGCAGCATCAGTCGCTGCAGCAGCTCGTGGCAGCTCCACTGGGGGAGTGGCAGTGGCGGCTGGAGGAATGGGGGCAAGCTGGCGGATGGCAGACGCTCGCTGGTCGCCTGAGACACTGGCACTCGCCCGGGCCAGCACTGCAGCATGCGCACCAATCTGCCGAGGGACAGACCGCTGTGCTGCTGCAGCGCGGCGGGTGCCCTGGCGATGCCTGGCTGACACAGCGAGTGTGGCAGCAGTGAGTGCCCGTGTTGCCCTGTTCTGTGACCGCATCAGAGCAGCCAGTGACTGCACGGCACCACTGATCACCTGGCCAGTCACTGCCTGAGCTGCCCCGAATTCCGCCCGACTCGCTGCCCGATCTGCCCCGAATTCCGCCAAACTGGTGGCCTGTGAGGCCCCGAATTCGGTAACACTCCGAGACAGGGACTCGATGGCCTCAGGCATCCGTGCCACTACCCCCATGAGCTCCGTGTGCCGGCGCTCCGAGTCCGCGGACATGTCCTCGAGGAGGCGCAGCTCCTCGGCGTTGACCGTCTCCGGACTGGAGGCCGGACTCTCCCTCTGGGGAGAAGGCCGCCGAGCTGGCCGACCCTTCCTGCGTTGCTGGATGCCGCTGGGCCCAGCAATTGGACTCCCCTCCAACCCTTCCCCCCTCTGGGGAGAAGGCCGCTGAGCTTCCACCCCCCTCCCGCGTTGCTGCAGGCCGCTGGTCCCAGGAGCTACACTCCCCTCCGACACTTCCCCCAGGCTCCCCTCCAGGGAAGACGTGTCCCCTACATTGGCATGGCTTGCCGCGGCTGAGGGTTCCCCTGATGGGCCGCCTTCCTCTTGCTCCTCCTCCTCCTCCTCTTCTGAGGGGCTGTCACTGGCAACTTCAGGGACCTCCTCCTCACCATCTGAAAGCAGGAAGGCACAAGAGTAGTTTTAGAGTGAGGAGAGGGCGTCAGCGAGGGATGCATGAGTGGTGGCATTCAGCGCATTGGTCGGACAGTGGCAAAGGATGTAGATCTGATGCGCAAGTGGGACGAGAGAGGTCCAAAAGGTGATGTCCTTACCATTGGTGCCCAGAACAGGGTCGGCATCTCCAGATGCAACGGGGCCAATCACCCGGGCACCCATGATGCGCTCCATGTGCTGTTGCAGCTCGGTGAGCTGCTGGATCTGGGGTCCGCCTCCCCCGGTCTCAGTCCGGCTCCTCTTATTATTGGCCAGCTTGGCCTGCAAGAGAAAGGACGGCCTCTAAGTACAGTGTGTAGCCCTGATCTTGTGTGCACTGCCTCCTATGGTCGAATAGCCTGGCCAGTGTGTAGCCCTGATCTTGTGTGCACTGCCTCCCATGGTCGAATAGCCTGGCCAGTGTGTTAAGTGCACAATGTGCAATTGATGTTCATGACTGTCCCATAGCTGCTGCATGAGTGCTGGCCATTAGGGCTTTCAGGTCCCTTTGCCCATAATGTGAGGTGCACATGCAAGGATGAGGAGGACACTGGAAAGGGTACTCACCCTGACAATCCTGGCGAGGTCATTTAGCTTTTTGCGGCATTGTACAGAGCTCCTGGGGACCTCACTGTTGGATGTCACCCTGGTGGCGACATGCCTCCAGGCTTTCCGGTAGACGCGGGCCGCCGGCTTCTTCCCATTGTCCGGAAACAAAATATGGCGTCTCTTCTCCACAGCGCCAACCAGCACCCTCAGATCATGCTCTGAGAAGCGCTGCGCTTGTTCACGGGCCTTCTCCATCCTTTCAGGCGCTATTTGGGTCCAGCAGCAGTGTTCAGGCCTAGCTGGAGGGCTGCAGTGTCCAGGGCGTGGCAGCAGACCAACTCGACCCTTCCCCCTTAAGAGCTGGCCGGCGCCAGGGTGTCTGCTATCAATCAAGAAATGGCCGCACCTGCGCTGCGCCCGGCCTCGGCGGTATCGCTCAGCACCGCCGGCTTAGCGCCTAAAGAGAGCCGTGCATCGCCAGCTTTAGCGCTCGAGCAAACTCTTAGGGCGAAGCTAATGAATATCGGCGAAGTGGCCTCGAATTTGAGCCGGGCGCAAACTTTAGCGGCCGCCCGACTTTACCGCCCCAAAAGTGGCTATAATGAATTTCTAGGCCAAAGTTTCTTGCAGCCAACCCTTAATTAAAGGCCCACTATCTCTTTTTCATAGGTCCAAGAATGTTCAATTCCTGCAGATGGGCCAGTCTGTTGGTCAACCCCTGTTCACTTCCCAGCAATACTGGTACCATAGCTGCTCAATAGGACTGCTGTTTTGTCACAGAGGGAATTCAAAACTGAACCCCTAACCAGCAGCACACAAACCTTTTACTTTTTCATGACTGAGCCTTGCCAGGTATTCTCTTTCCAAATATTAACTTTATCCATAGACAATGCAAAATATATACCAATACCATCAAAAAGAAAAATTTTCACATGTCACGGACACAGTTCAAGGCATCATGTCATGTACTGTTGGTACATTTGATTATTGTTAAATTTCTAAAAAATAAAATACTGCAGATGTTGCAAATCTGAAATAAAAACAGAAAATGCTGCAAACACTCAGCAGGTCAGGCAGCATATGTAATGAAAGGAAAAAAAGTTAATGTTTCAGGTACAACCAGAACTCATGGGTGGATCTGAAACAGGAAGGGTGGAATTTAAGATGAAATCAACGTGGAATGAGCCGAAGCTGTAAACAGTTGCTAAGAAAAGAGATGTGAAAGCAAGTCTCAGCAAATACATGATCAAACACAAGAAGGGAGACTGACAGCAATGAAGATGAACAGGGTAAAATAAACCAACAGAAATCATATCAAAGAGAAGAGCAGAACTTCTTCAAGGTAAGCATTCCTGGAACAGACCTCTTCAAGGTAAGCATGCCTGGAAAGGGTTATACCTGAACCATGAACTTTTCTCCTTTCTTTTCAAATGCTGTCTGGCCTGCATTTTCTGTTTTTGCTACATTTCCATTTGGCACCGTGTTACACCATTAGTGTTGTCAGTGGTACATTCATTTTTCATTAAATTTGAAAAGAATTCCATTTACTTTATTTGTAGTTTTCATTGGTGTTGGTACTACTACATTCCAATAAGGTACATTTGGTATTGAGTCTAGGGGTCTTTGTTCCACCTAATACGCTTAGTTCTTTTGCAAATATTCAGACTGAGAGGATGTTACACAGGATTCAGCTCCTCAGTGCACAGAGAACCTTGTATGTTTCAAGCACACTCATTGTGTCAGCTGTGGCTCAGTTGGTAGCACTCTTGCCTCTAAGTCAGAAGGTTTCAACAACAACGACTTGTATTTATATAGCACTTCACAGGAGTGTAATAAAACAAAATTTAACGCCAAGCTACAAAAGGAGAAATTAGGGCAAATGACCAAAAGCTTGGTTAAAGAGGTAAGTTTTAATGAGCACCTTAAAGGGGAAAGAGAGGTAGAGAGTTGGAGATAACAACAGAAAATGCTGGAAAAACTCAGCAGGTCAGGCAACATCCGTGGAGAGAAATTTGAGTTGACGTTTCGGGTCGGACCCTTCTTCAAAACTGGAAAGAAAAGAAACTAGATCGAAGGCAGGGCTGCGATCGGACAAAAGAATAAAAGAAACAAAAGAAGTAAAAGAGATTAGAAGCTAGACGAGATGGTAATAGGCTGGGATTAGGTGTAAAGTGTACTGGCAGGGCAAAAGATAGCTGCCAGGTGTGAGAGAGAAACGAAAGGAAAGGGGGGGGGGGAAAGGAGTGGAACAATTACAAGAAAAAATGAAATGGGGGCCGAGCTTATGATCTGAAATTGTTGAACTCGATATTGAGTCCAGAAGGCTGCAGAGTGCCTAATCGGAAGATGAGTTGCTGTTCCTCGAGTTTACGTTGAGCTTCCGTGGAACAATGCAAGAGGCCGAGGACGGTGAGGTCCGAGTGGGAATGGGGCGGTGAATTAAAATGACAGGCGACCGGAAGCTCGGGGTCACCCTTACGGACTGAACGGAGGTGTTCCGCAAAGCGGTCACCCAATCTGCGTTTGGTCTCCCCAATGTAGAGGAGACCGCATCGTGAGCAGCGAATACAGTATACTAGATTGCGAGCAGTACAAGTAAATCGCTGTTTCACCTTGAAGGGGTGTTTGGGGCCCTGGACAGTGGGAAGGGGGGAGGTATAGGGGCAGGTGTTACATCTCCTCCGCTTGCACGGGAAGGTGCCAGGCGAAGGGGAAGGGCTGTTTGGGGTGATAGAGGAGTGGACTAGGGTGTCTCGGAGGGAGCGGCCCCTGCGGAATGCTGAAAGGGGAGGGGAGGGGAAGATACGTTTGGTGGTGGGATCACTTTGGAGGTAGCGGAAATGCCGGAGGATGATCCGTTGAATGTGGAGGCTGGTGGGGTGAAAGGTGAGGACAAGGGGAACCCTATCGTGGTTCCGGGAGGGAGGGGCAGGGGTGAGGGCAGAAGTGCGGGAGATAGAACTGACACGGTCGAGGGCAGTGTCAACCACGGTAGAGGGGAATCCTCGGTTGCGGAAAAAGGAAGACATGTCTGAAGCACTGGTGTGGAAGGTGGCATCGTCGGAGCAGATACGGCGGAGACGGAGAAACTGGGAGAATGGAATAGAGTCCTTACAGGAAGCGGGGTGGGAGGAAGTGTAGTCCAGGTAGCTGTGGGAGTCAGTGGGCTTGTAGTGAATATTGGTCGATAACCTATCCCCAGAGATGGAGACGGAGAAGTCAAGGAAGGGAAGGGAAGAGTCAGAGATGGACCATGTGAAGGTGAGGGAAGGGTGGAAATTGGAGGCAAAGTGAATGAAATTGTCAAGTTCGGGGCGAGAGCAGGAAACGGCACCGATACAGTCATCAATGTATCGGAAAAAGAGGTGAGGGAGGGGACCCGCGTAGGACTGGAACAAAGATTGTTCCACATAGCCCACGAAAAGGCAGGCATAGCTAGGACCCATGCGGGTACCCATGGCAACACCTTTGATTTGGAGGAAATGAGTGGAGTTAAAGGAGAAGTTGTTCAATGTGAGAACAAGTTCAGCCAGGCGGAGGAGGGTCGTGGTGGATGGGGACTGGTCACACCTGGCAGCTATCTTTTGCCCTGCCAGTACACTTTACACCTAATCCCAGCCTATTACCATCTCGTCTAGCTTCTAATCTCTTTTACTTCTTTTGTTTCTTTTATTCTTTTGTCCGATCGCAGCCCTGCCTTCGATCTAGTTTCTTTTCTTTCCAGTTTTGAAGAAGGGTCCGACCCGAAACGTCAACTCAAATTTCTCTCCACGGATGTTGCCTGACCTGCTGAGTTTTTCCAGCATTTTCTGTTGTTATTTCGGATTTCCAACATCTGCAGTATTTTGCTATCATACTAGAGAGTTGGAGAGGTTGAGGGAGGGAATTCCAGAGCTTAAGGCCTAGGCAGCTGAAGGCACGGCCACCAATAGTTGAGCGATTATAATCAGGAATGCTCAAGAGGCTAAAATTAGAGGATGGCAGATATCTCGGGATTTGTGGGTCTGGAGTAGATTACAGAGATAGGGAGGGGTGAGGCCATGGAGGGGTTTGTAAACAAGGATGAGAATTTTAAAATCGAGGCGTTGCTTAACTGGGAGCCAATGTCGTCTTCTCCTTAGGCAGTCCCTCGGAACCGAGGATAACTTGCTTCCACAATAAAAATGAGTTCTCAGGTGACTGATGAGTCCAATGCGGGACCTACAGTCTCTGTCACAGGTGGGGCAGACGGTGGTTGAAGGGGCGGGTGGGTGGGGTGCTTGGGTTGATGTGCACTCCTTCCGCTGTTTGCGCTTGGCTTCCGCTTGCTCCCGGCGAAGAGACTCGAGGTGTTCGGCGCCTTTCCGGATGCTTCTCCTCCACTTTGTGCGGTCTTGGGCCAGGGATTCCCAGGTGTCGGTGGGATGTTGCACTTTTTCAAGGAGTCTTTGAGGGTGTCCTTGAAGCGTTTCCTCTGCCCACCTGGGCTTCTCTTGCCGTGTCGGAGCTCTGAGTAGAGAGCTTGCTTTGGGAGTCTCGTCTTGTATCGGGCATGCGGACGATGTAGCCCATCTATTGGAGCTGATCGATCGTGGTCAAAACTTCGATGCTGGGGATGTTGGCCTGAGCGAGAACACTGACATTGGTGCACCTATCCTGCCAATGGATTTGCAGGATCTTGCGGTGGTAGCGTTGGTAGTACCTCTCCAGTGCTTTGAGGTGCCTGCTGTACATGGCCCCTGTCTCTGAAGCATACAGGAGGGCGGGTATCACTACTGCTCTGTAGACCATGAGCTTGGTGCTGGGTTTGAGGTCCTGGTCTTCAAACACTCTCTTCCTCAGGCGACTGAAGGCTGCACTGGCACACTGAAGGCAGTGTTGGACTTCGTCATCGACGTCTGCCCTTGTTGACAGTAAGCTCCCGAGGTATGGAAAGTGGTTCACGTTGTCTAAGGCCTTGTCATGGATTTTGATAATCGGGGAGCAGTACTGTGTGGCTGGGGCAGGTTGGTAGAGGACCTTTGTCTTACGGATGTTTATTTTTACATTAAAAAAAAATTCGCTTATGGGATCTAGGTGTCGCTGACAACGCCAGAATTTATTGCCCATCCCTAATTGCCCTTGAGAAGGTGGTGGTGAGCCGCCTTCTTGAACCGCTGCAGTCCGTGTGGTGAAGGTACACCCACAGTATAAGGCCCATGCTCTTGTACGCTTCGGTGAAGGTGTTGACGATGGTTTGGAGTTCGACCTCCGAGTGTGCGCAGACGAAGCGTCATCTGCATACTATAATGCGATGACAGAGGATGGGACAACCTTGGATCTGGACTGGAGGTGACGGAGGTTGAACAGTTTCCAGTTTATTCTGTAGCTTTGCACCACTCCAGCGGGGAGCTTACTGAGGGTGAGATGGAGCATTGCAACAAGGAAGATCGAGAAGAGTGTTGGTGCGATGACACAGCCTTGCTTGACCCCAGTCCGTATGTGAATTGTGTCTGTGGTGGATCCGTTGGTCAGGATCACGGCTTGCATGTTGTCGTGAAGCAGGCGGAGGATGGTGACAAACTTTTGAGGGCAGCCGAATTTGAGGAAGACACTCTATAATCCCTCACGGTTTTCAGTGTCGAAGGCCTTTGTGAGGTCAAAGGAAGCCCAGGTACCGTGGTTGGTGCTGTTCCCTGCATTTCTCTTGTGATTGACGCGCGGTGAAGATCATGTCCATTGTGCCCCTTAGTGGGCGGAATCTGCATTGCGACTCTGGGAGGAGCTGTTCAGCCACTGGGAGAAGGCGATTGAGGAGGATTCTTGCGATGAGTTTCCCTTTGGCAGACAGCAGGGAGACGCCTCTGTAATTACTGCAATCGGACTTGTCACCTTTCTTGAAGATGGTCACGATTATGGCGTCTCTGAGATCCCCTGGCATGCTCTCCTCCTAACAAATAAGAGAAATTGGTTCATGTATTTGCACCAATAGTGCTTCTCCGCCAGATTCCATCTGCTCCTGAGGCCTTGTTGTTCTTCAGTTGTCGGATGGCCTTTTCAACCTCATGCCGGGCTGGTGTTGTGCTGAAGTGGTGGCGGGTAGCATGCTGCGGGATGGAGTTGAGGACACTCGCATCAAAGACAGAGTCTCGGTTAAGGAGATCTTCGAAGTGCTCCTTCCAGCGGGCACTGACTGCCTCTCTACCTTGATAAATACCTCTCCGTTCTTGGCCCACAGTGGGGTAGGACCTTGGGTGCTTGACTGCGCTAAAGAATCCACACACGTCGTGGTTGTCGGCTAGCAGCTGGATCTCCTGCGCTTTCTCCACCCACCATCTGTTCTTTAGGCTGTGAGTTTGCTGTTGGACCTCGGCCTTCAGGCTTCTGTAGAGCTGCTTTCTTGCTCTCGAGTTCTGTTGCTGTTTCCAGGTCAGGAACGCCTTGCGCTTGTGGCTTATTAGCTCCTGGATCTCCTGGCCGTTCGCGTCGAACCAGTCTTGGTGTTTCCTGGTCGAGTGACCGAGCATCTCTTCACAGGTGCTGATTATGGAGGCCTTGAGTGCAGTGGACACTCTGTGTCTCTGAATCACTGGGGATCATCAGGTTGGTTGTAAGGCGCAGGCTGAATAGGGCTTTCTTAGCAGGGTCTTTGAGTGCTCCAGCGTTGATTTTTCTGCGGCATTGCTTCTGTTGCAGCTGCTGTTTTGGGGCTACGTTGATGGCGATGACAGAGCGGATTAGGCGGTGGTCTGTCCAGCAGTCATCAGCTCCTGTCATGGCGCGGGTGATGCGGACGTCCTTACGGTCCCTCGCTCTGACGATGACGTAGTCCAGCAGAAGCCAGTGCTTGGAGCGAGGGTATTGCCATAAAGCCTTGTACTGGTCTCTCTGACGGAACAAGGTGTTGGTTATGACAAGGCCATGTTCTAAGCATTTCGTCAGGAGGAGGGTGCCGTTGGAGTTGGCTTTCCCTCCCCCCTCTCTGCCGATCACACCTCTCCAGAGGTCTGTGTCCTTTCCAACTCTGGCATTAAATTCGCCAAGCAGGATCAGCTTGTCGCTCGCTGGGACTCGGGACAGGGATTGTTCGAGGCTGGAGTAGAATTCCTCTTTGGTCTCGTTTGTGGCTTCCAGTGTTGGGGCGTATGCACTGGTTCCAGGCTAGGGTGAGGCATTTGTTTATTCCACAAGGGGAGTCTCTGAAACATTCAACTAGCTCATTTTTTATGGCGAAGCCTACCCCATGGAGGCGGTGTTTTTCTTCAGGTTTGTCTTTCCAGCAGAAGGTGTAACCACCGCCTTGCTCCTTGAGCTTGCCTTTGTAAGGGGTTTTAGATCGCAGAGGTTTCTCTCTCTAGAGGCCTCTCTCTCTTGCACAGTAAAACCTTGAGTGGTTCGACACACTCGCCCCTTAGGTTCTAGACACTGGACTTTGAGGCAGGAACTACAATGTAGAGAATACTCTATAGGCCAGGTTTAATGGAAATGAAATGAAATTTTATTGCATAGAGAAAAACAAATCAAATGCATGTCAATAAAAGGTACATGGGAGGGAAAAACAAATTCATAATACATCACTAACTGAGATAGATCCAGGCATATTATACTTCACAAAGTTCATCATGAAATGGGGAAACACACGGAACATCGAGGGATAACAACTCATTGTTAAAATTACCCCTTAAATGCCCACCCCCTAAGCCTATCTAGATCAGATTGTGAGGGGCCAGAAACATGCTCACCAATCCAGTTGGAAAGTACAAAGTTTTGAAACAGGTCTGCGTTTTGGTCCTCTCAGGCGTCCTGTCTCCACGTGGTCGTTGGGCTGTAGGAGCAGCGGGCTGCTCAAGCTGATGGCTCCTTTACTTCAGCAAGATGAGCGGACCCTCATTTCGTTCACAGCTCATTTTTTTCTGTGCTCCGACACCCGATGTTGTAGGGTGTTTCGCCCTCTCTTCTTCTTCTCAACTTTCTCCTCGTTTTTGGCAGCGGCCCGGGGTTTTTGGTCGATGATCTCCCGACGAATACCCCGGAGGCCAAACGCAGACTCGAACCACCTTCTTGACTTGGGAATGGCCGAGGCGTTCCCGCTACCAATTCTCTCTCTGGCTACGAGGCTTAAGCGTGCTCATCTTCCAGAAGCACCTACAAGCTTCCTCATGAATCTCCGATGGATCCCCTGTGTCATTGGCTGTCTGGGCGCTCTGCTGTCTTTCCCCGGGACCCCCAATTATACTTCTCAATCGAGGTCCTTATCTCCCGCCATATCAAGGTTAGTCTTTGTTTAATTTTTGGCGGGCTGGTGTCACAATGGGGTAGTTATTATATTTAAACTGCTTTCGGGATGGCCGGTGATGGCCATCTCTGGTCTGGAATGACCTTGTATTGTTTTGAATGTCTTCTTGATGTCTTTAATGGGTCTTTGATGCTCCCCCTATGAATATAAAACTGTTTCCCTTTGTCTGGGTAAACATATAGATGGCCTTTATCTACAGGCCGATCTGACTGGATCTGCATCCAATCCATATGTATGGGGTTCTGTCTGGTTTCGTTTTCTCCGAAACGGCCTTCCAGAACTTACTGTGGGCTGAATCCACAAAGGCTGTCTGGGGACTGCAGGAACCATTTTAAAGTGTCCAAAAAGCTGGTCACGGGTGTTATGTTCATTAATAACTAGACATTCTTATTATGAACAGTTAGCTTTTGCTAGACATTTATTCAGTACACGTTCTCTAGGTACAGCATCTGTAGAGATTCAGCATGTGTACTTCTGTGTGCAGGCAGCCATCTTGACTACTGCCTTGTGGGTAGCCTAGTGCATCGTGGGTAGTGTAGTCTTAAACACATACAACTATATACACAGCAATACAGCTCTACGGCTCCATCTAGTGTACCACTCTAGAATGACATGTTATTGATCATTACAACGGGGTCTGGTGGCCATTTTGTATGCCCCTTTTCTGGGCTTCTTCTAAAACAGTCCTTTAAAATCAAGGCCTCTTCTGCCAATAGACCCTTATAGGACAATGTTCAATTTTGCGAATCTTACACCTTCCCCTGCCCGACGGGTCTCACTTAGGGCGACGATGTCTATGTCGAAATGTCTGAGCTTCCGGGCAACGATAGCAGTACGACGTCCCGGTCTGTCGCTGTTGGGGTTGTCCATGAGTGGGGTGGCCGTTGGACACCAGCTACCACACGGGCTTGACAGAGCAAGGTCTTGCTCCAATGGCAAGGGGATCGAAGACAATTGGAGACCAGGCTCTGCTACATTGGCCTAGCACACACACACAAACATACTCCTACTGTCCTCCTCCCTGCTTCCTGCAGGTCCTCTCTGCCTGGGTTTCATAGGCTGCAGTGTGGTCCTTCCGACCTCGCTGCCGGTCCACGCTGCGCCACTCCTGGGCCTCGACCTCGCTGCTGGGCTCGTCCTCGCTCCTGGGTCCCGACCTCGCTCCTGGGCCTCGACCTCGCTCCTGGGCCCCTCTTTGCTCTTGGGCCCCTCCTCGCCCCTGGGCGTTGTCCTCGCTCGTGGGGTCTGACCTCCCTCCTGGGCCTTGACCTCGCTCCTGGGTCCCGTCCTCGCTCCTGGGTTCTGACCTCGCTGCTCCTCCCGTCCCTACTCCTGGGCCTCTTCCTCGCTCCTGGGTCCCATCCTCGCTCCTGGGCCTTGTCCTCGCTCCTGGGCCTCAAACACCCGGTGTAGGCCTGAAGCCCCGAATAAGAGCCCACTGGCCCCGTGTTTGCCCCGATTACAGGCCCGGTCAGTGACCGCCCGGGTGAGTGGGGTCACTGGCCGCCATCTTGTGAAGCCTTGATAACCTGTGTATTACTCCAGGTCTTCACTCCCTGACTCCATCCTCCCACTCTCTCTCCCCGACTCCCGCTCTCTCTCCTCGACTCCTGCTCACTCCCGCTCTCTCTTCCCGACTCATGCTCTCTCTCTCTGACTCCCGCTCTCTCTCCCCGACTCCTGCTCTCTCTCCCCGACTCCCGCTCTCTCTCCCCGACTCCCGCTCTCTCTCCCCAATGTAGGTCAGTGAGCACAGGGGTGATGGGTGAATGGGACTTGGTGCGAGTTAGGACATGGGCAGGCGAGTTTTGGATGACCTCACGTTTACAGAGGGTAGAACGTGGGAGGCCAGCCAGGAGTGCATTGGAATAGTCAAGTCTAGAGGTAACAAAGGCATGGATGAGGGTTTCAGCAGTGGATGAGCTGAGGCAGGGGCGGAGATGGGCGATGTTACGGAGGTGGAAATAGGTGGTCTTATGGCGCGGATATGTGGTCGGAATGACATTTCCGAGTCAAATATGACACCAAGGTTGCGAATAGTGTAGTTCAGCCTTAGACAGATGCTACTGAGAGGGATAGAGTCGGTGGCTAGGGAACAGAGTTTGTTTGAATCAGTCTTCCCAATATTTAATTGGAGGAAATTTCTGCTCATCCAGTACTCATCAAGCAGTCTGACAATTTCAAGACAGTGGAGGGGTTGAGAGAAGTGGTGGCCCCACCTTCAACCATCCTGCCCAGTCAAACAGCTCTTTTCCCCCATCTCCAGTATTTTTATAACTGTGTTCAAAGAAAATAACAAAACATACAATTCTTTTTAACAGAAAATGCTGGAAAAACTCAACAGGCCAGCAAGCCAGGAGTTTTTCCAGCATTTTCTGTTGTTATTTTGGATTTCCAGCGTCTGCAGTATTTTGCTATCATACAATTCTTTTTAATGCCCCTATGATTTTTCTGCCAAGTTGCTCGCATTTTTAATTGCTGGAGAATGCATGACAATCCCGCAGGGTTGCCAACCCTGGCTGCCTGTTGTCCAGAGGTTTGCATTATAACGACTTTTACGTCAGAACCAGTAGTGACGTTTACTCGATGACGTCATGGTTTCCTCCATTCATCGGACATGCGCTGTAACCCATCGTAACTTTTGTTCCCCTCACGCATGCGCGTAAATCTTCTACATTCACCGTTTTTTTTCTCCGAGTGGGGTGGGGGCGGATATCTGAGTGAATAGAAGAAAACATATTTTTTGTTTTTCCCCCAACAAATATACCAATCTAGAAATTTATTTGATTTTGTAGAAGTGATGTTTTGAGGGGGTTTTTTTCTGCGTGGTTAAAAACAATTTTTTTTAAACGAGTGGGTTTGAACTGGAGGTGAAAGGTTAGATAAGCAAAATGGCCGCTGCGGCAGGGGTTGGCGGTTTGAGTGCGCGCGGGGAGGTGATGACGACAGAGGGCGAGCGCGAGCGCTGGCCCGGCCGCTGACAGAGCGGAGCTGCTGGCAGCCATTAACCCCGCTTCTGTCCGAGTGTCAGAGCAATGAGAAGAGGCGACTGGTGTGGAGTTTAACCGAAAGCGGAGAGCGCGGGCCCCGAGATATGAACAGGAAGAAAGGCGACAAGGGGTTCGAGAGCCCGAGGCCCTATAAATTATAAGTATCTTCCTTCTCTTGCTCGGTCTCCTTGAAAAATCTTAACTTTTCCCGCTCCATGCTCTGCAACGAAGCCAGAGGTGGTCAGGCAGCAGGACAAGAAGAGTTTATAGAGGTTTGCCCAAAGAGGCTCTTGATGAACGGAAGAGAAGGGAGTTGCAGAAACTGTGTGGGGGTATAACTGAGTGGAAGGGATATTATTCTGGCCATGGAGAGCATCCCCAGAGAGGGGTCTTTGAGGGATTTAATAATAACAGCTTGTATTTATGTAGCGCCTTTAACTACTTAAAACGTCCCAAGGCGCTTCACAGGAGCGATTATCAGACAACATTTTAAATTGAGTGACATGAGATATTGGGGAAAAGTGATGTAGATTTTAAGGAGCCTGTTAAAGGAGAGCGGTTTAGCTTTGCAGCTGAAGGCACCAATGGTGGGGTGACGGAAATCGGGGTTACATAGAAGGTCAGCATTGGAGGGACACCTGGCTGCAGAAGGTTGCAGAAGACAGACAATATAGTTTTGGATGAGCTCAAATTTACGGAGGGTGCAAATTGTGAGGCCGGCCAATACTGTGGATGCTGGAAATCTGAAATAAAGTGCTGGAAACACTCAGCAAGTCAGGCAGCATTGAGGAGAGCGAAACAGAGTCAATGTTTCGGGTGGAACCCTGCATTGAAATAGTTGTCTGGAGCAGCATTCCCTTTAATACTTTTTTGGGTGTGCGGCCCCTTTAAGGGTTTGCATGGCCCAATTCAAAATGTGCGGTTTTCCCACTTAAAAGCCAGTGCACCGGCTGCATGAGAGCTCCAGAGCGCTACACAGCTTAAAGGGAACATTGGTCTGGGGGGTAATAAAACCATGAATGAGGGTTTCAACTGCAGCAGCAACTGAGACGGGTGATATGGAGGTGGAAGTAATATTTGAGGGTGAGGATCCTGATTCTCTGGGGCATGTGAAGCTTGGTATTCCTTGGAGGGGGTGCAGCACAGAATCACCAGAATGATAGGGCTAAAAGGGATAAGTTATGAGGACAGGTTGCATAAACATGGCTTTTGTTCCCTCGAGTATAGAAGATGAGAGTGATCTAATTGAGGTGCCTTAAGATGATTAAATGACTTGATAGGGTAGATAGAGAGAAACTCTTTCCTCTGGTGAGGAAGTCCATAAAACAGGGGTGTAACAGGCCATTCTGGGGTGATGTTAGGAAGCACTTCTTAAAACAAAGGGTAGCTGAACAGGCTCAAGGGGCTGAATGGCCTACTCCTGTTCCCATGAAGTCAGTGTGTGCTGAACAAGATATTTCCAATTTAGCTGACAAAACAGTGGCACAGAATTAATTTCATTCTGCTCTGGAATGTCATAAACAATTCTAGAACACACTGCTATTTAGGGCACCCATTGGCACAAAACCTTGTAGCATAACTTGAGAATCATGTCTGTAATTGGTGACAGCCTTGGCTGAGTGGTAGCGCTCTCGTCTCTGAATCAAAAGGTTGTGTGTTCAAGTCACACTCCAGAGACATGAGCACATAATCTAGTGCTGCACTGTTGGAGGTCTGTCGTTCGGATGAGACGTTAAACTGAGGTTTCATCTGTCCTCTCGGGTGGATGTAAAAGATCCAATGGCACTATTTTGAAGAGGAGCTGGGGAGTTCTACCCGGTGTCCTGGCCAATATTTATCCCTCAACCAACATCATTAAAACAGATATTCTGATCATTATCTCATTGCTGTTTGCAAGACTTTGCTGTGCACAAATTGGCTGCCGGTGTTTCCTATGTTACAACACTTCACAAGTGACTCAAGCATTTTGAGATCATGAAAGGCACTATATAAATACAAGTTCTTTCTTTCAATCTGACTCTTGTACACTAATGCACAATTGCATAAAAACATTTTTATTAGTATATACTGAGAAATAATATTGGAAAAATATAGAATACAGTTTGAGATACTGATCATGATGTACAGTGTGGGTGGCTCCAGATAGATAGAAACCTGATGACCTCACGAACCCGTTTGAAAGCCGATGAACTCAAGCCAAGAGATGCGAGACCACCTTCAGAATGGCTGGACTCCAGGCAATTTGAATATTGGGAACGTTTAAAACTTAATTTTCACCTTTTTTTCATGTTTGGAAAGGGCCAATGGAATGTAAGATTTGAACAGCATTTGGAAACGGTGAGCGGAGCCTCGAGCTCCATTATTGCTTGGTAGAGAATGGCACATGGTTCTTCTAAGCCAGCACGGTGCACTTGGGGATGTACCATTGTACAACAGCGTACAAGCCCAGTATATGTAATGGAAGAAGTCTTGTATTTTCTTAACTCGATATTTGATGGAGAAACTTATGTGTTGGTTTAGAGCTTCCAGCAGTTAGCTAATTTTTACTATTTATATTTGTTAAATAGTATAATGCTTTGAAGTTAATGTTAAGTTAGAGGGCAGATATCCTGCATGTTATATTGGGCATTCTGTTAACCATGTACACAAACGCTTGGGGAATGTTGGTATCCTGCTAGTTTTTCACAAAATATACGAACAATGAATGAAGTCCAGTGGGTATTGTGGAATTAAATTAAAGCATATTTTCTTTGGAGTTACATAAACTCCCTGCTCTGTGGATCACTTGCAGATTCACATCAGTCTGCTGTTCTCACTTTTCTTTCCCCCATGTGCTTGTATGACAGTTTAAAAAAAATCCTATATTTTAAAAATAATAATTACAATGCGGATTGAGTGCCATTTTATTTTGTGAGCTGCTTTGCATCTTTCCATAAGGGACTGGGTGCCATCTTCAATATCTCCTTAGTTGGTAATTTGGTTAAGTTGCGCCGCTCTTTGCAAAAAAAAAAAAAAACTGAGCTCGCAGTCAACCTCGCCATGAATGTCAAGAAATTTCTGCATTTACACTAAAAACAAATGAAACTCACCATAGAAAGCTAGGGCTGCTATTTAAAAGCGTAAGGACTGTGTTAATGGGGTAATTTGTTTCCAATGGCCTTCTATGCAATTAGCAATTAGTTAGCAATTAAATGATCATTGTTCTGCACATGCCACATAAAACACACAACCAGAATGCAAGTTAAACTGATTTGTTAAATTATATTGTGGTGGATTCTGTCTGGGAGTAAAGTCGATGCTAAATTCCATTTCAGCTTGTCTGGATTTAGAGTTAACCCTCTTTTTCCGCCCCCCCCCTCAAAGTATGTGGGTCCACGAATTTGTAAGTAACCAACAACACCATGCTCATTCCACAAATAACACGTGAATTTAAAAAACAATTTAAACCTGCAATAACAACAGAAAATGCTGGAAAAACTCAGCAGGCCAGGCAACATCCGTGGAGAGAGAAATAGAGTCAATGTTTCAGGTCGAAACCCTTCATCAGGACTGAAAAAACACAGGAAACAGATTAAAAGGCCAGTGTGGGGGCTAGGAAATGGGGATGAGAGAACAAAAGAGAAGTGAAGAGACATTAAGAGGTATTCAAAACGAGATGAGATGGTGATAGGACTAGTGGAGAGACAAAAGACGGCTCTAGATTAGGTGTGAAATGCGCTGGCAGAATGAGACAGCTGCCATGTGGGAGAGAAAAAAAGGGAGAAGGGCACAAAACAAAGGTGTGGATAAAAAAATATATAAAAATGTAATAGGGGCCGAGGTTATGATCTGAAATTGTTGAACTCGATATGGAGTCCGGAAGGCTGTAAAGTGCCTAATCGGAAGATGAGGTGCTATTCCTCGAGCTTACGCTGGGTTTCCGTGGAGCAAGGCAAGAGCCCGAGTACGGTGAGGTCAGAGTGGGAATGGGGCGGTGAATTAAAATGACAGGCGACCGGAAGCTCGGGGTCACCCTTACGGACTGAACGGAGGTGTTCCGCAAAGCGGTCACCCAATCTGCGTTTGGTCTCCCCAATGTAGAGGAGACCGCATCGTGAGCAGTGAATACAGTATACTAGATTGCAAGAAGTACAGGTAAATCGATGTTTCATCTGGAATGGGTGTTTGGGGCCCTGGACAGTGGGAAAGGGGGAGGTATAAGGGCAGGTGTTGCATCTCCTGCGCTTGCACGGGAAGGGGTGCTGGGGGTGATAGAGAAGTGGACTAGGGTGTCTCGGAGGGAGCGGTCCCTACGGAATGCTGAAAGGAGAGGGGAGGGGAAGATGCGTTTGGTGGTGGGATCACATTGGAGGTGGTGGAAATGGCGGAGGATGATCCGTTGAATGTGGAGGCTGGTGGGGTGAAAGGTGAGGACAGGGGAACCCTATCGTGGTTCTGGGAGGGAGGGGCAGGGGTGAGGGCACAAGTGCGGGAGATGGAACGGATCAACCACGGTAGAGGGGAATCCTCGGTTGAGGAGAAAGGAAGACATGTTGGAAGTACTGGTATGGAAGGTGGCATCGTTAGAACAGATGCGGCGGAGACGGAGAAACTGGGAGAATGGAATCGAGTCCTTACAGGAGGCGGGGTAGGAGGAAGTGTAGTCCAGGTAGCTGTGGGAGTCAGTGGGCTTGTAGTGAACGTTGGTCAATAACCTATCCCCAGAGATGGAGACGGAGAAGTCGAGGAAGGGAAGAGTCGGAGATGGACCATGTGAAGGTGAGGGAAGGGTGGAAATTGGAGGCAAAGTGAATGAAATTGTCTAATTCAGGGCGAGAGCAGGAAACGGCACCGATTCAGTCATCAGTGTACCAGGAAAAGAGGTGAGGGAGGGGACCCGAGTAGGACTGGAACAAAGAGTGTTCCACATATCCCACGATATCCTGGCCCCAACCGCCTCCTTTTCACCATGGACGTCCAATCCCTCTACACCTCCATCCCCCACCAGGATGGCCTGAGGGTGCTCCGCTTCTTCCTTGAACAGAGGCCCAACCAGTCCCCATCCACCACCACCCTCCTCCGCCTGGCTCAACCTGTTCTCACATTGAACAACTTCTCCTTTAACTCCACTCATTTCCTCCAAATTAAAGGTGTTGCTGTGGGTACCCGCATGGGTCCTAACTATGCCTGGCTTTTCGTGGGATATGTGGAACATTCTTTGTTCTAGTCCTACTCGGGTTCAAATCCTTAATATGATGGCAAAATACTGCGGATGCTGGAAATCCGAAATAACAGCAGAAAAAGCTGGAAAAACTCAGCAGGCCAGGGCAGCATCCGTGGAGAGAGAAACAGAGTTAACGTTTCAGGTCGATGACCTTTCATCAGAACTGGAAAAAAGCAGGAAATGGAAAGCAGGTTTAGGGGCTGGGAAAAGGGGGCGGGGATGAAAGAACAAAAGGGAAGATCAGTGATAGGATAGAAAGCAGGAGAGATTAAGAGACATTGAGAGACATTAAGAGATATTCAAGGCGAGAGGAGGTGGTAATGGGACAGGTTAAGGAACAAAGGATGGCTCTGGATGGGGCGTGAATTGCGCTGGCAGAATGAGGGAAGGAAAAAAAAGGGGCCAAACAAAAATTGTGGATAAAAAAAAAAGAAATAGGGGCCGAGGTTATGATCTGAAATTGTTGAACTCTCTTGAGTCCAGAGGGCTGTAGAGTGCCTAATCGAAAGATGAGGTGCTATTGCTCGAGCTTACGCTGAGCTTCTGTGGAACAGTGCAAGAGGCCGAGGACAGTGAGGTCCGAGTGGGAATGGAGCGGAGAATTAAAGTGACAGGCCACCGGGAGCTCGGGGTCCCCCTTACGGACTGAATGGAGGTGTTCCGCAAGCGGCCAACCAGTCTGCGTTTGGTCTCCCCAATGTAGAGGAGACCACATCGTGAGCAGCAAATACAGTATACTAAATTGCAAGAAGTACAAGTAAATCGCTGTTTCACCTGGAAGAGGTGTTTGGGGCCCTGGGAAGGGGGGAGGTATAAGGGCATATGTTGCATCTCCTGCACTTGCACGGGAAGGTGCCGGGCGAAGGGGAAGGGGTGCTGGGGGTGGTTGAGGAGTGGACTAGGGTGTTGCAGAGGGAGCGGTCCCTACGGAATGCTGAAAGGGGAGGTGAGGGGAAGATGCGTTTGGTGGTGGGATCACGCTGGAGGTGGCGGAAATGGCGGAGGATGATCCGTTGAATGTGGAGGCTGGTGGGGTGAAAGATGAGGACAAGGGGAACTCTATCGTGGTTCCGGGAGGGTGGGGCAGGGGTGAGGGCAGAAGTGCGGGAGATAGAACGGACCGTGTCAACCAAAGTAGAGGGGAATCCTTGGTTGAGGAAAAAGGAAGCCATGTCGGAAGCACTGGTATGGAAGGTGGCATCGTCGGGGCGGAGACGGAGAAACTGGGAGAATGGAATAGAGTCCTTACAGGAGGCGGGGTGGGAGGAAGTCTTGTCCAGGTAGCTCTGGCAGTCAGTGGGCTTGTAGTGAATGTTGGTCAATAACCTATCCCCAGAGATGGAGACAGAGAAGTCGAGGAAGGGAATTCAAATCCTTAAATTTAATTGGTTAAGAAGATAGACTAGTGGTCCCGTTATTCAGCAAGGTCCCAGATGCCCTGTTATCCACTCGCATTTCAAGCAATTTGCGGTGCAAAATTAATTGGAGCTTAAGGCTGAGGAAAAAAATCCAACTCACGCTCACCGTGAGATGCCAGAAAAATCTGGGCTATTCTGCTCCTTGTATTTATGTGGGGGAGGAGTGAAGGGTCGAAACTGGGATTGATTGACAAGGAAGAAAGTAACCCTGGTTGTTGCAGTTGACAATAGCGCACCTTTGGAAATATTTTCTGATAATTATTGTGCACATATGTGGTATAAAAATAACTTAAATTTCCATTCTAATATTAACATCCAGTCAACGTTGATTAATTCCATGGTATCAATAAATATATAATTAGCAAATGCTTGCAGACTAATTTGTCCATTACTCTGCTGCTTTTGGAAAGAACAATTGGTTAAATATATTTAGATTCTTGGAATTTTCTGAAACAGTATACAGATTTAGATTGTGCTATTTAACCAGTAGGTATATCTTTTCGCCCAACAGCCAAATCTCTGAAAAAAATTACACCGTTTGATAATGGCATGAATGACATCTGTCTTATTTAGGGCAGGGTCTGAACTAAATGCTCAAATTTGTATTCAGTACTGTTATTACACTCCTCAAACTGATTGTTTAAATGAATTAAAATTGATTAATTGGCATGAGCTTACTCTACACTGAGCTGTCATTTTACTTTTGATTTATGTCTTTATACAACTCACCAGGTGGTCTGCATAAATAATATAAACTTTCAGAGGAAGTCTGTTATAGTAAGTAACTACAATTTTTTTTTCAATTTTTGTACTAAATAAAGAAATAATTTCAGACTTACTAAACAGGACTCTTGTATATTTTATGTTTGCAGGGGTATGTGGAGTTGACCATATTCCCGTCACTTGCTAACCTCAATAGAATAAAACTGAATAGCAAGCAATGCCGGATTTACAGAGTAAGAGTAAATGATTTGGAAGCTGCTTTCATTTACAATGATCCGACCTTGGAGGTCTGCCACCATGAATCAAAGCAGTAAGTATGACATTGCAATAGCTCTTTAAGTGCTGAAACTAAGAATGGTGGAAAGCAAGATTGCGCCTGAAAGAACAGAGAAAGCTCAAATTTTTCGTGTATAATGAGCCAAAGTGACCCTGGCTGGGAGCTCATTAGAATTAGACCACAAATTCTTTGCAACTTTGAATGTTAACAATATTGAATTTCCTGTAGAAAAAATTAAACCTAGAAATGTTAAATATCGCAATTCCAGAACACTAATAAGCTGTAGGACTATAAAATATCAATTCACTAGGTGTTTACTGAATATAAAATGCATTCTGCTTGTATTTCTTTACGTGAAGATGATTTGTATTGGGGTATGGTTGCTAGGAGCTGGCTTTTCTTCATGTGTGAATCTCGATAGCAACTTGTTGGCAGGCTATTTTGCCATGGGTTGGTCGGGGGGGGGGGGGTGGCGGGGGTCGGGGGGAGAAAAGAATATCGGACGGGCCGCGGTTCGGGTCAGGTCGGGAGAAAAGAATATCGGACGGGCCGCGGTTCGGTTCGGGTCGGGGGGGAGAAAAGAATATCGGACGGGCCGCTGTATTGTTGGGTACACTCTCCCGGTACCTCCTTCACACTGCCCGGCTCGGCCTGCAATCTCCTACCCAGGAGAGAACTCTGACCCTCTGCCTTGCTCAGCTTAAGTCGTGCGCACGACTTACGCTGAATAAAAAAACTTTCGGTTTTTAGAGGTTTTCAGTTTTCGGAAGTTCGGATAAAGGATAGTCTACCTGTACTACCAAACCACTCTTGATGATGGACATTGAAATCCCCCACCCAGAGTACATTGTGTGCCCTTGCTACTCTCTGCTTCTTCCAAGTGGTGTTCAACATGGAGGAGTACTGATTCATTAGCTGAGGGAGGGCAGTAGGTGGTAATCAGCAGGAGGTTTGCTTGACCTGAAGCCATGAGACTTCATGGGGTCTGGAGTCAATGTTGAGGACTCCCAGGGCCACTCCTTCCTGACTGTATACCACTGTGCCACCACCCCTGCTGGGTCTGTCCTGCCGGTGGGACAGGACATACCCAGGGATGGTGTTGGAGGAGTTGTGGACATTGGCAGAAAGGAATGATTCTGTGAGTATCACTCTGTGAGCCTGTTGCTTTTATACAGCTTCTTCATAATTTCCACATTTTTGTACTCTATACCTCTATTCATGAATCCCAGGATCCCGTAAGCCTTTTTAACTGCTTTCTCAACCTGCCCTGCCACCTTCCAACGATTTGTGCACACATACCCCCCAGGTCTCTTTGTTCGTGTACCCCTTTCAGGATTGTACCATTTAGTTTCTATGTCCTTTCCTCATTCTTTCTACCAAATTGTATCATTTCACACTTTTCTGCGTTAAATTACATCTGCTATGTGTCCGCCCATTTCACCAGCCTGTCTGTCTTCTTGAAGTCTATCACTATGCTCCTCACTGTTCACTGTACTTCCAAGGTTTGTGTCCTCTGCAAATTTTGAAATTATGCCCTGTACTCTCAAGTCGAAGTCATTAATATATATCAAGAAAAGCAGTGGTCCTACTACCGACCCCGAGGGAACACCACTGTATACCTTCCTCCAGTCCGAAAAATAACCGTTCACCACTACTCTCTGTTTCCTATCATTTAGCCAATTCCGTATCCATGCTGCCACTGTCCCTTTTATTCCATGGGCTTTGCTGGCAAACCTATCATGTGGCACTTTGTCGAATGCCTTTTGGACATCCACGTGCACTACGTCAACTGCATTACCCTCATCAACCCTCTGTTGTCTCATCAAAGAACTCAATCAAGTTAGTTGAACACAATTTGACTTTAATCTGTGCTGGCTTTCCTTAATTAATCCATACTTGTCCAAGTGACTTAATTTTGTCCCTGATTACTGTTTCTAAAAGCTTCCCCACTACCGAGGTCAAACTGACTGGCCTGTAGTTACTGGGTTTATCTTTACACCCTTTTATGAACAATGGTGTAACATTTGCAATTCTCCAGTCCTCTGGCACCACCCCAGTATCTAAGGAGGATTGGAATATTATGGCCAGTACCTCCGCGATTTCCTCCCTCAATTCCCTCAGCATCCTAGGATGCATCCCATCTGCTCCTGATGACTTATTTACTTTAAGTACAGCCAACCTTTCTAATACCTCTATCAATTTTTATCGTATCAAGTATCTCCATTACCTCCTCCTTTTACTATGTCTATGGCAGCATCCTCTTCTTTGGTGAAGATAGATGCAAAGTACTCGTTTAGTACGATAGCAAAATACTGCGGATGCTGGAAACCCGAAATAACAGAAAATGCTGGAGAAACTCAGCAGGCCAGGCAACATCCGTGGAGAGAGAAATAGAGTCGACGTTTCGGGTCGAAACCCTTCAGGACTGAAAAAACACAGGAAATGAAACAGCCATACCCTCTGCCTCCATGCATGGGCCTCCTTTTTGGTCCCTAATCGGCCGCACCCCTCCTCTTGCTACCCTTCAAAGATCCATTCTCATCCCACTGAAATTGGCCTCCCCCCAGTTAAACATTTTTACTCTAGCTTGCTCCCTGGACTTTTCCATAGCTAATCTAAACCTTATGATACTATGATCACTGTTCCCTAAATGTTCACCTACTGACACTTGCTTCACTTGACCTACCTCATTCCCCAGAACCAGATCCAGCAATGCCTCCTCCCTCATCGAGCCAGAAACATACTGATCAAGAAAGTTCTCCTGAACACACTTCAGAAATTCATCCCCTTCTCTGCCCTTTACACTATTACGATCCCAGTCTATATTAGGATAGTTGAAGTCTCCCATTATTACTACTCTATAGTTCTTGCACCTATCTGTAATTTCTCTGCAAATTTACTCCTCCATATCTTTCCCACTATTTGGTGGTCTATAGAATGCACCTAGTAGTGTAATGGTACCTCTATTATTTCTTAACTCTAGCCATATAGATTCTGCCCTTGACCCCTCCAGGACATCCTCCCACTCTAGCTCCTCCAGGACATTCTCCCTCTCCAGCATTCTCCTTAACCAATACTGCCACACCACTTCCTATCTTTCCTGAACACTTTATAACCTGGAATATTTAATACCCAATCTTGCCTTTTCTTGAGCCAGGTCTCGGTTATTGCCACATCATATTCCCATGTGGCTATTTGTGCCTGCAGCTCACTTACCTTGATAGATTGGGGAGGTTCATTAAAAGGCATGATGGTGGATAGGCAAAGGGTAACATTTAAGGAACGAATGCATGAATTGCAGCAGTTATACATTCCTTTCTGGCGCAAAAACACAAAAGGAAAAGCGGCCCAACCATGGCTAACAAAAGAAATTAAGGATAGTATTAGATCCAAAGAGGAGTCATATAAAGTTGCCAGAAAAAGTAGCAAGCCTGAGGATTGGGAGCAGTTTAGAGTTTAGCAAAAAAGGACCAAGAGATTGATTGAGGGGAAAAATAGAGTATGAGAGTAAACTTTCAAGCAACATAAAATCAAATTGTAAAAGCTTCTACAAGTATGTAAAAAGAAAAAGATTAGTGAAGACAAATGTAGGTCCCTTACAGTCAGAAACGGGAGAATTTATAATGGGGAACAAGGAAATGGCTAAGCAATTAAACAGATACTTTGGTTCTGTCTTCACGGAAGAGGACACAAGTAACTTCCCAGAAATGCTGGGGAACCAAGGGTCTAGTGAGAAGGAGGAATTAAAGGAAATTAGTATTAGTAAAAAAATATAGTGCTGGAGAAATTAATGGGACTGTAAGCTGATAAACCCCCAGGGCCTGATGATCTGCATCCCAGAGTACTAAAAGAGGTAACCATGGAAATAGTGGATGTATTGGTTGGCATCTTGCAAAATTCTATAGATTATGGAACAGTTCCTGCAGATTGGAGGGTGGCAAATGTAACCCCACTATTTAAAAAAAGGAGGGAGAGAGAAAACGGGGAACTACAGACCGGTTAGCCTAACATCAGTAGTAGGGAAAATGCTACAGTCTATTATAAAGGATGTGATAACAGGACACTTGGAAAATATCAACGGGATTAGACAAAGTCAACATGGATTTATGAAAGGGGAATAGTGTTTGACAAACCTATTGGAGTTTTTTGAGGATGTAACTGGTAGAATAGATAAGGGAGAACCAGTGGATGTGGTGTATTTGGATTTTCAGAAGGTCTTTGATAAAGTCCCATATAAGAGGTTAGTGTGCAAAATTAAAGCACATGGGATTGGGGGTAATATACTGGCATGGATTGAAAATTGGTTAACAGACAGGAAACAGAGTAGGAATAAATAGGTATTTTTCGGGGTGGTAGGGGGTGACTAGTGGGGTACCGCAGGGATCAGTGCTTGGGGTCCAGCTATACACAATATATATCAATGATTTGGATGAGGGAACCAAATGTAATATTTCCAAGTTTGCTGACGACACGAAATTAGGTGTGGTTGTGAGGGGGATGCAAAGAGGCTTCAAGGCCATTTAGACAAGTTGAGTGAGTGGGCAAATACATGGCAGATGCAGTATAACGTGGATAAATGTGAAGTTATCCACTTTGGTAGGAAAAACAGAAATGCAGAGTATTATTTAAGTACCTGTAGTGATAGATTGGGAAATGTTGATGTACAAAGGGACCTGGGTGTCCTTGTACATCAGTCACTGAAAGCAAACATGCAGGTGCAGCAAGCAGTTAGGAAGGCAAATGGTATGTTGGCCTTCATTGCAAGAGGATTTGAATACAGGAGCAAGAATGTCTTACTACAGTTATATAGGGCCTTGGTGAGATTACACCTGGAGTACTGTGTGCAGTTTTGGTTTCCTTACCTAAGAAAGGATATACTTGCCATAGAGGGAGTGCAGTGAAGGTTCACCAGACTGATTCCTGGGATGGCAGGACTGTCGTATGAGGAGAGATTAGGTCGACTAGGCCTGTATTCACTAGAGTTTAGAAGAATGAGAGGGGATCTCATTGAAACGTATAAAATTCTGACAGGGCTAGGCAGACTGGATGCAGGGAGGATGTTTCCCCTGGCTGGGAGGGTCTAGATCGAGGGGTCACAATCTCAGGATATGAAGTAGGACATTTAGGACTGAGATGAGGAGAAATTTCTTCACTCGGAGGGTGGTGAACCTGTGGAATTCTCTACCACAGAAGGCTGTGGAGGCCAAGTCACTGAATATATTTAAGAAGGAAATACAGTAAACTCTCATTTAAATGGCACCTAATCAACCGGAATTCTTTAATAAGCGGCAAAATAGATAGCCGGTAATCTTGCCGAATCCATCCATTTTTTGTTTTTCCGCGTTTCCCGCGGTGGCCGAGTTAGTCACTGGTTTTTATTTTTTTTGTGTTAAAAATTGCCTACTTCTCTGTTATCCAGAATTTTTAATCAACCGGCACCATCCCGGTCCCATCGGTGCCGGATACTAAAGAGTTTACTGTAGATAAATTTCTAGACACAAAAGGCATCAAGTGGTATGGGGAGAGAGTGGGAATATGGTATTGAGATAGAGGATCAGCCATGATCATATTGAATGGTGGAGCATGCTCGAAGGGCCGAATGGTCTACTCCTGCTCTATTTTTCTATGTTTCTACTACGCTTCGTGCAGTTGAGCCATAATCTAATAGAATGGCGGAACAGGCTTGAGGTGCTGAATTGGCCAACTCCTGTTCCTATGCCAAGGACTGATTTAAATACAAAATGTGGACCTGACCAAATAACTCATAAGTGACAACTATGAATGAGTTATAATGCTGTTCCTGTCCCCGATGTATTTTTTTATGCTGTAAATAAATAGGAATAAATACGGACCATGCATTTCACCTCCAAAAATCAACAGAACATGATTACTGCAGGTAAAAATGATGCATCACCCAGTGAAGTCATCCAGAAGCAGTGAGAAAATTATTATTGGGACTGTAGCCTTTGCCTTTTATTGGTCTTTGAGCAGAATGACATATTAGTAGGCAGGGTTGCTAGGGTAGAGAGGCGAAAAGAGCAGCAGTCGTATCAATGAGCAAGAGAAGAAACATAAACTTTTATTTCTACAGTGAAATGCCTCAGGATTGACTCTTGTCTTAAAGCAGTGGACTAACGGACACCAAATAGGAATGTGAGAGCATAGTCAAAAAGTTATTTGATTGGCTGAAATAAGGAATTATCTGTTAAATTACTAATTACTATTGTTCTATGGCTGTGATACAGACTGAAGTATGACCCCTCTGAAAGACATGCAATGATGGACATGCACTAGATGCAAAACTTTTAATTATACAGATAAATAAAATATATCCATACCCATGTAATTTGAAGTCTCAGTATAAAGAATAAAATAATTATTTCCTGCAGTTTCCTGATTTTGAGTTCAAATGATTGCTTCTCAGATTATGAAAGTGATCCTGATTATGTAATATAATAATAGCCTTGGCTTGCATTGGCTATTATAACACATCTGGTTACTTTTGCAATCTTTGCTCCCAATACAGCTATTGTTCTCAACTGGAGACTGTATTTGTATAACTTTTTTGTGTGATGAAACAATTTTGCTGAACAATTTGGACACAAACCTATGATACTTAATTTATTTTTGAATTTGGAGTGTGTACATAGATTATTGTATGCATAATTTCCATTCCTCTTGCATTGCTTTGCCTGATTAACTGACAGCATTGTAGCCTTATGAAATATATCCATTTCTTTCCTCCCTTGTACTCTAGGCGCAATCTTAATTATTTTTCCAACGCCTACGCAGCAGCAGTCAGTGCAGTTGACCCAGACACAGGAAATGGAGAGCTGTGTATCAAGGTTCCATCTGAACTATGGAAACATATTGATGGTAAGTATAAATGGTCACTGCAGGGTATAAACTTTTAGGGTACAACAGCCTAATGTTTGTGGTACTGGATTAGTAACTCTGAAATTGAGTTCAAATCCCACCATGGGAAAGTTATGAAATTTAATTCAATAAACCTAGTAATTTGTGGGCTGACACCAAATAAAATTACCCTAAAAGCTGCTAAATTGTTATAAAAACCCAACTCTTCAGATAATCTGTTTTAAGTGCTGTTAATTGAGTAATAATTATTGGCCAGAACACCGGGATAACTCTTCACTATGGACGTCCAATCCCTCTACACCTCCATCCCCCACCAGGACGGCCTTCGGGCGCTCCGTTTCTTCCTTGAACAGAGGCCCACCAGTCCCCATCCACCACCACCCTCCTCCGCCTGGCTGAACTTGTTCTCACATTGAACAACTTCTCCTTTGACTCCACTCACTTCCTTCAAATTAAAGGTGTTGCTATGGGAACCCGCATGGGCCCTAGCTATGCCTGCCTGTTCATGGGATATGTGGAACATTCTTTGTTCCAGTCCTACTCGGGTCCCCTCCCTCACCTCTTTTTCCGGTACATCGATGACTGTATTGGTGCCGTTTCCTGTTCTCGCCCTGAACTAGATAAGTTCATTCACTTTACTTCCAATTTCCACCCTTCCCTCACCTTCACATGGTCCATTCCGACTCTTCCCTTCCCTTCCTTGACTTCTCTGTCTCCATTTCTGGCGATCGGCTTTCGACAAACATCCACTACAAGCCCACCGACTCCCACAGCTACCTGGACTACACTTCCTCCCACCCCGCTTCCTGTAAGGACTCTATTCCATTCTCCCAGTTTCTCCGTCTCCGCCGCGTCTGCTCTGATGATGCCACCTTCCATACCAGTGCTTCTGACATGTCTTCCTTTTTCCTCAACCGAGGATTCCCCTCTACTGTGGTTGACACGGCCCTTGACCGTGTCCGTTCTATTTCCCGCACTTCTGCTCTCACCCCTTCCCTCCCCTCCCTAGAACCACGATAGGGTTCCCCTTGTCCTCACCTTTCACCCCACCAGACTCCTCATTCAACAGATCATCCTCCGCCATTTCCGCCACCTCCAACGTGCTCCCACCACCAAACACATCTTCCCCTCACCTCCCCTTTCAGCATTCCGAAGGGACCGCTCCCTCCGCGACACCCTGGTCCACTCCTCAATCACCCCCAACAGCCCTTCTCCTTCACCTGGCACCTTCCCGTGCAAGCGCAGGAGATGCAACACATGCCCTTCCCACTGTCCGGGGCCCCAAACACCCCTTCCAGGTGAAACAGCGATTTACTTGCACTTCTTGCAATTTAATATACTGTATTCACTGCTTACGATGCGGTCTCCTCTACATTGGGGAGACCAAACGCAGATTGGGCGACCGCTTTGCGGAACACCTCCGTTCAGTCCGTAAGGGTAACCCTAAGCTTCCGGTTGCCTGTCACTTTAATTCTCCACTTCACTCCCACTCTGATCTCTCTGTCCTCGGTCTATTACATTGTTCTAATGAAGCTCAACGTAAGCTCGAGGAACAGCACCTCATCTTTCGATTGGGCACTTTACAGCCTGCCGGACTCAACATGGAGTTCAACAATTTCAGATAATAATCCCTGCCCCCATTTTTCATGCAGTATGATTTTGCCATTCCCATTTGCAACATTTTCACAGCATGTTCTTTCAATTCCTTCCTCCCCTCCTAAACCCCTCCCCCCCCCCTGTCTCTGCACCTGCTTAAAATATGTTACATTTCCAGCTTTTTCCAGTTCTGATGAAGGGTCCCAGACCTGAAACGTTAACTCTGTTTCTCTCTCCACGGATGCTGCCTGGCCTGCTGAGTATTTCCAGCATTTTCTCTTGTTATTACCGGGATAACTCCCCTGCTCTTCTTTGAAATAGCGCCATGGGATCTTTTACGTCCACCTGAGAGCGCAGGCGGGGCCTCGGTTTAACGCCTCAACCGAAAGACGGCACCTCCAACAGTGCAGCACTCCCTCAGTAATGCACTAGTGTCAGCCTAGATTTTTGTGCTCCAGTCTCTGGAGTGGGGCTTGAACCCACAACCTTCTGACTTGGAGGCGAGCTGAGCCACGGTTGACAACAGCCTTGATAATACATTTTGTATTATATGACAGAACATGTCTGATTCAAAGTGAGCAATTCCACTGGAAAGCTGCTTGTATAATAAAAAGGTACATCTAATATGCATTTCCTCCATCACATTTTTCCATCTCTCATCCATTAGATCTCCAATTTGCTGCCTCACATTTCCCTGTTACAGCTCAGGCGTCAAGCTCAAAACTCTGTGTCGGACTTAAAAAAAAAAATATATAGAAACAAATGCAGCCATTTGGAATGTTCAGAAATTTTCTGAGGACAGAAAGAATGTCAGTCTTCAGCTTCTTAATTGACCTCGTCAAATATACGTCAAACAAAAATAGACACAGCCAGGCTTCTGACATGCAGCCTGAATAGCATTTTAACTTTGAATTTACCCCATGTTTACTTAACAGCAATTAAAATTTTCTGTCCTTAAAGGGGCACAATTTCACTAGAAACAGACTAATATCTTATGCATTATATATGGTATAATAATGCTCCTGTCATTATAAAACATCATTTTCATCTAACTTACTATGAGCAGTGCCGCAGGAAATTTATTAATATATTCAAAGTGGCATGTTTCTTATGCATTTCCATGCATCACATTTTGCAATGCAAATTTCTGTGTCACACTTTAAAAAAAAAAGTATTAAAAAAACAAAGGCACAGTCCCACAGCAATTGAAAGCATCTTAATTGTCATGGGCGCTAGAGTGTCTTGTTAGCCCTGATTGTCCTTGCCAATCAATCTTAAAGAAAAGAAAGCCAGAGTTTTGACTTGGTAAGTATGCTAAAAGAGAAAGAAAGCTAGCAATTTCTTGCTGGTTTTCTTTGACTAGATTGTCTGACTTCTTCAAAGAAAGGACTCAGGCAGCTGTCAATCCAGAGAAACTTCCAAATAGTAATTTGCTTCTGATTGATCTCGGGTGTTGACTATTTAGATCACTTTCCTACATGTAGTGTCTGAGCTGTGGCGTAAAAGTGACAGGTCAGATTAGCAGGTCAGTATCACAAGAGTGCACTATACTTCAATCGCACAGATCAGTTAGTGCATTATGTAAAAGTTTTTGGTAATTATAATAGAATTTTACAATATGCAATACCGTAGAAATGTGCTGTCATTTTTCTGGTTACCATTATTAGAGATGAAAGTCTTGAAGGTATATATAGAATTTTCCTTGGACCAGCCAAAAGGAGGACTTCATTTTGTCGTGCCTAATATAGAAGGCAGCATGGCTGAGCGAGGTGCACATGTCTTCTCCTTTGGGTATGAAAACTCTACAAGGTGAGTAGCTAAATTATTTAGAGTAAATTCTTTTAATGCTTTTATACAAACACACATTTTAAGCTTGTGTAATTATTACTAGAATCATAGAATGATACAGCACAGAAGGAGGCCATTTGGCCCATCGTGCCTGTGGTGGCTCTTGGAAAGAGCTATCCAATTAGTCCATAACCCTGCAAATTTTCTCTTGCAAGTATTTATCCAATTCCCTTTTGAAAGTTATTATTGAATCTGCTTCCACCACCCTTTCTGTCAGTGCATTCTAGATCATCATCATTTGTGTAAAAAGAAATTCTCATCTCGCCACTAGTTCTTCTCCCAATTACCTTAAATCTGTGTCCTCTGGTTACTGACCCTTCTATCCTTGGAAATAGATCTCCTTAGTAACTCTTATCAAAACTTCATGATTTTGAACACCTCTATTAAATCTCCCTTCAGCCTTCTCTGCATTAAAATGTACATTACATAGAATTACATAGGATATACAGCACAGAAACAGGCCATTTGGCCCAGCCAGTCCATGCTGGCACTTAAGCTTCACTCGAGCTGCCTCCTGTCTTCCTCATCTGCATAACCCTCGATTCACTTCTCCCTCATATGCTTATCTAGCCTCCCCTTAAATGCATCTATACCATTCACCTCAACCACGCCCTATGGTGGCGAGTTCCACATTCTCACCACTCGAGATAAAGAAGTTTCTTCTGAATTCCCTATTTGATTTCTTAGTGACTATCACATTGATGGCCTCTAGTTTTGCTCTTCCCCACAAGTGGAAACATTCTCTGTATCTATTCTATCAAAACCTCTTTCATAATTCTAAAAAGCTCTCTTATGTCACCCTTCAGCTTAGACCCAGCCTGCTCATCCTGTGCTGATGGGAATATCCTTGCATTTCTGGCATCATCCTTGTTAACCTTTTTTGCACCCTCTCCAGTGCCTCTAAATCCTTTTTATATGGTGACCAGAATTGTACACAGTACTCCATGTGGTCTAACCAAGGTTTGATACAAGTTTAGCATAACGTGTCTACTTTTCAATTCTATCCCTCTAGAAATAAACTCGAGTGCTTGGTTTGCTATTTTATAGCCTTATTAACCTGCTTTGCTACTTTGTGATTTGTGTATTCGTACTCCCAGATACCTTTGCTCCTCAACCCCATTTAAATTCTTATTTTCCAAGTAATGTGTGACTTCCTTAATGTTCTTACCAAAATGTAATACCTCACACTTGTGTTGAAAATTCATTTGCCAATTCTGCAAGTTTATTAATGTTGTCTTGTAATTTGTTGCAGTACTCCTCAGTACAGGTAGACTACCTTTTATCCGAAAACCGAAACCCTCCTAAAAACCGAAGGTTTTTTCGTTCAGCGTAAGTCGTGCGCACGACATGACCAGAGTGGCGCACGACTTACGCTGAGCAGAGGGTCAGCGTAAGTCGTGCGCACGACCCCGACCCCCGCCGACGACCGCCGACCCCCCCGCCGACCCCGACCCCCGCCGACCCACCCCCGACAAATATCCCAGTCTTATAAAATACCTTCCGAAATCCGAAATTTTCCGAAAACCAAAACACGGCTGGTCCCGAGGTTTTCAGATAAAGGATAGTCTACCTGTATTGACTATCCCCCCAATTTGGTGTCACCCGCAAATTTAGAAATTGTTTTTGATTTCCAAGTCTAAATCGTTAATATAAATTGTGAACAACATTGGTCCCAGCACTGATCCTTGTGCGACCCTACTTTCCACCTTCTGCCACTCTGAATAGCTACCCTTTATCCCTACTCTCTGCTTTCTGTCTTGAAGCCAGCTAGCTATCCATTCTGCTACTTGTCCCCTGACTCAATATGCTCTGACCTTATTCATTAGTCTATTATGTGGCACCTTATTGAAGGCCTTTTGGAAAGCTAGATAAATTATATCTACTGCATTACCATTGTTTACTCTCTCTGTTACCTCTTCAAAAAATTCAGTGTGGTTGGTCAAGCAAGACTTTACCTTTTGAAATCCATGCTGTCTATTCATTATTATGTTTTTGGTTTCTAGATGTTTTTCTGTTTTCTCCTTTAGTAGGGATTCCATTATTCTTCCTACCATCGATGTTAAGATGACTGGTCTATAGTTCCCTTGGCATGTTCTTTCTCCCTTCTTAAATATAGGTATTATGTTAGCTATCTGCCAGTCCTTTGGCACTACACCTTTTTTTTTCCTCAGGAAATTAAATGTGTGTACTAATGCCTCTGCTATCTCTTCCCAAGAATTTTTAAAAAAATGCACGGATGTAATCTATCTGGACCAGGGTTTTTATCCTCTGAGTTTGATTAGTTTATTTAATATTCTCCCCTTATTTTAAATGCAGTTATATCATTTCTAACCTCCTCTTCTGATGTCAAGTCCGCCTGATCTGTCTCCCTGATAAATATTGAAGCAAAGTAATTATTTAATATTTCTGCCATTTTGCCATCGCTACCTGTGATTTTTATCCTGTACATCCCTTAGTAGCCCTATTCCCATCCACATTCTCTTATTTATGTGCCTGTAGAATATTTTACTATTTTGTTTTCTATTCCTTGATGATTTAATTTCATAGTTCCTCTTTGTCTTCCTAATTGTTTTGTTGACTTCTCTCTTAATCTTTTCTTATCTCCTTTGAATTGTTCTCCCCTGCTGTTCATGCCCTTGCCCTCAATTTTAACCTTGTGTTTTTATTCATCCATGGTGTCTCATTAGTGTTTAGATTGTTCTTGTTTTTTAGCAGAATATATTTTTCTTGGACTCTGTTGAACACGTTTTTAAATGTTTCCCGTTGCTGTTCTACATCATTGTTTGCCAAAATTGTCCATTTTATTTTCCCAAGTTCTATTCTCAGCCCCTCAAAATTGTCTTTTCTCCAATCTATTACCCTGGTCTTCGTCGTACTTATGTCCTTCTCAATTATTATCTTAAAGCATACTATATAAAGATCACTATTGCCTAGATGCTCCCATACTTGTACTTCTCTCATCTGCTCTGGTTCATTCCCCATTACTAGATCCAGTAGCAAATCCTTCCTTGTTGGGCTTCTTGCATACTGGGTTAGAAAGGAGTCCTGCATACATTGTAGGGACTCCATTCCCTTATCCCCTTTACCTACCTCATCTGGCCAATTAATTATGGGGTAGTTGAAATCCCCCATGATGATTATTCTTTTACACATTTCCCTAATTTGTTTGCATATTTCTTCCTCCACCTCCCTTCCACTATTAGGTGGTCTGTAAACTACCCTATTATCTTTTATCTCAATCCACATGGATTCTATTTCTGTCTTGCTGATATCTGCATCACTTTTTTCTATCGCAATTATGTTATCTCTAATAAGTACAGCTACTCCGCCTCCCTTTTTTTCCTCCGTATCTTTTCTAAATATGTTATACCCTGCAATGTTTAATTCTCAGTCCTGATTTTTCCGTAGCCATGTCTCTGTAATCCCTACTATATCTGGTTCCTCATAATGTATTAATGCCTCCAGTTACCCTCTTACTATGGACACTGTGCATTACTGTACAAACAGTTTATCTCATTTTTAATAGTTCCCCTCTTTTTTAAATCATCTTTTTACACTCTTGTTCTGTAACTCTTACTTATTCCCTGGCCATTTACAGTATATCTTTCCTTAGTTTAGTCATAGAGTCATAGAGTTTTACAGCACAGAAAGAGGCCCTTCGGCCCATCGTGTCTGCGCCGCCCATCCATCCCTGTCCAGTCTAATCCCATTTTCCAGCATTTGGTCCATAGCCTTGTATGCAATGGCATTTCAAGTGCTCATCCAAATGCTTCTTGAATGTTGTGAGGGTTCCTGCCTCTACCACCCTTTTAGGCATTGAGTTCCACATTCCAACCACCCTCTGGGTGAAAAAGTTCCTCCTCAAATCCCCTCTAAATCTCCTGCCCCTTACCTTGAATCTATGCCCCCTCGTTATTGACCCCCCTACTAAGGGGAAAAGTTCCTCTTTGTCTACCCTATCTATGCCCCTCATCATTTTGTACACCTCAATCAGGTCCCCCCTCAGCCTTCTTTGCTCCAAGGAAAACAACCCCAGCCTGTTTAGTCTTTCTTCATAGCTGAGGTGCTCCATCCCAGGTAACATCCTGGTGAATCTTCTCTGCACCCTCTCCAAAGCAACCACATCCTTCCTATAGTGAGGTGACCAGAACTGCACACAGTACTCCAGCTGTGGCCTCACCAGCGTTTTGTACAGCTCCATCATAACCTCCCTGCTCTTATATTCTATGCCTCGGCTAATGAAGGCAAGTATCCCATATGCCTTTTTAACCACCTTATCTACCTGTTCCGCTGCCTTCAGGGATCTATGTACATGTACACCAAGGTCCCTCTGACCCTCTGTACTTCCTAGGGTCCTACCACTCATTGTGTATTCCCTTGCCTTATTTGTCCGTCCAAAATGCATCACCTCGCACTTTTCAGGGTTAAATTCCATTTGCCACTTTTCCGCCCATCTGACCAACCCGTTTATATCGTCCTGTAGCCTGAGGCTTTCCTCCTCGCAATTTACCACCCCACCAATTTTCGTGTCATCTGCGAACTTTTTGATCATACCTTTTACATTCTCATCCAAATCATTTATGTAGATCACAAACAACAAGGGACCCAGCACCGATCCCTGAGGTACCCCACTGGACACAGGCTTCCAGTCACAAAAGCAACCTTCGACCATCACCCTCTGCCTCCTGCCACTCAGCCAGTTTAGGATCCAACGCGCCAAGGCACCCTGGATCCCATGGGCTCTTACCTTCTTGACCAGTCTCCTATGCGGGACTTTGTCAAAAGCTTTACTGAAGTCCATGTAAACCACATCCACAGCATTTCCCTCATCCACCCCCCTAGTCACCCCCTCGAAAAATTCAATCAGATTTGTCAGACACGATTTACCCTTGACAAAGCCATGCTGACTATCCCCGATTAATCCTTGCCTCTCCAAGTGGAGACTAATTTTGTCCCTCAGAATTTTTTCCAATAATTTCCCTACCACAGATGTTAGGCTCACTGGCCTGTAATTCCCTGGTTTATCCCTGCTACCCTTCTTGTATAATGGTACTACATTAGCTGTTCTCCAGTCCTCTGGTACATCCCCTGTGGCCAGAGAGGTTCTGAAAATTTGTGTCAGAGCCCCTGCAATCTCCTCCTTTGCCTCCCACAGCAGCCTGGGATACATCTCGTCCGGGCCTGGGGATTTATCCACTTTTTGGCCTGCTAAAACTGCTAGCACCTCCTCCCTCTCGATGCTAATATGTTCAAGTATGTCACAGTCCCCTTGCCCGATTTCTATGTCCGCATCGTCTTTCTCCATAGTGAACACAGATGCAAAAAATTCACTTAAAACCCCGCCTACATCATCTGGCTCTACACACAGATTGCCACTTTGGTCCCTAATGGGCCCTACCCTTTCCCTGGTTATCCTCTTGCCCTTAATATACTTATAAAACATCTTAGGATTTTCCTTTATTTTGCTCGCCAGTGTTATTTCATGGCCCCTCCTCGCCCTCCTAATTTCTTTTTTAAGTATGCCCCTGCACTTTTTATACTCCTCTAGGGCTTCTTCCGTCTTTAGTCTTTTGTAACTGCCAAAAGCCCCCCTTTTATTTCTAATGCATTTTTGTATATCCCTTGTCATCCAAGGTTCCCTTTGCTTGTTGGTCCCACCCTTGACCTTTACAGGAACATGTTGGCGTTGTACTCTCTCTATTTCCCTTCTGAAAGTCTCCCACTGTTTTGATGTGGATTTTCCTATAAGTAGCTGCTCCCAGTCCACTTTGGCCAGATCCTGCCTTATCATATTAAAATCGGCCTTCCCCCAATTTAGAACCCTTATTTCCGGGCCGTCTTTGTCTTTTTCCATGACCACCTTAAATCTCACTGAATTATGGTCACTGTCGCCAAAATGCTCTCCTACTGATACTTCCACCACTTGCCCGGCTACATTCCCCAGAATTAGGTCCAGTACCGCCCCCTCTCTTGTAGGACTTTCTACATGTTGGCTCAAAAAGCTCTCCTGGATGCACTTTAAGAATTCTGCACCCTCTAAGCCTTTCACACTCTGACTATCCCAATTTATATTGGGGAAGTTGAAATCCCCCACTATTATTACCCTATTATTTTCACACTTCTCTGAGATTTGCCTACATATCTGTTCCTCTATCTCCCCCTGACTGTTTGGGGGTCTATAGTACACTCCCAGCAAAGTGCTTGCCCCCTTTTTGTTTTTAAGTTCTACCCATAAGGCCTCATTAGAGGAACCCGCTAATATATCATCCCTCCTTACAGCAGTAATTGACTCCTTAATTAATATTGCAACACCCCCTCCCCTTTTACACCCCCCTCTGTCTCGCCTGAAGATTCTATACCCCGGAATATTGAGCTGCCAGTCCTGACCCTCCCTCAACCATGTCTCCGTGATAGCAACAATATCGTACTCCCATGTGCTCAACAACAACTTCAGTTTAGTCTGTCCTGTGCTCTCCTTTCCTGTTTCGTTTATATGTATCATTAAACAGTTATAATTCAGTAAATTGCAACAAGTGATGGTTGTAGTTGTTTGCAGCACATTGTGGCTGAATTTTACCATGCAATGCTGGAACAGGCTCAAGTCATGCGCCACTCAGTTTATGATCTGAGCTACATTGAGTGGTAGCAGTATTGAGTGGAGGCTATTGTTTAGGATTCTTGGAAAGGAGAGAAAATTGTAGGTGAAACATGGATTTCTGTGTTGAGTAAATTTCAATCTTTGAGCTATTTGGAGGACAGAAGGATCTACAAGAATTTTAACTGTTAAGCCATTTTGTTTTTACTTCTTTGTAGATTTTGGTTTCCCTGTGTTGACTCTTACTCTGAACTTTGCACATGGAAATTGGAGTTCACGGTTGATGCTGCCATGGTGGCAGTTTCCAATGGAGATTTGGTGGAATCTGTTTACACCCACGACATGAGAAAAAAAACTTTTCACTACATGTTAACTATCCCAACAGCAGCACCGAACATTTCACTTGCTATTGGCCCCTTTGAAATACTGGTTGATCCTTACATGCATGAGGTAAGTGGAACTAAACCATATTTGGTCTGACTGGAGTAAAACTCTGGAAGATCCCAATTTTCTATATTTAAAGCACAGAGATCTCTTGCATATTAACTCTTTACTGCTAAATATTTTAGATATTTCTAGAATCTGAAATTGCACAGATGGTTTAAGTTGTGACATGTAACGTTTATAAAGTGAATATCAGTCGACATTATAGTGAACTTTTTGGAAGTTTTAAGCTGTTGCAGCAAATATCTGATTCTACCCCTAAAAGTTACTGAAAAGATACACATGAAAATATTTAACATAGTCACAGCAAGAGGAAATAACTTGGAAGGAAGGTAAAAAGGCACTTTATATTTAACTACTTTCCCCACAGCAGTGAATTTATGGAATTAACTGCAAAGGCAAGCAGTGGGGCTGATTGATTGTGTCAGCAAATTGAGAGAACTTTGGTAGAGTATTATGAGGTATCGTATATGATATTTTCTAGAATCAGGGACCAGCCTGGCAGGTTGAAATGGTGTTTACTGTCCTTCATTTTCCTATGGGTGTCACAGGATATATTTCTAAATTAGTTTACTCCTAATGTCATTATCTTAAATCCTACCCTGATTTTACCTATTAGGAAAGCGGTGTAGACAAACTCTTATCATTTTTAATGCCAAGCATCTTTTTTTGGCAATCGGAGAGGGGCATTGGATTTTCGTGGAGATGATGGTGACTGATGTCAGTGCTGGGGAGTGCAACATATTTTATTTGGGACACTGAGACATATCATTAAGTAACTCCCAGGTCAGGTGTACAGGCCAAATGCAGTGTAAAACTCTCTATACTTTGCCTCAACCCCAACTTAGAAAAATGCCTCTTAGTGCATTATTGTGACCTCGCCCTCCCCCTTTCCATTCCTTGTGGCTTCTCTGGGTAGAGTTGCCAATTCATTCAAGTGTAGATACTTTTGTGCTGTGTATTTGTACCCTCTGGGAATGGGCTGCAGCTTAGATATAGGACTTGCAGCCCGTGTCTGGTTTTGTGTGTAAGAAAGATCGGAGCCTTTGACTTAAGTTTGGGCTGGATTCAAAACCATATTCTATCACAAATTATACCCACTACAGGTACTAATGTATATATTTTTTTGTGCTAAGCCAGCAAAATCTGAAAATTGGATAGTTTAGTACGTATGATGAATAGTGAAATTTAATGAATAACAGTAAATGTGGTGATCAAGTTCAAAGTTCATTATCTGAGGAGTTGTGAATGGCACTGAACACTGTGCAGTCATCAGCGAACATCCCCATTTCTGACCTTATGTTGGAGGGAAGGTCATTGATGAAGCAGCTAAAGATGGTTGGGCCTCGGACACTGCCCTGAGGAACTCCTGCAACGCTGGCAGGGCCCATAGCCTTTGCGCATTGGATACAGCAAAGGCTATGGGCCCTGACAACATCCCGGATATCGTGCTGAAGACTTGTGCTCCAGAACTAGCCGCGCCTCTAGCCAAGCTGTTCCAGTACAGCTACAACACTGTCATCTATCCGACAATGTGGAAAACTGCCCAGGTATGTCCTGTCTACAAAAAGCAGGACCAATCCAATCCGGCCAATTACCGCCCCATCAGTCTACTCTCAATCATCAGCAAAGTGACGGAAGGTGTCATCGACAGTTACTCACCAATAACCTGCTCACTGATGCCCAGTTTGGGTTCCGCCAAGACCACTCTGCTCCCAACCTCATTACAGCCTTAGTCCATGGACAAAGGAGTTGAATTCCAGAGGTGAGGTGAGAGTGACTGCCCTTGATATCAAGGCAGCATTTGACCGAGTGTGGCATCAAGGAGCCCTAGTAAAACTGAAGTCAATGGGAATCGGAAAGGGGGGGGGGGGCGGTGGGGGAAAGCTCTCCACTGGCTAGAGTCATACCTAGCTCAAAGGAAGATGATTGTGGTGATTGAAGGTCAATCATCACAGCCCCAGGATATCGCTGCAGGAGTTCCTCAGGGCAGTGTCCTAGGCCCAACCATCTTCAGCTGCTTCATCAATCACGTTCCCTCCAACATAAGGTCAGAAATGGGGATATTTGCTAATGTCTGCACAATTTTCAGTGCCATTCACAACTCCTCAGATAATGCAGTAGTCCATGCCCATATGCAACAAGACCTGGATGACGTTCAGAAGTGCCAGACAATGAGTATCTCCAACCAGCGAGAGTCTAACCACCGCCCCTTGACATTCAATGGCATTACCATTGCCGAATCCCCCACCATCAATATCCTGGGGGTCACCATTGACCAGAAACTTAACTGGACCAGCTACATAAATACTGTGGCAACAAGAGAAGGTCAGAGGCTAGGTATTCTGCAGCGAGTGTCTTACCTCCTGACTCCCCAAAGCCTTTCTACCATCTACAAGGCACAAGTAAGGAGTGTGATGGAATACTCTCCACTTGCCTGGATGAGTGCAGCTGCAACAACACTCAAGAGGCTCGACACCAGACAGGACCAAGCAATCCGCTTGATTGGCACCCCATCCACCACCTTAAACGTTCACTCCCTCCACCACCAGCGTACCGTGGCTGCAGTGTGTACCATCTACGAGATGCACTGCAGCAACTCGCCAAGGCTTCTTCAACAGCACCTCCCAAACCCGCGACCTCTTCCACCTAGAAGGACAAGGGCAGCAGGCGCATGGGAACACCACCACCTCCAAGTTCCCCTCCAAGTCACACACCATCCTGACTTAGAAGTATATCGCCGATCCTTCATCGTTGCTGGGTCAAAATCCTGGAACTCCCTACCGAACAGCACTGTGGGAGTACCTTCACCACACGGACTGCAGCAGTTCAAGAAGGCAGCTCACCACCACCTTGAGGGCAATTAGGGATGGGCAATAAATGCTGGCCTTACCAGCGACGTCCACATCCCACAAACTAATAAAAAAAAATTATTTCTATGTTTGTAGTATTCAACTTATGTAGTTATTCTTCAGAGACGTATTGCATATGATCTGAAGTGTCTGATTTCCCTCCCCGCGCCCCCCCCCCCCCCCAAAAAAAAAACTATTGGACTTGATTTTCTTGAAGTGTTTTATTGAGCTTAATTATAAAAAATAGTTTCATGTTCTGATTTTAATGCTCCATCTTTTCATTTCTTCAATATGCATCCACAGGGGAATAATTTTTAGTTATATGGGAAATGCCTGTAACCTAATTCTAGACCAAGAGGAGCAAGACCTTGGTACTTATGTTGAGCTGTTCTGCAATAATGTATTGCTGAAGTCAAATAAGATCATTAAATGATTGTAAATATTGTTTGTTACAATATTATACTTCAACAATGCCCTGCTCTCCCCCACCCCCATTCCTCTTCTACTTTTCTCCCCAACTTTACTCCATTTGGAAGACATTAGCTCCTTCCTGAGGTATGGTTCCAAGGGTGATGAGCACCGTCTGGTACCTCACCCAAATTGCCATTCTCAACACCTGAGCCTGGACATTAAGCGTTGGCGGGTTATATGATCATGGGAAGCATTGCAGTTAAGCCCAATCTTATCCTTCCTTGGTGTTCACATACATGCAGAGCTAACTAGATTGCGATTATATTGAATCATAGAATGGTTACAGCACGGTAGAAGGCCATTCGGCCCGTTGCGCTCGGGTGCTTTAGCTAGTCCCGCTCAAAAGCAGGTATCTTGGTTGATTTTTTTTCTTCCCTAATCCATGCTACTGAGGCCAATTGTAGAGCCTTTACTGCTGTCCCAGCTGAGATCCTAACAACACAAACTGGGGGGTTCAAATCTTTGACCACCTTGGTCTTTATCGGTCAAATATTCACTGCTTTAACCAGCAGGGACATAAATGTAGGCTTGGTACTAGAAACACGGTGAGAATGCATGACCACAAGTAGCTATTGGAACCAGGTCAATCATGACATTTAAGAGGGACTTTTGAATCCATCAGAACATCTAACATGTAATAAAGGTTATGAAGAAAAATAAAGGAAATAGGATTAAAATAGATATCTCTGATGTGGAGTCAGCACAGGCAGACTGGACTGAATGTCCTCTTCCGTGATGAAATTTCAGATATTTTTGTTGCAGGAATGAAGTTAGCTTTCTGTATGGAATCTGTGGGTAAGATGCAATCATTTGATTAATGTGTAGAGTAGGCTATCTTTGTCATACATCTATGTCAACGTATCATGCTTTTAAGGCTGTTGAGGTCATGAGACCAGAGGATAAATGTGCATTAGTGTGAAAATGTGTTGCAGCAAGGAGTGGTCGGAGTTTGCTTTGTCCCCATATTGCTCCACACAACAAGCTATTAATTCCAATTACACCACCAGAAAAATCGGCATGTGAAGACCAGTTTCTTCCCTCCCCACCGCCCTCCCCCAACCACAGGAAAAGAAGGGGAGAACCTCGTTCGCTGTTGCTCATGTCCTAAAAATTGGTTATAGAGTGGTGTAGGCAGATGCCTGGGAGCAGCTCACCTGGTTTCTCTCAGCCAAGGAGCTAGGTATGTTAGGAGGATAATCTAAAAGGGAGCATTTATTCCATATAATATAGGTGACCTAATACAGTATGTGGGATTATTTTAACAAAACATCTAGACAATAGCAATCACAACATAAGAAAGATTGAAAAGGACATAAGTAAGACAAAGACCTAAGTAATAAATTGGAAAAAAGCTGATTTTAAGGGGATGAGAATGGAATTGGTGAAAGTGAACTGAAAAAATGTACTAACAAACAAAGAAATAGAACAACAGTGGGAAACATTTAAAACTATGATCAATAGAGTCCAGGAGAAATATATCCCATTGAAAAAAGCAAGAACAAACTGGCCAGTAATGACACACCATGGATGAACAGAGAAATAAGGGCAACATTGAAATTAATGAAAAAGGCATACACGAAGTACATAGACAACAAAGCAAAGGATGTTAAAAAAGGAATACAAAATGGTTAGGAAAGAAGCCAAAAACCAATTGGGGAGGCAAAGATAAACTGCAAAATTAAATTATCAAGGATTATGAACAAAAATAGTAAAGTATTCTACAGACGCATAAATAACAAAAGAAAAATCAGGATAGGGATAGGGCCACTAAGGGATACACACGATATAATGACAGCGAAATGACAGAAATATTAAATAATTACATTGCCACGATATTTACCAGGGGGACTAACAATGGTGGACATGACATTAGAAGAAAAGATCAAAAAAATGTAAAGACATTTAAGATAGAAAGGGGGAAGATAATTGATAAATTAAGTGAACTTGGAGAGGATAAAACCCCTGGTCCAAATGGATTGGATCCGTGCATATTAAAAGAAGTTAGGGAAGAGTAGCAGAGACACTATTACATATATATAAAAATTCATTAGAAAAGAAAATAGTGCCAGAGGACTGGTGGACAGCAAATGTTAGTCCTATATATAAAAAGAGAGAGAGAACAAGTCCAGGGAACTATAGACCAATTAACTTAACGCCAGTGGTAGGAAAGATAATGGAATCCTTACTCAAAGATGTAATAGAAAAACATCTAGATATTGAAAATATAAGTCAGCATGGATTCCAAAAGGGAAGGGCATGCTTGACCAAACTTATTGAATTCTTTGAGGAAGTAACAGAAATGATAGATGAGGGTAATGCAGTAGATGTAATATATATGGATTTCCAAAAAGACTTCGATAAGGTATCGCATAGTAGTTTCATGACTAAGGTCAGAGCATTTGGAATTGGGGGGCAAGTAGCAGAATGGATAGCAAGCTGGCTGCAAAACAGAAAACCGAGTAGGGGTTAGAGGTAGTTACTCAGATTGGTAAATGGTGGGAAGTGGTGTTCCACAAGGATCGGTGCTGGGACCACTGTTCGCCGTTTACATAAACTGTTTGAACTCCAAATTAGGGGGCTAGTTAATACAGAGGAGGACTGCGATAAAATACAAGAAGACATTAATAAACTTGCAGAAAGGGTGTGTAATTGGCAAAAGAACTTCAGTCTAGATAAGTGTGAGGTAGTACATTTTGAAAGGAAGAATAAAAAAGCCACATACTCCTTGGAAAATAAGAGTCCAAATGGGGTAGAGGAGCAGTGAGATCTGGGGTTACAGATACACAAATCACAAAGTAGCGACACAGGTTAATAAAGCCACAAACAAAGCACTGGGTTTCATTTCTAGAGGGATAGAATTGAAAAGCAGAGGTTATGTTAAACTTGTATAGAACCTTGGTTAGACTACACTTGGAGTACTGTGACCAGTTCTGGTCTCCATATTATAAAAAGGACATAGAAGCACTGGATAAGGTGCAAAAAAGATTTACTACAGTGATACCAGAACCGAGAGGTTATACTTATCAGGAAAGATTGAACAGGCAGGAGCTCTTTTTCTCTAGAAGACTGAGGGATGACCTGATTGAGGTCTTTAAGATTATGAAAGGGTTTGATAGCAGATGTAGAGAAGATGTTTCCACTCGCAGGTGAGATCAGAACTCAAGGCCATAAATATAAGATAGTCACAAATAAATCCATTAGAGAATTCAGGAGAAACTTCTTTACCCAGTGAGTGGTTAGAATGTGGAACTCGCTACCACAAGTAGTATTTGAGGCAAAATAGCAAGTATGCATTTAAGGGGAAGCTAGATAAGCACATGAGGGAGAAAGGAATAGAAGGATATTTTAATGGGGTTAGATGAAGAACGGTGGGAGGAGGCACGTGTGGAGCACAAACACTGGCATGGACCTATTGGGCCGAATGTCCTGGAACTAGTTTGTAATACTTTGTAAAACTTACATTCATAGAACACCTTCAAGATAATAAAACATTCCAAGGCGCTTCATGCAAGTGAGAACAGATGCCAGGCAGTGAATGGAGAAAAGTTAGGCAAGTTGACCAAAACATGGGCAAAGTAGGTTTTCAGAGGCTTTTCAAAGAGGAAGCAAGCTGGAGAGGTTGTGAAAGAGTGTTAGACCAAGACAGCCTATGCTCCGCGACCATAGGTGGAGTGGAGAGGAGATGCAAATGAGGCCAGAGTTGGAAGTGCTGAGGGTGCGTTGACCTGTGAAGGAGGCTGCACAGGTAGGGAGGTGCAAGGTCGTAGAGGGATTTGTAGATTAGGAAATGATGGAGGGACATGTAGATGTACAGCATTTGTGTCCTATTTCATGTTCCCCATGAGCACCTAAAAGTGACCCTAATAAAGGACTGTGTTTGTGCAATAAGCTCCCAAGTGCCATGTTATTAAATGTTTACCATATGGCATTAAATACAATTACTACAGATAGAAGTACTCTGAAGTCTAAACATCAAAAATAAAAATGTACCTATAATGGTAAAGAAAAATAAACTTAATTTTTTAGACAACATAGTATTAAAAACATCTCCATCTTTGTTAGCCGCACTTCTGAATTATAATATCACCATCTTCATGAACCATGAACGTAACTGCGGAAGTTTGGGTTTGGTGATATGGGTGCTTATGGCTATTATAATGGTGGCCGTGATGTAACGGTTGCTTAATAAGCCGTCAGCCGTGGCTCAGTTGGTAGCACCCTCACCTCTGAATCAGAAGGTTGTGGTCAAGTCCCGCTCCAGAGACTTGAGCACAAAAGGCTTATACCCCAGTGCAGTACTGAGGGAGTGCTGCACTGTCGGAGGTGCCATCTTTCGGATGAGACGTTAAACCGAGGCCCTGTCTGCTCTCTCAGGTGGACGTAAAAGATCCCATGGTGCTATTTCGAAGAGGAGCAGGGGAGTTATCCCCGGTGTCCTGGCCAATATTTATCCCTCAACCAACATCACTAAAACAGATGACCTGGCCATTATCACATTGCTGTTTCTGGGAGCTTGCTGTGCGTAATTTGGCTGCCACGGTTCTGACATTACAGTAGTGACTACACTTCAAAAAGCAATTACAGGTAACTCTCAATTTATCGGCACCTAAAATAACCGGAAATCTCGGTTAACCGGCAAAATGCAGGAGTAGGTTCAGGTAAGTTTTACTTCATATTACTGGCCTTCCTCGATCTGTGGCTGTGCAATCGGGTGTGGCTGCAGCTGTTGCTAAGCAACAGGGACGCTTGGATATTGTGGCCATTGTTCTGCACCTGTTGCTAAGCAACAGGGTTTGTTGCTGTATACGGAGCTCTCAGCTCTCCGTATCTTTTACTAAAGCTCTCGGTTATCCGGAATTTTTGATGAACCGGCACCCCGTCGGTGCTGGATAAAAAAGAGTTTCCTGTAATTGGCTGAAAAGTGCTTTGGAGCATCCCGTGGTCGTGAAAGGCGCTATATAAATGCAAGTCTTTCTATCTTCTTTTCTAAAATGGCCATTTTGTGAGTTTGTGTGATGGTTTTTTGTTTTTATTGAAAAATTAATTACCAGCCAGATGGTGCTGTGTAATCTAAATTTTTTCTTAATAGATAGAAAAATAAATTAATAGAGGGGGTGCATTACATTTAAATTACTACTTGTATAGTAATGTCTTCCATCAGTTTTATGTCATAACTGATCATAAGTAAAGTGCAGTGGCATAAACTACTTTCCTACTTAATGAGAAAGATTTAGATCCCCTGCAGTAGCTTTGTGAAGATTTGTTTTGTGGATTTTCATTTAATTTACACAGTCTTTTACATTAGTGAAAATAATTTAGTTTCATGTATGTATGAACTAATTGTTGCTACAGTATTCAGTACCATTTTAAGACCAATTTGTCATATTTAGTGTAAACTTTTATGCTGTGCCATCTGTGGAACTACCAGTGTTAGTCTTGTGCTCCAGGAAAACAAATTTGAATTTTAAGGAAAACTTTGCGGTGGTGATAAAGTCTGTAATAATTAGAATGTTGCATTATAGAGCAATGCATTTTGTTCATTGATGTTGCTTATGTAATAACCCTAATAGTTGAGTTTGTGTATGACTTTTGCTGTTGATGTCCTTTACCTGTTAGAAAAAATTGTGAATTAGCTTGGTTCTTAAATCTTTAACTACAGTTGTTATTTTAGTTCACATTTATTCAATACTTAAAATGTTGCCATTCATGGTTTGTAAACTTGATTAAACATGAATTTCATTGTTAACAAAAATGTTAACCTAATGAAATCTGTTAGTGACATTTCATGGAGCACCACATATCTTAACCGCATTCTTAGATCAAAATGTGTTGATTGTAATGCCCATATCGCAGAAAATGTGTGTGTTCCTAGTAAATCTGAATTGCTGAGAAATGCTTGACTTTATAGTCGGGCCAATAAAGGAATGTGTTCTCCTTTTTGAAAATTGTAGATGGTAACTTAAAAGTGCTATAATTGAAAAGTACACACGGGGGCAGCAACAAGCAATGGGTAAGGGGAGTTTAGATTGAAATACGGGGGATTAGAGAGAAACTGAACACCTCAAACTTTGACTAAAATTTAGACAGTACATGTTATATGATCTTCAGAATTTGTTATCTTTCTAATAAAGGTAGTAATTTCTCCTAATCTGTTTTGTTAAAACTAAACTGAAAAATTTGGAAATAATTAGCCGAGTTACAGATTTTCAGAAGATTCCAAAAATGACACTTTTACACATTTTCCATATCGAACCTTTTGAATTGTACACCACAATAGAACATTTCTTATTTTATGGTGCAGTATTTAACATTACATAGAACATTTCTTATTTTATAGTTATGTCATTCTACTTTAGAGCATCATTTGTGAGAAATCTACATCAAATTGTGTTTAATATGAAAGAAATGTGATGTATACTTAAATTAGTTTTTGTAGTCGGACCTAAGACTGGCCAAGCACAATAAATGTTCCATTTGACAAAAATTGTGAATCGGACTGAATGAATTCCTTGCAATGGAAGTTGCATATGGAGCAATACTCAATATAGTATTTCTGATTTTGGTCTAATCTAAAAATGTATTTTTATTGAAATGATAATGAATCTGTTTCACATTTTTATGTCATGCCTTTCCAGGTGACACATTTCTGCTTACCCCAACTGTTGCCACTTCTCAAACACACCACATCCTTTCTTCATGAGATTTTTGAGTTTTATGAAGAGATTCTGACCTGCCGATACCCCTATGCCTATTATAAGACTGTATTTGTTGATGAAGCCTATGTAGAAGTAGCTTCATATGCATCTATGAGTATTTTAAGGTGAGTCTCTATTGGGAAAATCTATTTTGGAGGAAATGTTGACTGGATAGTAGACATTCCCCATAGTGAGGGCTACTTGGAGTGAGCTTTTCAGGCTGCTTTCAAACATTTGTTTGCTGCCTGTTCGAATGGAATTGGCAGAAGCTTATAAGCAGAGTACTTGCCTGCTTTTGACTGGGTTAGGATGCATGGTGTTGGGAAAACTGAAAGGTGAAAGGAGAAAATATTTTAAAACTACTGCTTGATAGTTAAGGAAGCAGTTTGGAGTTTTAAATGGAGCACAGAACTCATCTAGTGCTTTTATTGATAAAGGCACTGTCCAGTGAAACAGCCAGTTGTACCTGGAGGATCGCAGGTTCAATCCACAGTTTGTGCTGAATTAGCTGATCTTTGATAATGCAGGGGCACTACCGTTAGACTCAGCACCCCGGGTTAAAACACTAGATTGAGAATTGGAAAACCATTAGAAGGTGAAAGGCTTCAGAGTGTGCCCATATTTTTTCCTGATGACCACGCGTGCACTTTCTGGCAGAGTCACTGGATAGTTATTAGGAGCAGGAACTTGGCTATTTTTCCTCTGCTTTTCCTACCTGAGTGGTACTGAAGCTAGTTATAGTGCTATACCACTGTCTCAACTGCTATCAGCTAACTGGACATCTGTTATGGACTGAACCTGTGACCTTTCTTGTCTGTAGGATCAGTACAACAAACAGGGTGTTTAATGAATTGAGCCATCAGGGTAAGTATGCTTGAAAAACTGTGTCAGTTATACTTGGATGAGAGCCATGTCTGAGGTTAGATCCCTGCCCCTTTGAATGGTAGTCAAGCACCACAAGAACTATTCTACCTCCCTATACCAACAATTAATGTTGTTCTCACGTTTCTTAAAGTGGAAGATTACATTCAAGCCATCTAATTAAATGTCCAATGATGAATACTATATAGTAATATTGTGGTCTGTCTATTGTCCTGGGATGGAAACACCCTTGGTGAAGTCATGGCTAGTGTTTTGGAGTTTTCCAAACTAAAGCTTCATGTTTGCACACTAGAGCCTAAAATTTTTTTTTAAATGACTTCTAGATCTTTATTTTAACCTAGTTTAAGAAATTAATCTCAGAATTTATAATTCAGTCAAGTGCCTAAAAGTTGTAACACTTAAAAATGGTTGATTAATTTTATTTGTCTTGTTTAAACAAAAAATCTGATTATGCTAATTCATTTGATAGTACCGGAGACAGATGTGTCTAGGTCAGATGGCAAGATGGCAGAGTAAAGCCCTGTCTCAATAATATCAGTCACAGAATTTCCCTCACCAGCAATCATTACAATCACTCAGATTGCCAGTTTAGTCCCACTTGTGCCAAAGTATGGCGTGTTTGTGCTATGGGTCTATTTCCACCAGGAACCGGATTGAGACAGCATGCTTGTTTCAAGGAGGAGCCTTACAACTGCAGATTATTTTGAGCTTGGTTCAAGCCTGAGATATAGAAATGAAATGGTAGACCTCTAACTTATTGCACAATCCAATCTCTGGTATTTAACTTGATTTAAAGAAAGTGGGTTCACTTCTACATTATCTCGGCTGCCCGTGTCCTAACTCGCACCAAGTCCCGTTCACCCATCACCCCTGTGCTCGCTGACCTACATTGGTTCCCGGTTAAGCAGCGCCTCGATGTCAAAATCCTGATCCTTGTTTTCATATCCCTCCATGGCCTCGCCCCTCCCTATCTCTGTAATCTCCTTCAGCCCCACAAACCCCCCCGAGATATCTGCGCTCCTCTAATTCTGCCCTCTTGAGCATCCCTGACTATAATCGCTCAACCATTGGTGGCCGTGCCTTCTGTTGCCTAGGTCCTAAGCTCTGGAATTCCCTGTCTAAACCTCTCCGCCTCGCTACCTCTCTTTCCTCCATTAAAACGCTCCTTAAAACGTATCTCTTTGACCAAACTTTTGGTCACCTGCCCTAATTTCTCCTTGTGTGGCTTGGTGTCAAAATTTTTGTCTTATAATACTCCTGTGCAGCGCCGTGGGACGTTTTACTACGTTAAAGGCGCTATATAAATACAAGTTGTCGTTGTCTGTTATTTTTATTGTTTAAATGTAGCTTTTTGTCTCTCCAATCAGTTTTCTCCACTCCATTTGTCTCTTGAACCTGTTGAGGGGGACAGTTCCATGCATGCTTGTAGTCTTCTTGTTACCTCACCCATGTGGTCACTATTCATATATACACAGATCCTGACTTCAATTGATGTCCACAGCAGTGGTCACTGTAAGCAATCCAAAGGATAAACGCAGCCCATTTTCCCCCAACCCTTTCACCTGATGCGGAAGCTAGGTGCAATGGCCCTACTGTTGACATGGCTGAGATCTGTGAATTCAGCACAAACTAGGATAGAATTGGGGGCCTTCATGGTCTGTATGGCTCAGCTACTCCAGTCATTTGATAACCTCAGCAAGCACTTGGCTCCCCCAATGGCTCAAATGTCAGTTATGTTATACGATGCAGTCGGCTCCTGATCTTGTATTGAGTAGCAAATTGAGTCCCAATGTGGAGCTATGTTGAGTTCTTCCACATAGTGAAAACCAGTTTAAATTTAAATAGGATGCTGTTACAGAAATTCTAGTGGCCAGCTCCAGAAAAGCATTACTGAGGCCTGGGAGAAGATTTCTTTTATTCGTTGCTGGGATGTGGGCGTCGCTGGCAAGGCCAGCATTTATTGCCCATCCCTAAATGCTCTTGAGAAGGTGGTGGCGAGCCGCCTTCTTGAATTGCTGCAATCTTTGTAGTGAAGGTACTCCCACAGTGCTGTTATGGAGGGCGTTGCAGGATTTTGACCCAGCGACAATGAAGGAATGGCGATATATTTCCAAGAAAGGATGGTGTGTAATTTGGAGGGGAACTTGCAGGTGATGGTGTTCCCATGCGCCAACTGCCCATATCCTTCTAGGTGGTAGAGGCCATGGGTTTGAGAGGTGCTTCCGAAGAAGCCTTGGCGAGTTGCTGCAGCGCGTCTTGCAGATGGTACACACTACAGTCAAGATGCGCCAGTGGTGGAGGGAGTGAATGTTTAAAGTAGTGGATGGGGTGCGAGTCAAGCGGGCTGCTTTGTTCTGGATGGTGTCGAGCTTCTTGTGTTGTTGGAGCTGCACTCATCCATGCAAGTGGAGAATATTCCATCACACTCCTTACTTGTGCCTTGTAGATGGTGGAAAGGCTTTGGGAGTCAGGAGGTGAGACACGCCGGAGGTAAATCATGCTTGACTAATCTACTGGAATTTTTTGAGGATGTAACTGGTAAAATAGATAAGGGAGAACCAGTGGATGTGGTGTATTTGGACTTTGAGAAGGCTTTCGATAAGGTCCCACATAAGAGATTAGCGTGCAAAATTAAGGCACATGGGATTGGGGGCAAGGTATTGACTTGGATAGAGGACTGGTTGGCGGACAGAAAGCAAAGAGTTGGAATAAACGGGTCATTTTCTGAGTGGCAGGCAGTGACTAGTGGGGTACCGCAAGGATCGGCCCTAGGACCCCAGCTGTTCACAATATATATTAATGATCTGGACGAAGGAATTGCATGTAATATCTCCAAATTTGCAGACGACACAAAGCTGGGTGGGAGGGTAAGCTATGAGGAGGATGTCGTGAAACTCCAGTACGATTTGGACAGGTTGGGTGATTGGGCAGAAACATGGCAAATGCACTATAATGTGGATAAATGTGAGGTTATCCACTTGGTGGCAAAAACAGGAAGGCAGATTATTATTTGAATGGCAATAGATTGGGAGATGGGGAAGTGCAAAGAGACCTGGGTGTTCTTGTGCACCAGTCGCTGAAGGTAAGCATGCAGGTGCAGCAGGCGGTTAAGAAGGCAAATGGTATGTTGGCCTTCGTAGCAAGAATGTTCGAGTACAGGAACAAGGATGTCTTGCTACAGTTGTACAGGGCCTTGGTGAGACCACACCTTGAGTATTGTGTGCAGTTTTGGTCGCCTTACCTGAGGAAGGACGTTCTTGCCATGGAAGGAGTGCAGCGAAGATTCACCAGGCTGATACCTGGGATGACAGGAATGACGTATGAGGAGAGATTGTGTCAATTGTGCTTATACTCACTGGAGTTTAGAAGATTGAGAGGGGATCTCATCGAAACCTATAAAATTCTGTCAGGCCTGGACAGACTAGATGCAGGAAGGATGTTTCTGATGGCCAGGGAGTCCAGAACCAGGGGTCATAGTCTAAGGATAAGGGGTAAGCCATTTTGGACTGAAATGAGGAGGAATTTCTTCACCCAGAGAGTGGTGAACCTGTGGAATTCTCTGCCACAGAGGGCGGTGGAGGCCAATTCATTGGGCCAGAAATTCGTGACCAAAGGTGTGAGTACGGTCGGGGTACTCACGCATCTGGCCGTTGGAAATGCCGGCGTTCAGCATGAACAGCGCATGCGGGGAACGCCGGCATTTCCAGACCTCGGAACGAAGGGGTTCATAGGCACAGCGCGTGTGACTGCACAGGCAGCGCTTGCGCAGTGAACTTCGTAGATTTCATTCATGGATTCAGTGAGGGTAAGTCTTTACAAGTTACACTTGAAAAAAGCAGGTGTAAAGTTGTTCCAAGGCTGCGGAGGAAGATATATTTTATCGTGGAGCTTCTGAAAGGCAATATTTTTGTTTGGGAAAGGGAGGGAAGTTATTTTAAGAAATTTTAAGTAAGTTTTTTAAAGTTTAAATTTTTTTTTTTTAAACGGGTTTTCAGAACGGTAGGTAGAAGGAGCAATTGTGGCTGTGTGAATGGAATGTGAAAATGAGTGTTCTAAAATGAGTAATGTAACATTTCCAGCACTTTTAAGAAAGAAACTTTTCATCAGCAATAAGTAATTATGTATGTATGTCCGCATATATATTCCTTTACGTATATGTATGCATGTTTTATATTCCTTTACTAATGTGTATGAATGTATGTTTTTAATTATGATTTTCCAATAAGTTACTTTCTCTGAAAGTCATAATTAAATAATACATTCATACACATAAGTAAAGGAATATATACATAACATGCAAAGGAATATATACAGACATACATACTTTCAGAAGCTCCACGATAAGAAATATCTTCCTCCGCAGCCTCTGGAGCAACTGTACCCATGCTTTTTTCATGTGTAAGTTGTAAGGACTTGACCTCACTGAAATCATGAATGAAAGCGGCGAATTTTACTGCGCACGCGTTTTGCCTCTGAACCCCTTCGTTCAGAGGACAGGAAATGCCGGTTTTCCCCGCATGCGCTGTGCATGCTGAAAACCGGCATTTCCTCCGGCCAGACGCGTAAGTACCCCGACCGTACTCGCGCATTTGGAAGGGAATTACTGGGCCAACATTTTACATGTAAAAAAAATGAAAAATTTAACAATTGCACGATTTGCCCCCTCGCATCTGCGACTGAGGGTCCAAGGAGGTGCATTGCGCAAGAGGTCATCGTCGTACATATCCTCACACTGTTCCCTTTCGGGAACTGTATGAAGTGGTGGAAGGATTTATGGCCGTGATTAACGCTCATTCCGTGACCGTAACCATCTTTGAACCAGCCATTAGGGTGGTTAGTCCTATGGCGTGAGGGTTTTACGGGCTCCCACAACCCATCTGAGGGGTGGGGGGGGGGCACCCACACCCACGGACGCAAGCATCCCGCTGGATGTCCACCCAGAATTTATAGTTGGAGCTCCGACTCCACTTGCCGGGACTGTCTGGAGTGGGGTTCGAAACCCTACTCCTTCTGGCCCAGCGGCGGGGATGCTTACTGCTATGCAAAAGGCCCACTCCGCACAAAAGGTGACACCCATACGTTTCCTGCGCCTTTTCCCTCCCCGTGACTGGAGCCCTATGCTGCCACTTGAAAGACCAAGCTATCATCTGCCCTTTTTGCGGCGCCTTTGACTTCTCATTACCAATGATGAGCAGGCGCTGCGCCTCCACCTCCTTGAGGAGATTGCTGAGGTCATCATCAGTTCAATTGTGAGTTCTTTTAATGCCGTGAATTGTGCTCATTCCAGCCATTTCACGTTGCTAATCGGATTGGGCCTTTGGCATAGCGGTAGGATCCCCGCCGCTGGGCCAGATCAGGGTAGGGTTTCGAACCCCGCTCCAGACAGTCCCGGCAAGTGGAGTCGGAGCTCCGGCTCTAAATTCTGGGTTGACATCCAGTGGGATATTTGCGTCCGTGGGTGTGGGTGGCCCCCCCTCCTTGTATAGCTTGCGGGAGCCCGTAAAACCCTCCCGCCGTAGGACTAACCGCCCTAATGGCTGGTTCAAAGATGGTTACGGTCACGGAATGAGCGTTAATCATGGCCATAAATCCTTCCACCACTTCATACAGTTCCCCAAAGGGAACAGTGTGAAGACACGTATGACGACGACATTGCTAAATAAATACATGGAATTAAAAAAATTCTTTTAGGGCTTTTAAAAGTCTTTAAATTGCTTTAATTCTGTTTAAAACTACTTCAGATTCTTCAAAATAATGTAAACGTTTTTAAAATTTTATAAAAGTTCACAAAACATTCATAAAATAGCAGATAACTTACTTTCCCTGCAGCTGTGTAACTACAAAGTCCTCTGCAGCTGCTTGGAGAGATTGGGGGGCGTGTCCTACTACAATGAGACCTTAAGGGGCGTGTCTCACTTGCACTGCACGCTCCAGGCTTCGTGCTGGCTGCACTCCTGGGTGGCGTGACGTCATACGCTGCCCGGGATTCTTCTTTTTGAAACACCAATTCCAGGCGTCCCTGGAGGTGATCGGCAGGAGCGTCGGGTAAGTGCATATACGGGGCTTGCACGCGTGGCAAGCCCCGTTCACGAATTTCTGGCCCATTAAATATATTCAAGAAAGAGTTGGATATATTTCTTAAGGCTAAAGGGATCAAGGGATATGGAGAGAAGGCAGGGACAGGGTACTGAATTTGGATGATCAGCCATGATCTCATTGAATGGTGGAGCAGGCTCGAAGGGCTGAATGGCCTACTCCTGCTCCTATCTTCTATGTTTCTAGAATACCCAGCCTCTGACCTGCTTTGTTGCCACAGGAATTATGTGGCTGGTCCAGTTAGGTTTATGGTCAATGTTTTGATTTGCTTGCCTAGGGAATGATGTATGGCATAGGGAAAGCATAAAGAAGACAGGAAAATCACCATCAGTTAGACACGAGCAGAAAATGATAATTGAAGTTCAACCGGCTAATGACATTACTGCGTAGGGAAACATCTTGTAAGTACTTTTAGTGCTGTTTCATCTGTGCACTCGCAAAAAGATGATACAGATCAGAATGCATCTTCTAAATTGATAGTTGATGAAATACTATTATTTTAGGCTCTTTAAAAACAAATTTGTGCTCATTGCCCGTTCTTTTTAGTTGTTTGTAGTCTTTAGTAGTTGAACAGTCCCAATGTGTTTGTTCGTAACTTTAAGATATAGTTGACTAATGGAATATTTCTTTCAAAACATTGAATTTGCAAACGGCGAAACAACTGCCAATTGTTATGTGATTACTGTGCAGTGGGAGTTTAAAGAGTGAATATGAAAGGGCTGGCAAGCTTCAAGGTTCCAGCGATACCATCAGTTAACGAAATACAGAGTCAGCCTTGTTAACATTTGAACTGAATTTCTGTCACCTTTAGACCACAGTATTTGTTTTGACTAAAGAAAATGTCTTGCTTGCCTGAAACCTTAGTCCTATTTTCTCATCTTTCATTTAGCACAAACCTCCTGCACAGTGCCATGATTATAGATCAGACGCCACTTACCAGACGATGTTTAGCGCAAGCTTTGGCTCAGCAGTTCTTTGGCTGTTTCATTTCCAGAATGTCTTGGTGAGTATATAAAATGGTGGAGCCAAGGACATGCATCTTAATAAATTTACCACATTGCTAGTTTTGTATAGACTACTACAGCACTATGAAAACTTCACAATGTATATAAAAAATTACAATGAACAGACTGTCTGAATTAATATCAACGTCCACTTGATTCAGTTAATGGTACACTTGCCTCGGAGACAGAATGGTGTGGGTTCAAGCCCCACTAGAAACTTAAGTGCATGATTTAGGTGAGACTTCATTGTAGTACCAAGAGAATGCTACATTGCTGGAGGGAGAGACATTAAATTGAGGTCCAGTCTGCCTGTTCAAGTGGATGTATTGATCACATTGGACTTTTCAAAGAAGACCTGGGAGTTCTCCTGTTGCCCTAGCCAAATTTATCCTTCAACCAACAGCAGATGAACTGGTCATTCATCTTGTTTCCTGCATGCAAACTGGCAGTCATGTTCGCCTACAGAACAACAGTGACTATACTTTAAAAGTAATTGATTGGCTGTTAAGCACTTTTGGACATCTTGAGATTGTGAAAGGCACTATATAATTGCAAGTTCCTTCTTAACTAAGTATTAAGATTGAGATTTGGATCCACAACATTTGAAAATAGTAATAAGCAAGTATTCAATGTAATGCACTAATTTCTACTATATTCTAGGTGACATTATTTATTTTGCTCTATAAGAACGAACTCCTGGTGCCTCATGCAACCTCCTTTTTTAAATCTGTAAAGATAATGATCTTAATAAAGGTCCTCCAAAAACTAACTTCTGCATATCCATAGAGGACATGGAGCATTCAACTATGAAATATTTAGTTTATTCTGCAGGCAAGAATGACCTAAGTTAAGAATTTTTTTCATCAAACAATGTGTGCAGCCCTATTCACTTTAATTGTTCATGCAATAGGTGTGAGAATAAAAACAAGCTTTACTTTTGACAAAGATTATCGCAAATGTGGTTGCTTTCATAATCCTCCTTTTATTTTTCATCTCTCACGTAGCATTTTCTTCGAAATCTCCATAACTGTGATTAAGTATTTACATGCACAGCAGTATCTGACATGCACCAAATGTTCCCCTTACGTTCCCTTCCCCATATAATTTGTGTTTTCTTATCTTTTCCTCATTTCGCCCACCATCCCTAGCAAAGAAGATGGCCTGCAAACCCACTTCTAGGTAACTGTTAGCAGTGCTCTATAGCAGCATGAGAGTGACTCACATGATTGACCCTACTTTTATTCAATTTTCAATTCAATTCAATTCAAATCGCTTTATTGGCATGACAAGGTACATCTTATGTTGCCAAAGCATCGAAAAACATTCATGGTTGAACACATAAACACAGATCTATCCATACAGTGTATAAACAGATATATCCCTGAGTGTATAAATATACATTCATATAATTTGTATATACTCTTTTCTTATATTTAGTGGTTGTCCCTCTGTTTATGGCAAGCTGTAACATAGTGTGCCGCTAAGGTTACACAATTTCTCTCTTCTAGTAGGTATGGGAGTTTTTGGTCGTCATTCAAATTTCTGAATTCCGGGCATATTTTTGTGAATTTTGGGTAGAAATTCTCCCTTATGCCCTGATATTTTCTACAAGCTGTGAGGAAGTGCATCTCTGTCTCCACCACTCCCTGACTGCAGTGAGAGCATATCCTGTCCTCTCTTGGTAGCCAGGTCTGCCTGTATCTACCTTTTTCGATCGCCAGGCTATGTTCACTAAGTCTGTACATTATTCCCTGTGGGGAGTACCAGATATGCTATGTCTCTGTTTCACACCTTCCCATAGCAGTAATTTAAAAATTAGACCTTGCCAAATATGGCTCACAGGAACAACAGGTACACTTGCATTCTACCACCTGCTGGTACACGTGTTCAAGTTTTAGTATGTTGTGCTGCTGTCACCCCTGCAAGTAGTGAATATTTTACATTGTTACGCATTGATCTTTGCCCAGAACTAGGCAGAATGCTGATTTCCTCACTATTATAATAGTTACTTGGTAGCAGACCCGTTTATGTCAGCTGGGTGTTTTTCCAGTTTTAAGACTTAACATTGTGAATCATCATTCTGGTGGTGAGAAATCACCCCTAACAGGCAGGAGAAATATTTTTGTGCTTTTTTTTTTCCCTCTCTCCAAGACTACCTGGGAAATGAGTGCTGGACACACTGCCCCTAAGTAGTATTCCCCTTAAATTTACAATAATTTGCAATAATTAGTACCTTCCACAAGGAGGGATTTTCTCTAATGCTAAAGTGCTTGATCACCAATGTTGATGGTCATTTTGAAGAACATTTTGATGGATGATGAGTTCAGTTGATGACTGGAAGAAATATGAGGTCTTTTAATCTAAGGTGGTTGCCTATGATTAATCATAATTGAATGTTCGCATGAGGGAATAGAGGAAAAGTTTTCCGGTGAGCATACATCTAATTACAGATGCCGTAACCCAGGAAACATGCACTGTTTGAAAACTGCAAAGGAAATTCAATACTCAATGGGTTAATTGAAATGCAACAAAGACTATTTGTGATAAAATGAGTGTGTTTTATATTAAGGATAAAAATGACATGAGGAAATGATTTACAGATTATACTCATGTAGCCAGTCTCAGCTTGGAATCATTTATATGGTTTCAGGATGCCAATTCAAATCAAGTATAGGAACAAATTAGGTTTTTTAAAAAAGCAAGTTATATTTTCATTGCTTAGGACACAAACTGGAATCCATAAGTACTATAATGTATTTTGTAAAACCCCCACTTAATTGTTTCTCCTTTATCAATAGTGTGGTGCAGGAGCTGCGTGGGACAGTTATCATTCACAGCCCCACTCCAATCACTGCACTTGAAATGATGCATTTATAAACATGTCCTCAACGATGATTGTCTTCCTCCAAATTCTTTAATGTTCTTATGCATTCAGTTACAAACTTTCTCAACTTATTTCTTTCCCTTCTCTCCAACACATCTGAAGATTGGTGTGGTGGGGAGGGGGAGGGGGGGCACAGTACTTTTTTAAACTGCTTCAGAGGGGAAAAAAGATGTAATTTTGCTGCACTAATTTTAAATTTGTTTATTCTTTTGAGTGCTATCTTTCCAACTTTGCTTCTGCAGGTCAGATGAATGGGTGTTGAAAGGGATCTCAGGATACATTTATGGCCTTTGGATGAAGAAAACCTTTGGTGTTAATGAATACAGACACTGGATTAAAGAGGTACCATGAACAGTGCTGATAATCCAATCGAAGAGGGCTAACTTTACTGTAAAATAATGCCAGGTTAATTATAAACAAAAGTGAATATTGACACACCTGTCACTCAATGAGCTGGAAGCGGGCGAGACTTGCGGCAGGACTTAGAGAAAACGGTCTATTTTACAGCAAACTGAGTCTCTACGAACTACAGGAAACAGACCTCATGACAGAAACTACAGCAAAGTCTCCCAATAAAAGCAGGATTATTTCTTGCGCAAAGTGCAGTGAGTGGCGGATAGTTATGTGTGTAAAATCAATCCCAGGCTCTTGTAGCAGTGCGATCTCCAGGCGTGATTGACTGGGGAAATTACCCAATCATCTCCATTCTGGCCAGGACTTGAGGTGTCCTTACATGCAGCCAATTATAAATGAGAATCAGATTATTTAACCCACTAGAAACTAGCTTAAAAATGTAGATGGTGTATTATGTCGAAGAAATAGGAGCTGGAGTAGGCCCTACCGCCCCTCGAGCTTGCTCCACCATTCAATGGCTGATCTACCTCAACTCCACTTTCCCGCCCGACCCCCATATCCCTTGATTCCCTTAGTGTCCAAAAATCTGTTGATCTCAGTCTTGAATATACTCAACAACTGAGCATCTGTAGCCCTCTGGGGTAGAGAATTCCAAAGATTGACAACCCTTTGAGTCAAACATTTCTCCTCTCCTCAGTCCTAAATGGCTGACCCCTTATTCTGAAACCATGACCCCCTAGTTCTAGACACCCCAGCCAGGGGAAACAGCTTCTCCGCATCTACCCTGTTAAGCCCGCTACAAATTTTATATGTTTCAATGAGATCTCTCATTCTTCTAAATTCCAGAGAGTATATGCCCATTCTACTCGATCGCTCCTCATAGGACAATTCTCTCATCCCAGGACTTAATTCAGTGAACATTTGTTGCACCCTCTCTAAGGCAGGTATATCCTTCCTTGGGTAATAAGACCAAAACTGTACACAGTTCTCCAGGTGTGGTCTCCCAAAGCCCTACAGAATTGCAGCAAGACTTTTTTACTCTTGTACTCCAACCCCCTTGCAATAACCCCCTTGCAATAAAGGCTAGCATACCATTTGCCTTCCTAATTGCTTACTGTACATGCATGTTAACTTTTATTTCTGCAGAAGGACGCCCAAATCCCTCTGCATACCAATTTACTAGTCTCTCACCTTTTTTTTAAAAATGTGCTTTTCTATTCTTCCAACCAATGTGGATAATTTCACATTTCCCCACATTATACTCCATCTGCCACCTGTCTATATCCCTTTGCAGCCTCTATGCATCCTCCTCACAGCTTACCTTCCCACCTAGCTTTGTATCTTATGTGGTTCCGTGTCAAATCTTTTGCCTTATAGCATTCCTGTGAAGCGCCTTGGAACGTTTTACTATGTTAAAGGCGCTATATAAATACAAGTTGTTGTTGTCGTCAGCAGATTTGGATATATTACGCTCGGTCCACTCATCTAAGTCATTGATTTAGAATGTAAACAGCTGAGGCCCAAGCACTGATCCTTGCTGCACTCCTAGTTACAACCTGCCAACCCAAAAATGAGCCGTTTATTCCTACTCTCTGTTTTCGGTCCGTTAACCAATCCTCAATCTATGCTAATATATTAACCCCAATCCCATGAGTATAATATCAATATTTTTGTTTTTCTTAGCCCTGTTTTTGGTCATTTAGATAGCCAGAGCCGGTTGCAAATAATTTATTTTTCATTTTGATCATTTATTTGTTTCTCAAATTTAGTATTTAATGAAGTTGTAGACTTGTACACTGAACAAAGCAAATATTAATGTTTCTGTTTAAATCATAGTCCTGTTGCTTAATAGTGAGGTTTTAAATTAACGCTATGCATTCAATGGTTTAAAATAAAGGATCTGATTTACGTTTATACTGTTTAGTGTAGATGCAGTATGATTTTTAGACTAGTTAAAATAGCATTTGTTGTACAAAAATGTACTTAATTCTGAATAAACTGGATAGAGTTGCTTTAGTGTACAAATGTATAGATTGTATTCTGGAATTACAGGTGCTGGACAAGTTTGTTTTAACCAAATCTGGATCACCTTTTGCAAAGCCGAATAAACTTAATGGCCCATATTTTCCGATCAGAGGCTTCCTGCTTGCGGAGGCCTCCGATCTGGAAAAAATCTACGGACTTACCTGAGGGCTCCCGAGGTCCGGACACTTCCGCTCCTGGGCCTCTCCAACTCGAAATGCGCATGGCCCACGTATCCCAGAGGCACATGTGGTTCACAAGCGTCCCTGGGACCACGTGGACCATGGGGAGCCAATCGAAGAAGGGAATCTCCCTTCATACACTTGACGGATAGACCTGTCAAATATATGAATGGAGATCATCCCAAAAACACTATGAAGCATTAAATACATTTTTAAAAAAATCATATTTTTAAAATGAGTTGAAATTACAATAAATGAAATATTTTAAACAAAAATTTAATTGTTTGAAAAAACAATTAAAGTTTTTTACGGGGCGAAAAATAAACTTATCTTTTTTAAAAGTTTTTAAATGATAAATGAGTGAAATTGTTTTTTTACTTTTTTCAACTCTTATGCTGGTAAAAGCAGGCCTTGTGCCTTTTACCAGGCGTAAGATTTCTAAGGGTTTTCTGCGGGCGGAGGTTCTCCAGAAAGCGGAACTATCCGCCCGCAGAGGCCCTTCTCCAGGGCAGGCGTGCGATCTGTCAAGAGCATTCTTGACAGTTCGGAAATGCCGATTTTCAGCACATGCAGGGTCCAAGCAGCTGAAGACAGGGCCATCAATGGTGAAGCGTTTAAAATTGGGGATGTGCAAGAGGCCAGAATTGGAGGAGTGCAAAGATCTCTCAGGGTTGTAGGACTAGAGGAGGTTACAGAGATAGGGAGTGGCAAGGCCATGGAGGGATTTGAAAGCAAGGATGAGAATTTTAAAATCGAGGCGTTGCTTAACCGGGAGACAATGTAGGTCAGCGAGCACAGGAATGATGGGTGAATGGGGCTACCGACCATAGAGCACATATACCAGAAACGCTGTTTACGGAGGTCACGGACCATCATCAAAGACCCTACCCACCCCAGCCACAGTCTGTTCGCCCCCCTGCCATCTGGGAGACGCTACAGATGCATTCGCACCCGAACGACCAGATTTAGGAACAGCTTCTTTCCCAGGGCTGTCATCCTACTGAACTCCACAAATAAACTCTAAAGCCTGCACATCTGTCAATGCACTTTATTATGTTTATGTTAATGTATTACAAACCAAATGAATGTTGAATGTTTAAATGTCTTAATCTAAATGTACACTCTCGGGAGCCTCAAGCCTACATTTCGTTGTACTGCACTTGTGCACTAACAATGACAATAAAGATGATTATGATTATTAGGACACGAGCTGCAGAGTTTTGAATGAGATCAAGTTTATGAAGGGTGGAAGATGGGGGCAGGCTGGGAGAGCATTAGAATAGTCAAGTCTAGAGGTAACAAAGACATGGATGAGTGTTAAATAACCATTTTAGTCAAAATACATTATTTGAATATTGAAAGATGTAATAATGTTTGTATTTTGTAGGAACTGGACAAAATAGTGGATTACGAATTGAGGACTGGTGGTGTTTTGCTGCATCCCACATTTATAGGGGTGAAAGAGAAAGAAACGTAAGTGGTCTCTTATTTGCAGTTTTCTCATGTGAAAGGGTACAGGAAGTTCTTCATTTTTTGTCTCCTTGAATATGACTTCACCAGTTCAATCTGGTGGCTGTTTGCAGTGCCTGATTGTTCCCTGTACTGAACATATAATTGACTGTTATGTTCAGGGATCCAAACAAAGCTGACTGCTGCCACGTGTAGCTATCTTCGAAGAGCTTGTGACATCTGTAATGCTTTGGTCTGTTGTATCAGTTGCCATTGATTGCTGTGGTTGGAAATGCACAAAGCCCCTTTTGTGTTGCTAATTATTTATTTTAATTTAACAGTCTTCAGAGGATTGGGGAAGAAAAATCAACCCACCCAGCCATCAAATTATTGTGATCATAAAATACACACTAAATTAAAGAACAGGTCCTTATCTGACTTAATGACTACTACCAATTTGGGCTCTTAATTGATGAGATCCTAGCTCACTTTCATTCAATTTCCCCCTCTTTCTCCCTCTCTCTCTCTCTTTCCTCCATCTGTCTTTCACTCGTTCTCTTGCTCCTCGCCCATGCTCTCTCATTCAGGCACTCTTTCTCTCCTCCCATTTCAGATTTACTGCTACTCTAGTGCATGCTGTCTAAGAATTTATCAGAAAAAGAATAACTTCATTATAATCCAGCCATTACACACACACTGCATAGTCATTGTTAAGCATAATATTACATCTGATTTAATTTTTATTGTATATCCTTGTGTCACTTTGTGAATCTGTTACTTGGTTGGAATCTCATGATTTTCTTCTGTGTGTGTCTTTAATTTTCCATCTTCACCCCCACCCTGAAGGCAATGACTTGTGTTTAAGTCCAATTCCATGTGCACTGGCAGTCCACTGTTGGTCATTCAAGTGACAATTCTTCATGTATGAGCCAAATCTGAGAGTATTGGGGGACTTTTTTCTTTCGGGATCATCACAGTTAAGTTCAATCCTATCCTCATCTGATGTCCACACACAGGCATTTTCCAGCAAGAGTTGCTTAATCACTCAACTCTTGATACTCTTTCCATCCCAGGACTCTTGAGGCCCATGGTGGCTCTAATCACTCTGCTGCCTATGATTCAGCTAAATCAGCACAGTTCAGTAATTGAATTTGGGTCTCCCCCCTTTGCCCCAGATCTGTATGATACCACACCAAATGTCTTTTTAGATATTTAGATGGATTGAAATTAATTTCATATTAAAAGTGTTGCAGTGTAATGTACAGCTGAATTTGACTTGGAACAAACAATGATCTAGGAGCAGGAGTGGGCTATTTGGCCCTTCAAGACTGCTCCGCTGTTCATTATGATCATGGCTGATCTTCTACCTCATTTCCACTTTCCTACACTATCCCCATATCCCTTGATTCCCTTAATTTTCAAAAATCTATCGATCTCTGTCTTGAATATACTCCACAGCTCTCTGAAGTAGAGAATTCCAAAGATTCACCACTGCCTGAGTGAAGAAATTTTTCCTCATCTCGGTCCTAAACGGCCGACCCCTTATTCTGAAACTGTGACTCATGCTCTACACTCCCCAGCCAGGGGAAACATCCTCCCTGCATAAGAACATAAGAAGTAGGAGCAGGAGTAGGTCATACGGCCCCTCGGGCCTGCTCCGCCATTCAATATGATCATGGCTGATCCGAATCTAGACTCACGTCCACTTCCCTGCCCTCTCCCCGTAACCCCTAATTCCCTTATCTGCTAGGAAACTGTCTATCTCCATTTTAAATTTATTTAATGTTGCAGCTTCCGCAGCTCTCTGGGGTAGCAAATTCCATAGATTTACTACCCTCTGAGTGAAGAAGTTTCTCCTCATCTCAGTTTTGAAAGGGCAGCCCCTTATTCTTAGATTATGCCCCCTAGTTCTAGTCTCACCCATCAGTGGAAACATCCTCACCGCATCCACCCGATCAAGTCCCCTCACAATCTTGTATGTTTCGATAAGATCGCCTCTCATTCTTCTGAACTCCAATGAGTAGAGTCCCAACCTACTCGACCTTTCCTCATACGTCAACGCCGTCATCTCCAGAATCAACCGAGTGAACCTTCTCTGAACCGCCGCGAGAGCAAGTATATCTTTTCTTAAATATGGAAACCAAAAGTGCACGCAGTATTCCAGGTGTGGCCTCACCAATACCCTGTATAACTGCAGCAAGACTTCCCTGTTTTTATACTCCATCCCCCTCGCAATAAAAGCCAAGATTCCATTGGTCTTCCTGATCACCTGCTGCACCTGCATACTAACTTTTTGTGTTTCATGCACCAGGACCCCCAGATCCCTTTGTACTGTAGCACTTTGCAGTTTCTCTCCATTTAGATAATAACTTGCTCTTTGATTTTTTTCTGCCAAAGTGCATAACCTCACACTTTCCAACATTATGTTGCATCTGCCAAATCTCTGCCCACTCACTTAGCCTGTCTATGTCCTTTTGCAGGTTTTTTTAATGTCCTCCTCACTCACTGCTTTCCCTCCCATCTTTGTATTGTCGGCAAACTTGGATACGTTGCACTCGGTCCCTTCCTCCAAATCGTTAATATAGATTGTAAAGAGTTGGGGTCCCAGCACTGACCCCTGCGGAACACCACTAGTTACTGATTGCCAGCCCGAGAATGAACCATTTATCCCAACTCTTTGTTTTCTGTTAGATAGCCAATCTTCCACCCATGCCAGTATATTACCCCCAATCCCGTGATTTCTTATCTTGATCAGTAATCTTTTGTGTGGCACCTTGTCAAATGCCTTTTGGAAGTCCAAATACACTACATCCACTAGTTCCCCTTTATCCACCCTGTATGTTACATCCTCAAAGAATTCGAGCAAATTTGTCAAACATGACTTCCCCTTCATAAAACCATGCTGACTCTGTCCTATTAAATTATGTTTATCCAAATGCTCTGTTACTGTTTCCTTAATAATGGACTCCAACATATTGCCAACCACAGATGTTAGGCTAACTGGTCTATAGTTTCCAGCTTTTTGTCTACTTCCCTTCTTAAATAAGGGTGTTACATTAGCAGTTTTCCAATCTGCCGGACCTTTCCTGAGTCCAGGGAGTTCTGGAAAATAATCACCAATGCATCCACAATCCCTACCGCCACTTCTCTCAAGACCCTAGGATGTAGGCCATCAGGTCCGGGGGATTTATCCGCCTTAAGTCCCATTATTTTACCGAGTACCATCTCCTTAGTGATTTTAATCGTGTTTAGCTCCTCCCCCCCCCCCCCCCCCCCCCATTGCCCCCTGTTTGTCCAGTGTTGGGATATTTTTAGTGTCCTCTACTGTAAAGACTGATACAAAATATTTGTTCAGCGTCTTTGCCATCTCAATGTTCCCCACCTCTAGTTTCCCGGTCCCATCCTCTAAGGGACCAACGTTCACTTTAGCCACCCTTTTTCTTTTTATATAGCTGTAGAAACTCTTGCTATCTGTTTTTATATTTTTTGCTAGTTTACTTTCATAATCTATCTTCCCTTTCTTAATTAATCTTTTAATTAATGTTTGCTGGCTTTTAAATGCTTCCCAATCTTCTATCCTCCCACTAGATTTGGCTACTTTATATGCCCTTGTTTTCAGTCAGATACTATCCTTTATTACTTTACTAAGCCACGGATGGCTGTCTTTTCTTTTATTCCCCTTTTTCCTCAGTGGAATATATTTATCTTGAAAGATGTGAAATATCTCCTCGAATGTAGACCACTGCTCTTGTACCGTCTTACACTTTAATCTGTTTTCCCAGTCCACTTTAGTCAATTCTACTCTCATACCTTCATAGTCTCCTTTATTTAAGCTCAGTACGCTGGTTTGAGATCCAACTCTCTCATCCTCAAACTGAATTTGGAATTCAACCATATTATGGTCACTCATTCCAAGGGGATCCTTTACTAGGACATTTTTTATTAATCCTGTCTCATTACACAGGACCAGATCTAAGATTGCCTGCCCCCTGGTTGGTTCAGTTACATACTGCTCAAGGAACCCGTCCCTAATACACTCTATGAACTCTTCCTCAAGGCTGCCATGCCCAATTTGATTAGTCCAGTCAATATGAAAGTTAAAATCCCCCATGATTATAGCTGTTCCCTTATTACAAGCCCCAACTATTTCATAGAAACATAGAAACATAGAGATAGGAACAGGAGTAGGCCATTCGGCCCTTCGAGCCTGCTCCGCCATTCAATGAGATCATGGCTGATCTTCGTCTGAGATCATAGCTGATCTTACCAGTTCAGTACCCCGTCCCCGCCTTTTCTCCGTAACCCTTAATCCCCTTAGCCTTCAGAAATATATCCAATTCTCTCTTGAAAATATTTATTGAATTAGCCTTCACAGCCCTCTGTGGCAGGGAATTCCACAGGCTCACCACTCTTTGAGTGAAGAAATTCTTCCTCATCTCTGTTTTAAATGATTTGCCCGCTATTTTTAGACTGTGGCCCCTGGTTCTGTGCTCCCCTGCCATTGGAAACATTCTCTCTGAATTCAGCCTGTCCAGGCCTGCCATAATTTTATATGTTTCGATGAGATCCCCTCTCAATCTTCTAAACTCCAGTGAGTACAAGCCCAAACTATTCAATCTCTCCTCGTAGGTCATTCCCGCCATTCCAGGTATCAGCCTGGTGAATCGCCGCTGCACTCTTTCCATGGCAAGAACATCCTTCCGCAGATGGGGCGACCAAAACTGTACACAATACTCCAGATGCGGTCTCACCAGCACCTTGTACAGCTGTAGTAAGGTATCCCTATTCCTATACTCGAACCCCCTTGATATGAAGGCCAACATACCATTTGCCTTCTTAATCGCCTGTTGCACCTGCATGCTCTCCTTCAGTGACTGGTGCACAAGAACACCCAGGTCCCTCTGCACTTCCCCATCTCCCAATCTATTGCCATTTAGATAATAATCTACCCTCCTGTTTTTACCCCCAAAGTGGATAACCTCGCATTTATCCACATTATAGTGCATCTGCCACGTATCCGCCCATTCCCCCAACCTGTCCAAATCGCACTGTAGCCTCCTGACATCCTCATCAGAGCCCACCCCTCCTCCTAGTTTAGTGTCGTCAGCGAATTTGGAAATATTGCATCCAATTCCCTGATCCAGATCATTTATATATATTGTGAACAGCTGGGGTCCCAGGACAGATCCTTGCGGCACCCCGCTGGTCACTGCCTGCCACTCCGAAAACGAGCCGTTTATTCCAACTCTCTGTTTTCTATCCGCCAGCCAGTTCTCTATCCACGTTAATACTTTGCCCCCAATCCCATGAGCCTTAATTTTGCATGATAATCTTTTGTGTGGAACCTTATCGAAGGCTTTCTGGAAGTCAAGGTACACCACATCCACTGGCTCTCCCCCATCTATTTTACCAGTTACTTCCTCAAAAAATTCCAGCAGATTAGTCAAACACGATTTACCCTTTGTAAATCCATGTTGACTCTGTCCGATCCTTTCCCCATTTGTCAAGTGCTCCGCTATTTTATCCTTAATAATGGACTCTAGCATTTTGCCCACAACCGATGTAAGGCTTACTGGTCTATAATTCCCTGCTTTCTCTCTACCCCCCTTTTTAAATATTGGGGTAACATTAGCTACCCTCCAATCCACGGGTACTGTTCCCGAGTCAATGGAGTTCCGGAAGATGATCCTTAGAGCATCTGCTATCTCCAGGGCCACCTCCTTAAGTACCCTAGGATGTAGTTTATCAGGCCCCGGGGATTTGTCGGCCTTCAGTCCCCTCAACTTACCCAACACCATATCCCTAGAGATACTAATTTCTGTCAGCTCCTCCCTCTCATTAGTCCCTATGTTTGCCGATATTCCTGGGAGGTTATTTGTGTCCTCCTTTGTGAATACAGAACCAAAGTATGAGTTTAATTGGTCTGCCATTTCCTTATTCTCCATTATATATTCTCCCGAATCGGACTGCAAGGGACCGACTTGGGATTTTACCAGTCTTTTCCTCCTGATATACCGATAAAAGCTTTTGCAGTCTGTCTTTATGTTTGCTGCAAGTTTACTTTCGTATTCTATTTTCCCCTTCCTGATTAATCCCTTTGTCCTCTTTTGCTGTATCCTGTACTGCCCCCAATCTTCCGGTCTGGTGCTTTTTTTTGCCAGTTGATATGCCCTTTTTTTTGATTTTATGCTGTCCCTAATTTCCCTCGTTATCCACGGTTGAGCCACCTTTTTAGGTTTATTTTTATGCCAAACCGGTATAAACATGTTCTGGAATTCTTCCATTCTATCTTTGAATGCTTGCCATTGTCTATCCACTGTCAATCCCCCCAGAAACACCACCCAATCAATCTTACCCAATTCCCGTCTCATACCCTCGTAATTCCCTTTATTTAAGTTCTGGACCTTAGTCTCTGATTCAATTTCCTCACTCTCCATCTCGACTGAGAGCTCGATCATATTATGATCGCTCTGACCCAAGGGGCCTCGTACAAGAAGATTGCTGATAAGTCCCTTCTCATTGCACAATACCCAGTCTAAAATGGCCTGATCTCGAGTCGGCTCCTCGACATATTGGTCCAGATAACCGTCCCGAAAACATTCCAGGAATTCCTCCTCCTCAGAATTTTTACTAATTTGGGTAGTCCAATCAATATGTAAATTAAAGTCACCCATGATGACAGCTGTGCTCTTATCGCACGCTTCTCTAATTTCCCTTTTTATGCCTTCCCTCACCTCCATATTACTATTTGGAGGCCTATATATCACACCCACTAACGTTTTCCTCCCCTTGCTATTTCTCATTTCTACCCATACAGATTCCGTTTCATCCGAGTTAATATCTTTCCTTTCCATTGCATTAATCCCCTCCTTTACCAGCAATGCTACCCCACCTCCCCTACCTTTTTGCCGATCCTTCCTAAATATTGTATATCCCTGGATGTTAAGTTCCCAGCCTTGCCCACCCTGCAGCCACGTTTCTGTAATCCCAATCAAATCATACTTGTTTACCTCTATTTCCACAACTAATTCATCCACCTTGTTCCTAATGCTTCTAGCATTAAGATACAAAGCCTTCAGGCTTGCTTTTTTCACACTCTCATTATGAATTTGTTTGGCCCTTTGTGTTTCTCTCCTTTGCTTATTGCTTCTCACCTTTCTACCATCTATTTCTGACTTCATATGACTTCCCTCTTTTCCACTACCTAGGTTCCCATCCCCCTGCCAAATTAGTTTAAATCCTCCCGAACCGCCCTAGAAAATATTACCCCGAGGACATCGGCTCCCTCACAGTTCAGGTGTAGACCGTCCCCCTGATTTATACTCCGACCAACAAAGTTGCAACTGTTAGGAGGCCTATAGACTACGCCCACTAGTGACTTTTTCCCCTTATTATTCCTTATCTCCACCCAAACTATTTCACTATCACAGAATCACAGAAACCCCACAGTGCAGATAGAGGCCATTTCGGCCCATCGAGCCTGCACCGACACATATCCCACCCTATCCCCGTAACCACACGTATTTAATCCCCCTAACATTAAGGGTCAATTTATCATAGCCAATCAACCTAACCCGCACATCTTTGGACTGTGGGAGGAAACCGGAGCACCCGGAGGAAACCCACACAAACACGGGGAGAATGTGCAAACTCCACACAGACAGTCACCCGAGGCCGGATTCGAACCCGGATCCCTGGCGCTGTGAGGCAACAGTGCTAACCACTATGCCACCGTGCTGCCTGATCCTTTGACCCAATATCATTTCTGACTATTGCAGTGATTCTATCCTTGATTAACAAAGCAACCCCGCCTCCCTTTCCTTCCTGTCTGTCCTTCCTAATTGTCAAATACCCTTGTATGTTTAGTTCCCAGTCATGATTATCTTGCAGCCATGTTTCCACAATGGCCACCAGATCATACCCATGTGTAGTTATCTGTACCGTCAACTCGTCAATTTTGTTACGAATGCTGCGTGCATTCAGATAAAAAACTTTCAAATATGTTTTCTGGCAATTTATTCCTGCTTTTACCCCTTTTACTACTTTACCTTTATCATTATACATTCTGTCCCTTCCTGACATGCTCTGGTTTTTAATTCCCCCGCTGCTACCTTGCTCTATTGCCTTCTCCGCTGACATTTTTATTTTTCGCTCTCTTAAAACCTCCCCCCCACTAATTAGTTTAAAGCCCTCTCTACAGCCCTAGTTATTCGATTCGCCAGGACTCTAGTCCCAGCACTGGCCAACGGAACAGCTCTCTCCTGTCCCAGTACTGATGCCAGTGTCCCAGGAAGCAAAACCCATTTGAGCCACGCATTTAACTCTCTAATTTTATTTACCCTAGCCAAATTTGCACGTGGCTCAGGTAGTAATCCAGAGATTATTACCCTTGTGGTTCTGCTTTTTAATTTGGCCCCTAGCTGCTCAAACTCCCTCAGCAGAACCTCCTTCCTTGTCCTATCTATGTCGTTGGTACCAACATGGACCACGACAACTGGATCCTCCCCCTCCCACTCCAAGTTTCTCCAGCCCAGAGGAGATGTCCTTAACCCTGGCACCGGGCAGGCAACACAGCCTTCGGGACTCTCGCTCTCGGCTGCAAAGAACTCTATCTATCCCCCTAACGATACTATCCCCTACCACTACAACATTTCTTTTATCTCCCCCCACTTGAATGGCCCCCCGCTCCACGGTGCTGTGGCCGGGTTGCTCATCCTCCCCGCAGTCCCCGTTCCCATCCTCACAGGGAGTAAGAGCCTCAAACCTGTTGGACAAGAGCAAGGGCTGCGGCTCCTCCAACAGTACCTCCTGGATCCCCGTACCTGCCTCACTTCTAGTCACACCATCCTGACACTGGCCACGGACTACATCTGAATTAATTAATCTAATTGGTGTGACTACCTCCTGATACACAGAGTCCAGGTAACTCTCCCCCTCCCTGATGTGTCTCAGTGTTTGAAGCTCGGACTCCAGCTCATCAACACGGAGCCGGAATTCCTCAAGCAGCCAACACTCACTTCAAATGTGATCACCGTGAGCATCAATGGTGTCCACCAGCTCCCACATATTGCAGCAGCAACACATCACCTGATCTCCCATTCTATGTAATTAATTAAATTTATTAATATTATTCTTAAATACCCTCTGCCCCGATTCTAGATGATGAATATCGCACCTTAGAAACTATAAACCACAGAAGTTTAAGCTTAAAAAGAGAGAAATACTCACCAACCAATCTACCCTGTCAAGCCCTGTAAGAATTTTGTATGTTTCAATGAGATCACCTCTCATTCTTCTAAACTCTAGAGAATATAGGCCTAGTCTACTCAATCTCTCCTCATAGGACAATCCCCCCATCCCAGGAACCAGTCTGGTGAACCTTCGTTGCACACCCTCTATGGCAAGTAGGAGGTAAGGAGACCAAAACTGTACACTGTACTCCAGGGCCCTATATAATTGCAGTAAGACGTCTTTACTCTTATACTCAAATCCTCTTGTAATAAAGGCCAACATACCATTTGCTTTCCTAATTGCTTGCTGTACCTGCGTGTTAACTTTCAGTGATTCGTGTACAAGGACACCCAGGTCCCTCTGAACACCAACATTTCCCAATTTCACCATTTAAAAAATGCTTTTCTATTTTTCCTACCAAAGTGGATAACTTCACATTTCTCCACATTATATTCCATTTGCCATGTTCTTGCCCACTCAATTAGCCTGTCTATATCCCCTTGAAGCCTCCTTGCATCCTTTTCACAACTTACATTCCCACCCAGCTTTGAACACTGTTGGCTGTTGGTCTACTTAAATATCAACAAACCTTTGTGGAAGTGTAGCTGTTGCATGTGCAACATTAGTGGAAGTACTTTAAAAAGTTTTTTTAAATCCTTACAGTCCTGCTCCACACTTGCACTTTTCAATCCGTCATCCTCACACGCTGTCTTGGAAGTATTACAAGATGTTTCAGTGTAAAGCCCACCTGGTGATGCGACTCATTGAAAACAGGATCAGCATGGAGTTCATGCTTCAGGTTTGTAGCAAAATTAATTCATACGCATTTTGAAACAGTTGTTTCCTTGTGTCTGAACTAGTTTGGTTTGATTTTGTCTGATTTTTATTGTCTTCAGTTGCTTTCTTTGTTTCTCTCTATAGTTCCTCTTTGTAAACATAATGTGTCTTTGGATTGGCTCTGCTATTTTGGCAGCTTTCATTTCCCTCAAATGTTGTCTTGCCCTCTGCTGTATATCTTGTTGCTGCCTGGACCTGTAAAGCTGATTTCTGCTTTGCTCCTCATTTGCTCATTCATTTTGACAATCAAAAGTTTAAATGGCGTTCTAGTTTTGAATTACGGATGATGCAAATTTAAATAGATATCTAATGTGTGGAATATATAAATAAAAATCCATTTCTTACATAACATACACTTTGGTTACTCCATTGCAATTATGCTGAAAATAGTACAGTAAGCACCGTGGTGTTACTTTTTATTTTCAGAATTTCTTAAACTTGCGTCCCATTTTTTAAAATCACAGATACTGTATATAACTTCCTAGTTTGTAACGGAAAACATTTACTTGCTTCCCACTCCACAATAATTTATTCATTTTTATGGGATGTGGGCGTTGCTGGCAAGGCCAGCATTTATTGCCCATCCCTAATTGCGCTCGAGAAGGTGGTGGTGAGCCGCCTTCTTGAACCGCTGCAGTCCATGTGGTGAAGGTACTCCCACAGTGCTGTTAGGTAGGGAGTTCCAGGATTTTGACCCAGCGACAATGAAGGATCGACAATATACTTCCAAGTCAGGATGGTGTGTGACTTGGAGCGGAACTTGGAGATGGTGGGGTTCTCATGCGCCTGCTGCCCTTGTCCTTCTAGGTGGAAGAGGTCGTGGGTTTGGGAGGTGCTGCTGAAGAAGCCTTGGCGAGTTGCTGCAGTGCATCTTGTAGATGGTGCACACTGCAGCCACGGTACGCCGCTGGTGGAGGGAGTGAATGTTTAAGGTGGTGGATGGGATGCCAATCAAGCGGGCAGCTTTGTCCTGGATGGTGTCAAGCTTCTTGAGTGTTGTTGGAGCTGCACTCATCCAGGCAAGTGGAGAGTATTCCATCACACTCCTTACTTGTAGATGGTAGAAAGGCTTTGGGGAGTCAGGTGGTGAGACACTCGCCGCAGAATACCTAGCCTTTGACCTGCTCTTGTTGCCACAGTATTTGTGACTGGTCCAGCTAAGTTTGTGCTTGATGGTGGCGGATTCGGCGATGGCGATGGTAATGCCATTAAGTGTGGTGGTTAGACTCACTTGTTGGAGATAGTCATTGCCTGACACTTCTGTGGCGTGAATGTTACCTGCCACTTATCAGCTCAAGCCTGAACGTCGTCCAGGCCTTGTTGCATGCGGGCATGGGCAGCTTCATTATCTGAGGAGTTGTGAATGGTGTTGAACACTGCAGTCATCAGCGAACATCCCCATTTCTGACCTTATGTTGGAGGGAAGGTCATTGATTTAGCAGCTGAAGATGGTTAGGCTTAGGACACTGCCCTGAGGAACTCCTGCAGTGATGTCCTGGGGCTGTGATGATTGACCTTCAACCACCACAACCATCTTCCTTTGTGCTAGGATTGACTCCAGCCAGTGGAGCGTTTTCCCCCTGATTCCCATTGACTTCAGTTTTACTCTGGCTCCTTGATGCCACACTCGGTCAAATGCTGCCTTGATGTCAAGGGCAGTCACTCTCACCTCACCTCTGGAATTCAGCTCCTTTGTCCATGTTTGGACCAAGGCTGTAATGAGGTTGGGAGCCAAGTGATCTTGGCGGAACCCAAACTGGGCATCCATGAGCAGGTTATTGGTGAATAAGTGCCGCTTGATAGCACTGTCGATGACACCTTCCATCACTTTGCTGATGATTGAGAGTAGACTGATGGGGTGGTAATTGGCCGGATTGGATTTGTCCTGTGGACAGGACATACCTGGGCAGTTTTCCACGTTGTCGGATAGATGCCAGTGTTGTAGCTCTACTGGAACAGCTTGGCTAGAGGCACAGCTAGTTCTGGAGCACAAGTCTTCAGCACGATAGCCGGAATGTTGTCGGGGGCCCATAGCCTTTGCTGTATCCAGTGCGCGCAGCCGTTTCTTGATATCATGTGAATCGAATGGGCTGAAGACTGGCTTCTGTGGTGGTGGGGACCTCTGGAGTAGGCCGATATGGATCATCCACTCGGCACTTCTGGCTGAAGTTGGTTGCAAACGCTTCAGCCTTGTCTTTTGCACTCGTGCTGGGCTCCACCATCATTGAGGATGGGTATATTCATGGAGCCTCCTCCCCCCGTTAGTTGTTTAATGGTCCACCACCATTTACGACTGGATGTGGCAGGACTGCAGAGTTTTGATCTGATCTGTTGATTGTGGGATCGCTTTGCTCTGTCTATAGCATGCTGCTTCTGCTTTTTAGTCCTGATAGTTTAGAAACTTAAATTCCAGCGGAGCATAATGTTCCGCCATTCAATTTAATCATGGCTAATATATACCTGAACTGCATTTGCCCACTGTTGCTTTATATCCTTTCATACCCTTGCCTATCAAAAATGTATTAATCTTAGTCTTGAAAATTTTAATTGACCCAGCATTTACAGCCTTTTGAGGGAGAGAATTCCAGATATCCTTTGTGTGAAAAAGTAAATCTGGATTTCACTCTTGAATAGCCGAGCTCTAATTTTAAGATTATGCCCTCTTGCTCTGGATTCCCTCACCAGAGGAAATAGTTTCTCTGTATCTACCCTGTTGAATACCTTAATCACCCCTCAAACCTTCTAAATTCAAGGGAATACAAGCCAGGTTTATGCTACCTGTCCTCAAGTGAATCTGCATTGCACTCCTTCCAAGGCCAATATATTTCCTGAGATTTGTGCACATGGACACACAAAATCCCTTTGCTCCTCCGAAGCTCCTAGTCTCCACCATTTAAGTAAATATTCCGATTTTGTCTGCCTCAGATCCAAAGTGGATGGCCTCACACTTTCCCACATTGTACCCCAGCATCAGTAGACATGATGGGGAGACCCTACAAACAAGTAGCTTAAAGCCCATTGCAAATTGGACCTTCTTTCCCCCGACACCCGCCCCCCCCCCCCCCCGCCACCACAAACAAAGCTGCCCTAAAGACTTTGCTTCAATCAGCAAAAAAATACGGCCCCAATTGTCAATTCTTGGATTGTACTCATTTTATCTGCTACATAATCACGGCCTTGAAATTGCACCGTGGCATGCTAACAAATGAATGCTTAATGTGTTGGTCCGAAATTCCCCTCTCTACTGTTTTACATATTAGGAGTTAACACCTCTACTAAAATAGCAGAAAAAGGAATTTCAGAAGTGTGTGCTTTTATCTGCTGATAGTCCATTGGAGTAATTTCCAGTTCAATGCTTTTTTTTAATAAGAGAAAACTAACATTTCTGTAGAAACCTCTATTGGGGTAAATGGCATTCATCGACTAAAACTTGTAGCTTCCAAATGCTATAAATTTTGTAGTTGCAGAGCAATGTATTGCTGTTCAACAGTGTTTGTTCACTACTTTAGGTCTTCAACAAACTGTTGAGTTTGGCCAGCACTGCTTCATCGCAGAAGTTTCAGTCACACATGTGGAGCCAGATGCTACTTTCAACAACTGGATTTTTAAAATCAATTTCAAATGTGTCTGGAAAAGATATTCAACCTTTAATAAAGCAGTGGGTGTATCCTTTGAGACTTTCTTTCTCATTACTTCTGCAAAATTTAATGTTCATTTATAATCAGAACTTTGGTTCTGCACAGCATGATTGTCCTTAATGTTAACCTTTCAGTATACAAACCATTTCATTTGTTCCAGATACTTCCACAAAATGCAAACCCACGGTTCTCCCCTCAGCTCTACTGAATTTTTGAGAGTTGTAAAACCTATGCCATCAATTCAGAAGTAGGTATTGTATTTTAAACTACTGCAGATTTTCTTGTTTTCATATAAAAATAGTCAAATTCAGTTACAATGTTCAAACCATGAAAAAACCTTAATTATATGCTGTAGTGACCAGAGTGGTGTAGTCAAGTTCTTCGGCAGCTTCGCATTTAATAGGAAAAGAAACATCTTGGAGTTGGAACTGAAGCAAGATTACACTTCTTTGGGAACCCAGAAGTATGTGGTAAGGACCAACTAAACTAAACTTTGATTGAAAATAAAAACAGAAAATGCTGGAAATACTCAGCTGGTCAGGCAGTATCTGTAGAGAGAGAACATAAGAACATAAGAAATAGGAGCAGGAGTAGGCCATTCGGCTCTTCGAGCCTGCTCCGCCATTCAATGAGATCATGGCTGATCATCTGCCTCAACTCCATTCACCGGCCCTATCACCATATCCCTTGATGCCCTTACTACAGGAAACTTTGTGTTATCCGGAGGCTAACTGTCCGGAATGCTCGAGCCACCGGCAAAAATCAGGTGCCGTTTTCGTTCGGTTTTTTTTTTCTCGTTGCTTTTTTCCTCAACAGTCAAGGTCTGCTGAAGCTGTTGCTAAGCTACAGAGACGCTTGGACTGTTTAGAAGCAAGCAACAGGGTTTGTTGACAGATACGGAGCTCAGAAGCTTCCGTATCTTTCAACATTAGCGCTGGAGTGTCCGGTAGTTTTGAGGGAACGGCAACAGCTCGGTCCCGTCGGTGCCGGATAGCGCAAAGTTTCCTGTAGTCAGAAATCTATCGACTTCTGTTTTGAATATAGCCAATGACTGAGCCTCCACACCCCTCTGGGAATGAGAATTCCAAAGATTCACCACCCTCTGCGTGAAGAAATTTCTTCTCATCTCAGTCCTGAATGGCCTACCTCTTATCTTGAGGCTGTGGCCCCTGGTTCTAGACTCCCCAGCTAAGGGAAACATTCTCCCAGCATCCATCCTATCAAGCCCTGTAATCATTTTGTATGCTTCAATGAGATCCCCTCTCATTCTTCTGAATTCAAGAGAATGTAGGCCTAGTTTACTCAATCTCTTCTCATATGACAGTCCTGCCATCCCAGGAATCAATCTCGTGAACCTTCATTGCACTCCCTCTATGGCAAGTATATCCTTCCTTAGGTAAGGAGACCAAAATTGTACACAGTACTCCAGGTGTGGTCTCACCAAGGCCCTATATAATTGGAGTAATTCTTTACTCCTGTACTCAAATCCGCTTGTAATGAAGGCCAGCATACCATTTGCCTTCCGAATGTGCAGGTGCAGCAAGCCATTCACTTTCAGTGACTCATGTACAAGGACACCCAGGTCCCTTTGAGCATCTGCATTCCCCAATCTTTCACCATTTAGGAAATACTCTGCCTTTCTGTTTTTTCTACCAAAGTGGATAATTTCACATTTATCCACATTATTTTCCATCTGCCATGTTCTCACCCACTCACTGAGCCTGTTGAGATCCCCTTGAAGCCTCTTCGCAACTGACACTGCCACCTAGCTTTGTATCATCAGCAAATTTGGAAATGTTACATTTAGTTCCCTGATCCAAATCATTGTGAATAGCTGGGGCCCAAGCACCGATCCTTGAGGTACCCCACTAGTCACAGCCTGCCATCCTGAAAAAGACCCTTTTATCCCTACTCTTTGTTTTCTGCCTGTTAACCAATTCTCAATCCATGCTAGTATAGTACCCCCAATTCCATGTGCCCTAATTTTGTTCACCAGCTTCTTGTGTGGGACCTTATCGAAGGCCTTCTGAAAATCCAGATACATCACATTTACCGGTTCCCCTTTGTCTACTCCACTAGTTACATCCTCAAAGAACTCCAATAGGTTTGTCAAACAGGATTTCCCTTTCATAAATCCATGTTGACTCTGCCCAATCTTACTATTAGTTTCTAAGTGCCCAGTTATTGCATCCTTTATAATAGATTCCAATAATTTGACTTAATACTAGCTTTAATTTCTTTTGTTAGCCATGGTTGGATCACTTTTCCTTTTGGGTTTTTATGCCCTAGAGGACTATACGTTTGTTGCAAATTATGCATTATTTCCTTGAATGTTAGCCACTGTATGTCCAACTTCATACCTTTTAGTGTAGTTTCCCAATCTACCATGGCCAACTTGTCCCTCGTACCCTTGTAGTTTCCTCGGTTTAGATTGAAGACCTTAGTTTCAGATTGGACTACATCACTCAAACGTAATGTAAAATTCAATCATATTATGGTCACTTGTCCCTAAAGGTCCCTTTACCGCAAGATTATTGATTAGCCCTTTCTCATTACACAGAGTTAACGTTTCAAGTCGATGACCCTTCGTCAGAACTGGAAAAAGTTGGAGATGCAACAGGTTTTTAAGCAGGGAGAAGGGGGAGGGGAGGAAAGAACAAAAGGGAAAGTCTGTGATAGGATGGAAGACAGGTGAGATTAAAAGACAAAAGGGATGATGGTAAAAGGAAATGGTAATGGGACAAGTTAAGAAACAAAAGATGATTCTAGATGAAGTGTAACAGATGCCATGTGAGAGAGAAAAAAAAATGATAGGGGCAGAGGTTATGGTCTGAAATTGTTGAGCTCGATGTTGAGTCCAGAAGTCTGTAAAGTGCCTAATCAAAAGATGAGGTGCTGTTCCTCGAGCTTACGTTGCACTTCATTGGAACAGTGTAAGAGGCCGAGGACAGAGAGGTCAGAGTGGGAGTGGAGCGGAGAATTAAAGTGAGAGGCGACCGGAAGCTCGGTCACCCTTACGGACTGAACAGAGGTGTTCCGCAAAGCGGTCGCCCAATCTGCATTTGGTCTCCCCAATGTAGAGGAGACTGCATCGTGAGCAGCGAATACAGTATACTGAATTGCTAGAAGTACAAGTAAATTGCTGTTTGACCTGGAAGGAGTGTTTGGAGCCCTGGACAGTGGGAAGGGAGGAGGTGAAAGGGCATGTGTTGCTGCATCTGCGCTTGCATGTGAAGGTGCCAGGGGAAAGGGTGTTGGGGGTGATAGAGGAGTGGACCAAGGTGTTGCTGAGGGAGCGGTCCCTTCGGAATGCTGAAAGGGGAGGTGAGGGGAAGATGTGTTTGGTGGTGGGATCATGCTGGAAGTGGCGGAAATGACAGAGGATGATCCGTTGAACGTGGAGGCTGGTGGGGTGAAAGGTGAGGACAAGAGGAACCCTATCGTGGTTCCGGGAGGGAGGGGAAGGGGTGAGAGCAGAAGTGAGGGAAATAGAACAGACACAGTCAAGGGCCGTGTCAACCACAGTAGAGGGGAATCCTCGGTTGAGGAAAGAGGAAGACGTGTTGGAAGCACTAGTATGGAGCGTGGCATCGTCAGAGCAGATGAGACGGAGAAAATGCGAGAATGGAATAGAGTCCTTACAGGAAGCCGGGTGGGAGGAAGTGTAGTCCAGGTAGCTGTGGGAGTCAGTGGACTCGTAGTGAATGTTTGTCAATAGCCTGTCCCCAGAGACGGAGACAGAAGCTTTTGTATTTGTGATTGAAAAGTTCAATCCTGAACTTTGAATTATGTGGAGTCCAGCTTGGCATCCAGAAGAATAAATGATGCATGTTCCCAATTAAAACAGTAAGAGCCATAGACTGACAGATCTATTATACGTGAAGTTTGATGGCTGTTTTCTAAGAGAACAAAACATAGTGGGTCTAGCAGGCTGTCCCATGAAACTGCATATTTGGAACATCTTCACAAGACAGGGAAATTTTAAAACCATTGCTTTATTTAATTTTATGAGGGCACTGTTTCACATTGAAAGTATTATCCTCCCTACATGATATACCTATCAATTCGTCCAATAAAAAGCGACGAGTTAGGAACGTAACTAAAGGTTTTTATTGACTAAATAACAGAGCCCACCCTCGTGGGTGATCGGGTCCAACAAGGAGGAATACCAGCCAGTCGACTACCTTTATACCTGGGCAGGTAGGTGGAGCCATGGGCGGAGTCGGAGGTGGTCAGCCCAGGTATAACAGCGCGACAAGAGGCGACCTCGTATAGTGATACAACAGTGAGAACAGTGATAACAATACAACAGTGATAACTATAGTGTAACGATAGTGAACGATAAAAGTGGTTTACCACATTCACCCCTTGTTTAGATTTGAGTCCGGCGGGGTGAAGTGTACTACCAGTTCTGGTATGTCAGTCTGTCCGGAGGCCTCGTAAGCCTCTCCGATCGTCGCAGCGGCGGTGCTGCATTATCCGGTGTTAATGCTGGTGTCTGCGTGGTCGGCGAAGGCTCGTGGGGTTCCGGCATGCCGTCTACCTGGGCTGGAATTGGGGGGGGGGGTAAAGGTGGTGTCTCCGGAGTGCCCGAGGGTGCGAGGTCTCGTAAGGAGACAGTGTCCTCCCGCCCGTCTGGGTAAGCCACGTAGGCGTACTGGGGGTTGGCGTGCAGGAGGTTCACCCTCTCGACCAGGGGGTCCGTTTTATGGGCCCTCACGTGCTTTCGCAGCAAGACGGGCCCCGGAGAGGTCAGCCAGGTTGGTAGAGTGGTTCCCGTAGTCGACTTCCTGGGGAAAACAAACATTCGTTCATGGGGGGTGGCGTTAACGGCAGTGCAAAGTAGTGACCGGATGGAGTGCAGCGCTGTCGGGAGGACTTCCTGCCAGCGGGAGGTTGGGAGGCCCTTAGACTTTAAGGCTAAGAGGACGGCCTTCCATACCGTCGCGTTCTCTCTTTCCACCTGGCCGTTCCCTCGGGGGTTGTAGCTGGTGGTCCTACTTGCTGCAATACCTCTCGCTAGTAGGAACTGACGGAGTTCCTCGCTCATGAAGGAGGAGCCCCGGTCACTATGTATATAGTTCGGGAACCCGAACAAGGCGAAGAGGTCGTTCAGGCACTTGATGACCGTGGTACTGGTCATGTCTGGGCAGGGGAAGGCAAAAGGGAAACGGGAGTACTCATCAATGATGTTGAGGAAGTACACATTGCGGTCAGATGACGGTAGAGGCCCCTTAAAGTCGATGCTCAGGCGCTCGAAGGGGCGGGTGGCCTTGATCAGGCTTGCTCTGTCCGGCCTATAGAAGTGCGGTTTGCACTCGGCGCAGGTCTGGCAGTTCCTGGTCATGGTCCTGACCTCCTCGATGGAGTAGGTCAGGTTGCGGGCCTTAATGAAATGGTAAAGTCTGGTGACCCCGGGGTGGCAGAGGTCGTTGTGGAGGGTCTGAAGTCTATCAATATGCGCGCTGGCGCATGTAATTCGTGAAAGAGCATCAGGGGGTTCGTTCAGCTTACCTGGCCGGTACAAGATATCATAATCGTAGGTGGATAGCTCGATTCTCCACCTCAAGATCTTGTCATTCTTGATTTTGCCCCTCAGCTTGTTATTAAACATGAAAGCAACCGAACGTTGGTCGGTGAGGAGGGTAAATCGTTTGCCTGCCAGGTAATGCCTCCAGCGCCGTACCGCCTCCACAATTGCCTGGGCTTCCTTCTCGACCGACGAGTGTCGGATCTCGGGGCCCTGTAGGGTCCTTGAGAAGAAGGCCACCGGCCTCCCCTCCTGGTTAAGGGTAGCGGCTAGGGCGAAGTCGGATGCATCGCTCTCCACTTGGAAGGGGATGGACTCATCCACTGCGTGCATTGTGGCCTTGGCTATGTTTCCCTTGATGAGGGAGAAGGCCGCGCACGCTTCCTCCGTGATGGGGAAGGATGTGGACTTCATGAGGGGTCTGGCTTTGTCCGCATAATTGGGCACCCATTGGGCATAGTAGGCGAAGAGCCCCAGGGTTCTCTTAAGTGCCTTAGGGCAGTGGGGGAGAGGTAGCTCCATGAGGGGGCGCATTCTTTCGGGGTCGGGGCCGATGAGTCCGTTCTCTGCTACACAGCCAAGGATGGCAAGGCGCGAGGTGTTAAACACACATTTCTCCTTATTGTAGGTGAGGTTCAGCCGTTGGGCCGTACGGAGGAATTTCTCCAGATTCACGTCATGGTCCTGCCGGTCGCGGCCGCAGATGGTGACGTTATCTAGATAGGGGAATGTGGCCTGCAGTCCGTTCTGGTCAACCATCCGGTCCATCTCCCTTTGGAAGACCGAGACCCCGTTGGTGACACCGAAGGGGACCCTAAGGAAGTGGTATAGGCGCCCATTCTCCTCGAAGGCGGTGTACTGGCGGTCCTCGGGGTGGATAGGGAGTTGGTGGTAGGCCGACTTAAGGTCGATGGTCGAGAATACGCGGTATTGTGCAATCTGATTGACCATGTCAGATATGCGGGGAAGGGGGTATGCGTCCAGCTGGGTGTATCTGTTTATGGTCTGGCTGTAGTCGATGACCAGGCGATTTTTATCGCCGGTCTTAACGACCACGACCTGGGCACGCCAGGGGCTGTTGCTCCCCTCGATAATGCCCTCTTTCAGGAGGCGCCGCACCTCAGAGCTAATGAAGGCTCTGTCCCCAGCGCTGTACCGCCTGCTCTTGGTAGCGACGGGTTTGCAGTCGGGGGTGAGGTTAGCGAACAGGGAAGGTGGCGGCACCTTGAGGGCGGATAGGCTGCAGGTGTTACGCGGTGGGCGGTTTAACATTCGCTGGTTGTCGACTGTGAGTGGGGGGAGGGGTCCACCGTATGCTAGGGTTACACTTTGGAGGTGGGATTGGAAGTCCAGCCCTAGTAGGACGGCAGCGCAGAGCTGGGGGAGGACGAGGAGTTTAAAATTTTTATACTCCGTACCCTTAACCGACAAGGTCACAACACAGTAGCCGCTAATGTCCGTGGCGTGGGACCTCGATGCCATCGAGATTCGGTTGCGCGTTGGCAGGACAGGGAGGGAGTAGTGGCTCACCGTGTCTGGGTGGATGAAGCTCTCCGTGCTTCCGCTGTCGAACAGGCAGGTCGTGGCGTGGCCGTTTACTTTGATGTCCATCATCGACTTGGACAGGTGGTGTGGGCGGGCTTGATCCAGAGTGACAGAGGCTAGTGTGTAGGTAAGCGAGTCGTTGTCGTCTGCGGGCGAGGCGGTCGTCGGGTCCGGGGGCCCGGTGGCAGTCGGGCGTGGTGGGTAAAATGGCGTCTCCCACGAGGTAGGACAAAATGGCGGAGAAGATGGCTGCCCCCATAACTCACATGAGGCACTATTGGGGTCGGTTGCCTTGATCAAAGATGGCCGCCCCCATGACTCACGTGTGGGGATGCTGGCCTCAGTTGCCTTGAAAGAAGATGGCCGCCCCCACAGTTCGCATGAGGCACTGCTGGCCTCTGAAGATCCGCTCCTGCAGGCCTTAGAGAAGTGGCCTTTCTTCCTGCAGGTTGAGCAGGTAGAGTTCCTGGCTGGGCAGCGCGACCTCGGGTGCTTCTCCTGGCCGCAAAAGAAGCAGCCGGCGGCCCGATCGCGGGTGCCCGATGTCGGAGCTGGTACCGGGGGTGGCGGTCCCGGTCGGGTCCGGGACGCCGACGCTGAGGTAGGTCCCGGGGGCGGCGCTGCGAAGGATATTGCGGTAGGGGTCGGGCCCGAGTCCCAGGGTCGCGAGCAGTACCTGGAAAACGCCTCCTGGTCCTGATGGGCCACCTCTAGGGAGAGAGCGAGGGCTTCAGCTTTGTCCAGGTCGAGGTCTTTAGCTTCAAGCAGTCTTTGCCGTGAGTAGTCGGACCGTAGGCCTTTCACAAAGGCATCGCGGATATTATCTTCCGTATTTTCAACAGCCGTCACCGCTTTAAAGTCACAGTTCCTGCCGAGTGCTCTTAGCGCCCGTAAAAATTCAGCTACAGACTCTCCTGGCTGTTGCGGGCGGGATCTTAGGAGGTGCCTGGTGTACATGTAATTTACCGGGCTCCGGTACTGCTGTTTCAGTAGGTTGATAGCGGCCTCGTATGTAGTCGTGTCCTGGATGAGTGCGTATACTCTCGGGCTCGCTTGGGCGTTCAGAACTCTTAGTTTGGATCTCTGAGGGACGCCGGATTCTTCCAGGTAGGATTCGAAGCAGTCCAGCCAGTGTTTGAAGTTGAGGGCTGAGTTTGCTGCCTGTGGGTTTAGATCCAGGTACGGTGGTTTGAGGGCTTGCAGCCAAGCCGGCTGGTGTGGCTGGTGTAGCCCGGTGTCTGAAAGCTGCTGTGGCTGTGCTTCTGGGAGGGCTTCTGGCTGGCCAGTAGTAGACATCTTTAAAATTTAGTCAATAAAATTGATATACCTATCAATTCGTCCAATAAAAAGCGACGAGTTAGGAACGTAACTAAAGGTTTTTATTGACTAAATAACAGAGCCCACCCTCGTGGGTGATCGGGTCCAACAAGGAGGAATACCAGCCAGTCGACTACCTTTATACCTGGGCAGGTAGGTGGAGCCATGGGCGGAGTCGGAGGTGGTCAGCCCAGGTATAACAGCGCGACAAGAGGCGACCTCGTATAGTGATACAACAGTGAGAACAGTGATAACAATACAACAGTGATAACTATAGTGTAACGATAGTGAACGATAAAAGTGGTTTACCACACTACAATCCTCACGTCTTTAATTGTGCATGTTTTTAAAAATTATTATAACTTATCCTACAGGGACCACTTAAAGTGACAGTACAGGAACTAGATGGATCATTTAACCACACTCTACAAATTGAAGAAAACAGCTTAAAGCATGATATTCCCTGCCATTCCAAGAGCAGACGGTAGGTGCTAATGTCTTGGAAGATAAGATTTCAATACATTTATCCCAACCAAAGTAGAGTTAAAATTGATGGACATCAACTTAACTCTTTTTTTCTTTTCCAGTTTCAGGAAAGAGGCCATCAAAATTTGGCCACTTTCTAAGAAGTTGTACCATTGCACTAGTAATACATTGTGAAAGTTCTTTCATGAATGTAGAAATATCCTTAACTAAATGGATTAGGACTGTCTTTTGCACGTGCAGGAATATCAGTAACATGGTTAGTGGTGTGGCTTTCTGTTTGTTCCACAAGCTGATTTATTTTTTTGAAATCTTTTTGAATCAGACTAATTCACTGCCATGGGTTATGAGGTATTTTCAGTTTTTCTCCAGTGAATTATCTTTTGCACTAGGGAATAAGTGAAAGATTATGCACTGGTATTTGTGTTTTTGGGAGTAAAATAATCTCTCCCAACATTTTATTATACATCCTTTTGCATATTTGAGGCTTGGGTGTGGGAAGCAATCATTCTTTTTTTTATATAAACTTTAAAATTATTTTTTTTTTAATGGAACTTATGCTTTGTTTTCTTAACAATAACAATTGACAAACAAGACAGGATGCCCCTGAAATCGTAGTCAGGGTTAGGTAAAGAGAATAGAGAACACTCTATACTGAAAATTCTCTGCCCAGTATCCTCCTGTAACGAATATTCCCTTGTTGCAAGGCCATTACACTGGGGGTGGGAATACTAAGCTGTAAAGTAAGCTGGTCATTCAGAATGTTTAAGTCACAGAGGTCTGAATATTATGTTCTTGCATGTATATTTTAATTTTATTTCACTAACCAATGTGGAAGAACAATTGTGGGGCTGTCACAATAGCATTCATGAATATTTAATGAACATTCTTCCTCACATGCAGGTGAATAATTTGCCTTCTGAATAGTGAATACCGGGACATTATCTCTTTAAGAGTTTGGCATTATTCAGTTATTTGGCATGGTTCGTTCCATCGCTGTTGTATCTATGGCCATATTGCGTTTGAATGCCTTAGTTTCTTTCCTCCTCTTGTCAGCGCATAAAGAAATAAGTTCATCTTACTAGTCATTTCAAATGTGTATGTTAATGGATTTTAATGGCTTGTAAAAGTAAGACAAAAAATTTGAAGTTTTATTTGATTTACATTTTAATGAAGTCATTAACATGAAAATATTGTTCTCACGGTTGATGAAGGCTTGCACTGTTTGCGACAGCTCATTCTTAATTCAGTCAGTAACCGTGCTTGATTTCAAGATTTCGTATCTTGCTGTAGATTCTTTCCAGTGACCAGTAAACACATAGATATTTGCATTTTCCGCAGATGTTGCACAACAACAAGAAATTCAGCCCCTTGAGCCTGCTCTGCCATTCAAATAGATTATGGCTAATTTGTTCTTGAATTCGATTTACCCGCCATAGCTTCTTATCCCTTAATGCAGTTGCCTAACAAAAAATCTATCGATGGCAAAATACTGCGGATGCTGGAAATCTGAAATAGCAACAGAAAATACTGGAAACACTCAGCAGGCCAGGCAGCATCTGTGGAGAGAGAAACAGAGTTAACGTTTCAGGTCTGGGACCCTTTGTCAGAACTGGAAAAAGTAAAGTTTTTCTCTCCAAGGATGCTGCCTGGCCTGCTGAGTGTTTCCAGAATTTTCTGTTGTTATTTCAAAATCTATCGATCTCTGTCTTGAAAGCTTCAATTGTCCCAGCATCTACATCATTTTGGAGGAGAGAATTCCAGGTTTCAATTTGGGAGAAAGACTACATGACCAAAATAGGTCCTGTGTGCAGTTGAACTCCTAGTAGGACAGTATTTTTATTCTCTTATGCATTGTCAAACAAAATTAAAAATTATGATCTTCACAGAATCACAGAAACCCCACAGTGCAGATAGAGGCTATTTCGGCCCATCGAGCCTGCACCGACACATATCCCACCCGATCCCTGTAACCCCTACACCAACACATATCCCACCCTATCCCTGTAACCCCATGTATTTAACCCCCTAACACTAAGGGTCAATTTATCATAGCCAATCAACCTAACCCGCACATCTTTGGACTTACATCTTGAATTATTTTATATGATTAACAAATGGTACTGCAGTCCTCAGTCATTTTAAACTGTGGCATGTTGCAGTTAATTGTCACCAAGAGGTCTACACAGCTACAACTGCAATCCTAATCGGATTTTAAAATCATATTGACAGATCTTGGCAAATAAAAATCATTGTATTTGAGAGTATGGAACATGTTTGAAAGGAAAATGTTTTTAAAATATATAATTTACAATGACTTCGTAGCACTGATCTGTTCATTATTTTAAGTGAAAGTCATTATTCTCCCCATTCAGAAATAAGAAAAAAAAGATCCCGCTATTGAATGGGGAAGAAGTGGACATGGATCTTTCTGCAATGGAGTAGGTCTTTTTCATTCATTGAAAATGCTAACTTTTACTAGCATCTTTTGTTGTTTGGGAAAATCCTTTAACAAACAATGTTGTCATTTTTCTTATAGCTGAGTAAATTATATTAAAATAAATATTTAATTTATGTTTTTATAGTGCTGATTCCCCATTACTGTGGATAAGGATAGATCCAGACATGTCGGTTTTGAGAAAGGTGGAATTTGAGCAGGCTGATTTCATGTGGCAGTACCAGCTCCGCTACGAGAGGGATGTGGTTGCACAGGAAGAATCAATTCATGCTTTAGAAAAGTTTCCTACTCCAGCATCTCGGCTAGCACTAACAGATATCCTGGAACAAGAACAATGCTTTTACAAAGTCAGAATGCATGCCTGCTTTCGCCTAGCAAAGGTGAACTGTGAAGGAATTCTGTAATTGTATGATTGAGTGGTATGATTTAATGAGAGGTTTGCTAGAACCTGAACAGTGTGTAGGATTTACCCCTTTGCTTTTTTCCAGAAGCTCTAGTAGATTAGGTTCAGGGTATTATGCAACTGGTTTAATTTCACTGGTGGCCTAATAATCAGTTGGTTTTTTAATGCATGTTTTACTGTCAGCGATGTCTCGGTGGTAGTGCACTTGTCCCTGAGTCAGAAGGCCGTGGGTTCATCCCCTCTGCAGAGACTTGAGCACATAATCTAAGCTAATGCTTTAGGGAGTGCTGCACAGTCAGCGGTGCTGTCTTTTGAAGAAGACATTAAACCATCTGCCCCCTCAAATGGATGTAAATGATTCCATGGCACTTTTCGAAGAGGAGTTGGGGAGCTCTCCCAGTGTCCTGCCAATATTTATCGATCAACCAATGTCACTAAAACAGATTATCCGGCCATTAATCTCATTGCTGTTTGTGGAACCCTATTGTGTGCAAATTGGTTGACACGTTTCTCTACATAATAACTGACTGCACTTCAAAAGTACATTACCTGTGAAGTACTTTGATATGTCCCGAGTTTCTGAAAGGCATTATATACATCCAAGTTATTTTACTTTTTCACACTAGGAATGCTATAGTATGTTTAATTCTATGATTGTTTATGGTGATATTTCTGAAAACAATATTGTTGAATTCTGTATGGTCTATTTTGATTAACTTGATGCTGAATACTCATTTCCCAATTTTTTTAACAAATCAAACTCCTCTTTGTAATTTCCACAAGCAAATAGAATATTTGTATCATTCACAATTGGCAGGAAAGGAGAAATATTGCCTGGGGGGCTACTGTGCATGTCTTGCATGATTCAGGTGACCTTGTCGTCCTGCTGTACTAAAACATCATTCTGGGCTGCGTGTATAGATCATTTTGTTCCCATCATTGGTAGCACACCTTTCTGCTGTCTCCCACATCAAGAAAATAGTTGAAATTCTTGTTCATTGCATTCTTTGGTCATTTCACAGTCAAAAGTCTTTTTAGTCCCTTGATCTGTGAAGTTTTTTTTTGTATTTTATTACTTTACTGACCACCTCCTTGTTAGGATGAGGTGCCTACCTCATAGGGATTTTGACCTAAGGAGGACTGGACCCCGCTCGATACAGTACTTGACAAATCAACTGATTCAGACATCAAGCAGTATATCTGGTACTGCACAATTTAGGTGTTCAACAGAACCGAGTATGGGCCAACAATATGATCTGATAAGTCATCAAGTGTAGTTGATCTCCATCTCTGGCACTTTCCTTCAATACCTTGCAGATCTAGAACTACTAACAGATGAATTCCACGTGTTTGCCAGGCTAACACGTCACAAGAATGCAAATCAAAGCAATAGTTGTCTTCAACAGAGGTGGAAGTCCACCATACAGAAAAATCCATCATTCAGAGACAATCAGTCTGGTTTTCAGAAACAGATTTGTTGCATTCTTATTAGCTAGTTGTGTACATCTCATACATGTTATCTCTAAACTTGAAAAGTACATTAACTTGAACAGTACATTGTGTCTGGAATTGTTCCTTCAGATTGCAAATGCCATGGTAAACACTTGGACAGGTCCTCCAGCCATGAAGTCACTCTTTACTCGAATGTTCTGCTGCAAGAGTTGTTCAAATATTGTTAAAACCAACAATTTCATGAACTTTCAAAGCTACTTCCTACAGAAGGTAAAAATTTTCATAATATTGCCACTGTTGTGAAATAAATTGAGGCACCCAAGTTCAGTTAGTGAAGCATTAGCAGGGACACTTCTCATTAAATAAAGCATAATAGCATTCCATTGTTAGAAACTAGGGGTGCCTAAAAATGTATATGGCTACACGAATAATACTGTGTTTAAATGATTATGTTTCTGTTCGAGACAAGTAAGGGGTTAATGAATAAGTTTCTTTTTCCTGGAGGTTTGTATTAGAATTTGAGACAAAATGTCTTCAGTTCGATTAGATGAGGCATAAATATTCCACACGGGCCCACAGGATGGCCTTGCCTGTTATATCTGTTGGTTGTAAGTTAAGGTTTTGACTTTGTTAATGTATCTTTAATTTGGCCAATGAGGGCCCAACCTATGTTTCTTCCATTATTACTAATAACCATATTATAATCTCTGCAGGTAGAATTTGTAGTTTGTTTAGCAGAACTGCTTGCGAAGATAAATAAAAGTTAATTAGTTGAAAGACATAGAATAAAGTGAGATAACGACTGGCTGAAGTGGGACAGCTCTAGCTTGGGCCTCTTGATTGAAGGGGTGCAAGGCCAGGCCTAGTACCAATTGTAACAGGAAGGATGGGGACAAGGAGAGATAAGACAAATTCTAATGGAGGAATCTTCAAAATGTGAAAAACAAGATAGATAAATTGGATGAGATCATGAGACAACTTTAGGGGAGGCCTTTCATCCAAGAATCCAGACAAAGAACTTGATGCCCCATTGGGTAATGAGGTTTTAGGGTAGCCTCTATAGGTTAACTGGTCTTGGCAATAATTTGGCCTCAAGCCCACCTTTAAAGAGAATAAAAGTAAGACCCGGTGGAGGGGAGAGCTAAGCAAAGGTTTGGCTGGTCGAGCGCTCTTTCGAGAGTGATCCCATGCTCACCAGTTCTAGACGAAAGGAAGAGAGGCTGCAAGTCAGAGAATTGTTCACGCACACCAGCCGTCTGTCCGATCGGGTCCGGTACCAGCTACTTGTCGCGGTCGTATGTTTTTTGCTGTATTACTAGTGTGTTATACTGTATTCTGTCCTAAACTCCGATTCAACACAATATACCCACCGCATTGGTTTGCACTCGATCCTGTTTACCAGAGATACGTGAATCTCTACACCACGGTGAAGTCTTTGTCTGTGGACATCTCATCTTTCTGTCTGTCAAATTCTGTCTTGGACTATCAGTTCACAGAATCACAGAATCACCACAGTGCAGATAGAGGCCATTTCGGCCCATCGAGCCTGCACCGACACATATCCCACCCGATCCCCGTAACCCCTACACCAACACATATCCCACCCTATCCCCGTAACCCCACGTATTTAATCCCCCTAACACTAAGGGTCAATTTTTTTTTTTATCATAGCCAATCAACCTAACCCGCACATCTTTGGACTGTGGGAGGAAACCGGAGCACCCGGAGGAAACCCACGCAAACACGGGGAGAATGTGCAAACTCCACACAGACAGTCACCCGAGGCCGGATTCGAACCCGGGTCTCTGGCGCTGTGAGGCAACAGTGCTAACCACTATGCCACAGTTATAATAAGTTCTACTGTATTTTGGATAAAAACTTAGTTTTGGCTGTTCTTCCAGCGCAGTACTATTTTTCATTGTACTGTGAAAAATTTTAACACCAGTTTAAAAAAAAAGCTTTAGTCAATCTGCTCCTATTCTTTGCCAATTCTAATCCATAATTAGCTTCTAGAAGCAATGGAACAACGTAATGATTTTCCTTGGTATATTTTTCATCTTTCCTTTCTCCCCTGTTTCCTTCCATATGGAAAAAGCCTACCTAAACAAAAGTGTCAGCTTGGCTCAATGGTAGCATGTTTTGCTTCTGAGTCAAGATTATGGGATCAAGCCCCACTCCAACTTGAGCACATAATCAAGGCTGTCACTTCAGTGCCATACTGAGGATGTGCTGCATTGTTGGAGATGCTAGTTTATGGGTGATGCATTAAACCAAGGCATCTTATTCCTGTTCAGGTGGCATAAAGATCCCAAGACACGATTTGAAGAAGAGTCGTGGATTTTCTGTTGTGCAATTTGGCTGCCCTGTTTGCCGACATAAGAGTGACTACACTTTAAAAGTAATTCATTGTGGAACTGCAGACGTGAGAAGTGCTACATAAATGCAGTTTCTTTCTTTTCTCTGAAGAATACCGTCCTTCATATCACTAACTGATACCGAAATTGTTACGGGATATACTAAGTCAAACCCACTCTATGGCAGTTTTTTGTAGCTTTAAAGTTAATTTCATTTTTCTAAGCCGATTCCTCATTCTCTTTATATTAAAAAAAATGAAATTGCACAGTGAATTATAACTCAAACTCATGACTATAAATTGTTTCCGAAGGCTAGTAATTCATCAGATTTTATAGAAATATATACTTATGAAAGTTAACCAAAGCATTTTACCTATTTCGCAGACTATGCCTGTTGCTATGGCATTGCTGCGGGATGTCCATAACCAGTGTCCCAAGGAAGTATTGGCCTTTATTTTGGACTTAATCAAATATAATGACAACAGAAAGAACAAGGTAATCACCAGAGCTTTCTTTTTAAATCTTTGAGTTTTAGGATTCTAAGATCATGACTTTTAAAAAAAAATCTTAAATCTCAGTTGTACCACCAATTGTGTTTGAGAAATATATTTTAAGTAAAAGTTGAGAAAAACTTAAATATCCTCCAAGCATTTTTTGAAATCCAGATGTGTTCAATTTAAAAACCACCTGGATCCTGAACAAAAAACAAGTCCTTTGATTGTGGTACTCTGTCTCTTTGAACCTGGTTTATTTTAATTATTGCTTTTAAAAATAATATTTTCCCTTTTAGTTTTCAGACAACTACTATCGTGCTGAACTTATAGATGCACTTGCAAACTCAGTGACACCTGCAATTAGTATCAATAATGAGGTTCGAACGTTGGATAACCTCAACCCTGACATTCGACTAATTCTGGAGGAGATCACCAGATTTCTAAATATGGAGAAGCTGCTTCCAAGTTACAGAAATACAATAACTGTCAGGTACTAATTGATGAATATTTACAAATCCAAATTGACAGCATGTCAATTGTGTGGGAGTCTTGTTCCTGAACGTTAAGGTTCATTCAGCAGTAGTGACTTAGTGAAAATTCTAGCTATGCTTTATATCCATTCTTCTCTTATTTAAACAAAAGCTTTTGGATACACCAGACAGTCTAAATATTTGCTGCTTTTTATCCCTACATGATGGGATTATCTGAAGAATCCTTAAAGGCTATGCACACCAACTATTATGGCAACAGTACTTCAGATCACCTTATTTTACAAAATTATTTTGTCCTTTAGCATATATCTAAAAAATGTCAAATTCAGTTAAATAAAGAATAATGGGTACCTGAAAATAATTACAGGGCAGTATTTGATTTTAAAAAACAAGAGTGCAAGCTCCAGCAATTTAGAACACTCATCTAAACCCCAAGATTAGATTACAGCATTGAAATAGCTCCTATGTGTTTCTTTTCTGTTTTGTTCTGTGAGATGGTTTAGAGGGGATTTGAGGGGAAATTTGCTCACCCAGAGGGTTGTGGGGGTCTGGAACTCACTGCTTGAAAGGGTGGTAGAGGCAGGAACCCTAAGCACATTTAAAAAGTACTTGGATGTGCACTTGGGATGCCCTAACCTGCAGGGCTATGGACCAAGAGCTGGGGAGTGGAATTAGGCTGGATAGCTCTTTGTTGGCCAGCACGGACACGATGGGCCGAAATGGCCCCCTTCCGTGCTGTAACTTTCTATGATTCTATGAGCAAACAACCTTTATTTTTATCAGTGAGTTACAGACCAGCTGTGATCAAAAAGGCAGGGGAAGACTCCTTTCCAGGCCATCGCTAATGCTTTACTCAACCATTTTCCCCATGATACTGCTTTGCCTCTGCTCAACCCCTCTCTGTCCTCTGCTTGACATTTTCACATTGACATGCAAGTAAGATTGTGGATTAGGGGTACTAAGCATATGTTTTACCACTCAATGGCACATTTCCATCGAGTGATGAGATGTGTGGTTCGTATACCCTTCATTTGACTTGGTTTAGTTTTGTAATTTATTTCAACAGCAGTTGTCAGTCTAAATATGCTGTCTAGTTCCATGTTCCTGATGCATGGCAGTATTAATAGAATTTAGAATTTACAACAGAGAGGGAGGTCACTCAGCCCATCACACCTATGCAGGTAATAGCTGTTCAATTAGAGCTATCTCCTGTAATCCCATTTCGCTGTCTTTTTTCCATCTCTATTCCTTTTCAAATACTTACCTCCTCTTTTAAATTGTATATTTTCCCCAATAGCTGCTCATGGTGAAGGATTCAATGTTTTAATAACCCACTGAAATATTTTTTCTGACTTCGCCCTCCATTCACCCAGTGATCTTGAGTTTATGCCTCTTTGTTAACAATTTGCCAATTAATAGAAATAATATCTCACTATTAACCCTCTCGAAACATTGTGTATTCATTGCCGCTATGGTATAAAACTCAAAATGAGATTTACCTTTATGGCCTTTTCTATCTGCACTCAGACCTTTTGAAGATCTATGTGTCATCCCTACTAATCTCTATTCCTCCATTCTGTTAAGAAAATTACTATTTAGGGCATTCCTCCTTTTTATTCTTTGCAAAGTGTACTACTTCACATTTGTCTGCATTGAACTGCATCTGCCACCTATCTGCTCACTCAGCGAAGCAATCTGTACTCTTACAATTTCCTTACTTTACCATGCCCTTTAATTTGGTATCCTTGACAAACTTAAATATCATTCATTTTGTGTATATGCCAAAATCATGTATACAAATGGAAAACTAAAGAAGTCTCAGCACAAATCAATGGGGCACACCACTTCAGATATTCTTCCAATCTTAAAGAATCATTATTTACCTCTACTTTCTGTTTTCTGTGTCCTAGCCATCTCTCTTCATGCAGCTTCCTTCCCTTTAATACCATGTCTCTTGTAGCATCTTATCTATGCCATCTAAAAATGTATCTATAATGAGCTGTATTTTGTGACCCCTGAGGATAGGTATGAGGTGTGTATGCGCCCGTAAGGGCCGCGCAAGTTCTGGGTTTAGGCATGCGAAGTGCAGGCACGAAAACCAGGAACATAAGAACGTAAGCAGTAGAAGCAGGAGTAGGCCATACGACCCCTCGGGCCTGCTCCGCCATTCAGTAGGATCATGGCTGATCCGAACTTAGACTCATGTCTACTTCCCTGCCCTCTCCCCGTAACCCTTATTCCCTTATCAGCTAGGAAACTGTCTCTCTCCGTTTTAAATTTATTTAATGTCGCAGCTTCCACAGCTCTCTGAGGTAGCAAATTCCATAGATTTACTACCCTCTGAGTGAAGAAGTTTCTCCTCATCTCAGTTTTGAAAGGGCAGCCCCTTATTCTAAGATTATGCCCCCTAGTTCTAGTCTCACCCATCAGTGGAAACATCCTCACCGCATCCACCCGATCAAGCCCCCTCACAATCTTGTATGTTTCGATAAGATCGCCTTTCATTCTTCTGAATTCCAATGAGTAGAGGCCCAACCTACTCAACCTTTCCTCATAAGTCAACCCCCCTCATCTCCAGAATCAACCGAGTGAACCTTCTCTGAACTGGCTCGAGAGCAAGTATATCTTTTCTTAAATATGGAAACCAAAACTGTACGTGTTATTCAGGTGTGGCCTCACCAGTACCCTGTATAACTGCAGCAAGACTTCCCTGCTTTTATACTACATCCCCCTTGCAATAAAAGCCAAGATTCCATTGGCCTTCCTGATCACCTGCTGTACCTGCACAGTGGCATAGTGGTTAGCACTGTTGCCTCACAGCGCCAGGGACCCGGGTTCAAATCCGGCCTCGGGTGACTGTCTGTGTGGAGTTTGCACATTCTCCCCGTGTTTGCGTGGGTTTCCTCCGGGTGCTCCGGTTTCCTCCCACAGTCCAAAGATGTGCGGGTTAGGTTGATTGGCCATGATAAAAAACAATTGGCCCTTAGTGTTAGGGGGGATTAAATATGTGGGGTTACGGGGATAGGGCTTGGGTGGGATGGCTGTCGGTGTAGGGGACCGGGTGCTAGGGTTTGGATGATCAGCCATGATCTCGTTGAATGGCGGAGCAGGCTCAAAGGGCCGAATGGCCTACTCCTGCTCCTATCTTCTATGTTTCTATGTAACCTTCTGTGTTTCATGCACCAGGACCCCCAGATCCCTTTGTACTGTAGCACTTTGCAGTTTCTCTCCATTTAGATAATAACTTGCTCTTTGATTTTTCTGCCAAAGTGCATAACCTCACACTTTCCAACATTATATTCCATCTGCCAAATTTTTGCCCACTCACTTAGCCTGTCTATGTCCTTTTGCAGGTTTTTTATGTCCTCCTCACTCACTGCTTTCCCTCCCATCTTTGTATCGTCGGCAAACTTGGATATGTTGCACTCGGTCCCTTCCTCCAAATCGTTAATATAGATTGTAAAGAGTTGGGGTCCCAGCACTGACCCCTGCGGAACACCACTAGTTACTGATTGCCAACCCAAGAATGAACCATTTATCCCAACTCTGTTTTCTGTTAGATAGCCAATTTTCCACCCATGCCAGTATATTGCCCCAATCCCGTGATTTTTTATCTTGTGCAGTAATCTTTTGTGTGGCACCTTGTCAAATGCCTTTTGGAAGTCCAAATACACCACATCCACTGGTTCCCCTTTATCCACCCTGTTTGTTACGTCCTCAAAGAATTCAAGCAAATTTGTCAAACATGACTTCCCCTTCGTAAAACCATGCTGACTCTGTCCGATTAAATTATGCTTATCCAAATGTCCTGTTACTGCTTCCTTAATAATGGACTCCAACATTTTACCAACCACAGATGTTAGGCTAACTGGTCTATAGTTTCCAGCCTTTTGTCTGCCTCCCTTATTAAATAAGGGCGTTACATTAGCAGTTTTCCAATCTGCTGGGACCTTTCCTGAATCCAGGGAGTTTTGGAAAATTGCCACCAATGCATCCACAATCCCTACCGCTACTTCTCTCAAGACCCTAGGATGTAAGCCATCAGGTCCAGGGGATTTATCCGCCTTTAGTCCCATTATCTTACCGAGTACCACCTCCTTAGTGATTTTAATTGTGTTCAGCTCCTCTTTCCCCCCCCCCCCCCTCCATACCCCACTGTTTGTCCAGTGTTGGGATATTTTTAGTGTCCTCTACTGTAAAGACTGATACAAAATAGTTGTTCAGTGTTTTTGCCATCTCCATGTTCCCCACCACTAATTTCCCGGTCTCGTCCTCTAAGGGACCAACATTCACTTTAGCCACCCTTTTTCTTTTTATATAACTGTCGAAACTCTTGCTATCTGTTTTTTCTTTTTTGCTAGTTTACTTTCATAATCTATCTTCACTTTCTTAATTAATCTTTTAGTTATTCTTTGCTGGCTTTTAAATGCTTCCCAATCTTCTATCCTCCCACTAGATTTGGCTACTTTATATGCCCTTGTTTTCAGTCGGATGCTATCCTTTATTACTTAGCCACGGATGGCTGTCTTTTCTTTTACGCCCCTTTTTCCTCAGTGGAATATATTTTTCTTGAAAGTTGTGAAATATCTCCTTGAATGTACACCACTGCTCATGTACCGTCTTACACTTCAATCTATTTTTCCAGTCCACTTTAGTCAACTCTGCTCTCATACCTTCATAGTCTCCTTTATTTAAGCTTAGTACGCTGGTTTGAGATCCAACTCTCTCACTCTCCAACTGAATTTGGAATTCAACCATGTTATGGTCACTCATTCCAAGGGGATCCTTTACAAGGACATTTTTTATTAATCCTGTCTTATTACACAGGACCAGATCTAAGATTGCCTGCCCCCTGGTTGGTTCAGTTACATACTGCTCAAGGAACCCGTCCCTAATGCTCTGTATGAACTCTTCCTCAAGGCTGCCCTGCCCAATTTGATTTGTCCAGTCAATATGAAAGTTAAAACCCCCCATGATTACAGCTGTTCCCTTATTACAAGCCCCAGCTATTTCCTGATTAATACTCCGACCAACAGCGTTGCAACTGTTAGGAGGCCTATAGACTACGCCCACTAGTGACTTTTTCCCCTTATTATTCCTTATCTCCACCCAAACTGTTTCCCTATCCTGATCCTTTGACCCAATATCATTTCTCACTATTGCAGTGATTCCATCCTTTATTAACATAGCCACCCCAACTCCCTTTCCTTCCTGTCTGTCCTTCCTAATTGTCAAATACCCCTGGATGTTTAGTTCCCAGTCATGGTCACCTTGCAGCCATGTTTCTGTAATGGCCACCAGATCATACTCATGTGTAGTTATTTGTACCGTCAACTCGTCAATTTTGTTACGAATGCTGCGTGCATTCAGATAAAGAACTTTTAAATATGTTTTGTGACAATTTATTCCTGCTTTTACCCCCTTTACTACTCTACCTTTATCTTTATATACATTCTGTCCCTTCCTGACATGCTCTGGTTTTTAATTCCCCCACTGCTACCTTGCTCTATTGCCTTCCCCGCTGACATTTTTATTTTTCGTTCTCTTGAAACCTCCCCCCCACTAATTAGTTTAAAGCCCTCTCTACAGCCCTAGTTATTCGATTCGCCAGGATTCTAGTCCCAGCAGTGGCCAAGTGAAGTCCGTCCCAACGGAACAGCTCTCTCCCGTCCCAGTACTGGTGCCAGTGTCCCAAGAAGCAAAACCCATTTCTCCCACACCAGTCTTTGAGCCATGCATTTAACTCTCTGATTTTATTTACCCTAGCCAAATTTGCTCGTGGCTCAGGTAGTAATCCAGAGATTATTACCCTTGTGGTTCTGCTTTTTAATTTGGCCCCTAGCTGCTCATACTCCCTCAGCAGAACCTCTTTCCTTGTCCTATCTATGTCGTTGGTACCAACATGGACCACGACAACTGGATCCTCCCTCTCCCACTCCAAGTTTCTCTCCAGCCCAGAGGAGATGTCCTTAACCCTGGTAACACAGCCTTCGGGACTCTCGCTCTCGGCTGCAAAGAACCCTATCTATCCCCCTAATGATACTATCCCCTACCACTACAACATTTCTTTTATCTCCCCCCACTTGAATGGCCCCTCGTTCCACGGTGCTGTGGCCAGGTTGCTCATCCTCCCTGCAGTACCTGTTCCTGTCCTCACAGGGAGTAAGAGGCTCGATCCTGTTGGACAAGAGCAAGGGCTGCGGCTCCTCCAACACTACCTCCTGGATCCCCGTACTTGCCTCACTCATAGTCACACCCTCCTGTCCCTGACCACGGAATACATCTGAATTAGTTAATCTAATTGGTGTGACTACTTCCTGGAACACAGAGTCCAGGTAACTCTCCCCCTCCCTGATGTGTCGCTGTGTTTGAAGCTCGGACTCCAGCTCATCAACACGGAGCCGGAGTTCCTCGAGCAGCCAACACTTACTGCAAATGTGATCACCGTGAACATCAATGGTGTCCACCAGCTCCCACATATTGCAGCAGTAACACATCACCTGCTCTGCCATTCTATGTCATTAATTTAATTTATTATTATTTTTAAATACCCTCTGCCCTGATTCTAGATGATGAATATCACACCTCTACTTAATTGAACTTACCAACTTATAAAGCTTTAAAAGGGAAGGAAAAGTACTTACGAACCAGCCAATCACCTACCAGCTTGGCTGTGATGTCACTTTTGAATTCTGACCTCCCTTTGGAATGTTGCTGTGGAGCCTGTTTCGGCTGCCTCGCCTCGCTGCTCCGACTCAACACCCGCTGCTGCTCCCGGCTGCCTCGACTGGGCCTCGCCTCACTGCTCCGCCTCCGCGATGTCTGCTAATCCTGAGACTATCCTCAAGCGGAACTTGCGATCTGTCAAGAATCTTCTTGATAGATCATCCGCATCCCTGGGAAAAGGGCCTCCGCAGGTGGAGAATTGCGCTATTTGCCCAACTTCTGCCTGCTGAATGCCCGTAAAATTCTTACGCCTGGTAAAAGCAGAATTTTTTAAAAATAGAAAAATAAAATGTTATCACTCATTTATACATTAAAAACCCTGTCCAATAAGGTAAGTTTATTTTTAGCCCCGTTAAAACATATAAATACTTTTTTCAAAAAATAAAATTGTTGTTTAAAATATTTAATTAAATTCCATTTTAATTAATTTTATATATGTAATTATTTTTATTTATTTCATGTGTTTGGTGTAATTTTTTAAGTGATCCCCATTCACACTTATGGGGATTCCGTATGTATGGAACTCCCATAAGTATGAATGGGAATTCTCTTCTTTTATTGGTTGGGCTGGCCCACGTGATCCCACATGCTTGCGAACCACATGCGCTCCTGGGATACGTAGGCCTCTGCCCAGGAGTGCAAGTCTCTGTACCTCCCGGACCACCAGCTAAATTCATAGATTTTTTTTGCAGGTCGACGGCATCCGCCCACAAATTTTGGGCCAATATCTCTTTATCTATACACAGTTATCCTCAACAAAATTCAACTAAATTAGTTAAGTTGAACTTGCTCTATACAGATTCATGCTGATGTCCCTGATTAGCTCATATCTTTCTAAATGTTCACTAATTTACTCCATATTATGGACACTAGTAGAGGGTAAATTTTCCAATTGTGCATTCCCAGTATTGAACTTCACCCACCAGAAGTATACATTGAGAGTTTGCGCTCACAACCAGTAATTTTCAACCCAAATTTAATGAAGATAATATTGTGGGCTATGTGAGCACGTTTACATGACGTGCTTTCCCGGTGGACGAGACTCCGTAATGTGAGTGCACAAGTTTTGTGCCCTCCTCTTCCAAAATTCCCTGTTCGAATCCCTTCAGTCCAGCTTCTGTGTTGCTCACAGCATCCAGACTATTCTGACCAAAGTCAAGAATTCCATCTTCTGTGACTGTGTCCATGATCAGTTAGCCCTTCCTATCCTCCTTGACCTCTGCAACCACTCATTTCTCTGCCAGCGCCTCTCCCCATCGTCCAGCTCTGAGAGACTATGGTTTCACTCTGGCCTGTCTGAATGCAGCCAGTGCATCTCCAGCAGTGGCTTCGCCTTATAGCTGCACAGTCACCTCCAGAGTTCCTCAAGAATCTATTTTCGGCCCTCTTTTCCCTTATCTATGTACTTCTCAAACTCAGGTTCCATACATGTGCTGATGACACCCATCCGTAGCTCTCTACCACTTCCATCAATGCCAACGGGCAGCACGGTGGCATAGTGGTTAGCACTGTTGCCTCACAGCGCCAGGGACCCGGGTTCAAATCCGGCCTCGGGTGACTGTGTGGAGTTTGCACATTCTCCCCGTGTTTGCGTGGGTTTCCTCCGGGTGCTCCGGTTTCCTCCCACAGTCCAAAGATGTGCGGGTTAGGTTGATTGGCCATGATAAAAATTGGCCCTTAGTGTTAGGGGGGATTAAATATGTGGGGTTATGGGGTTACGGGGATAGGGCTTGGGTGGGATGGCTGTCGGTGTAGGGGACCGGGTGCTAGGGTTTGGATGATCAGCCATGATCTCATTGAATGGTGGAGCAGGCTCGAAGGGCCAAATGGCCTACTCCTGCTCCTATCTTCTATGTTTCTATGTCTATGTTTCTATGATCACCTGTGTTGTCTGACTGGCTGTCAGCCATCAAGTCATAGATACGTCAAAATTTACTCCAATGAGACATCGAAAGAAAGAAAGACTTGCATTTATATAGCGCCTTTCACAACCACCGGACGTCTCAAAGTGCTTTACAGCCAAGTGTAGTCACTGTGTAATGTAGGAAATGTGGCAGCCAATTTGCGCACAGCAAGGTCCTACAAACAGCAATGTGATAATGACCAGATAACCTGTTTTACTGATGTTGGTTGAGGGATAAATATTGGCCAGGACACTGGGGATAACTCCCCAGCTCTTCTTTGAAATAGTGCCATGGGATCTTTTACGTCCACCTGAGAGAGCAGACAGGGCCTCGGTTTAATCCAGAAGACGGCACCTCCGACAGTGCAGCACTCCCTCAGCGCTGCACTGGAGAGTCAGCCTAGATTTATGTGCTCAAGTACCTGGAGTGGGACTTAAACCCACAACCTTCTGACTCCGAGGCGAGTGTGCTACCCACTGAGCCACAGCTGACGCGAGCAATTGGCCTGGAATTTGTGCATTGCCGCTGGCCCCAAAGTAAATTTCGCACAAAGATCTCGCGATCTCTGTCGAAGTTCGGGTTTTCCGACCTTCAATTCAAATCAACAGAGTTTAGTGGGGTTCCCTTTGTGCAAGCTGCTGTGACGTCAATAAGCTGTCTAAGCAGCCAATCAAAATGCACAATTCTCAGACAGCGAGCAAGGAAGTGGGTAAGTTCTTCAAATTCTAACTTCTTAAAAATGTTAGAGAGAGCAAAACAAAGACTGGGGCTCTCGCATAGGGAAAAGGCAAACCTGAAATAAAGATGAAAAAACTTTTTAAAAACCATTTTTATTAAAGTAACAAGTAATCGAAGTGTGACGTCACCAGAAAGCAGGTAAGTGGTTGGTGAGTATTTCTCGCTTCTTTTCCAAACTTGAGCGTCTAAATTTAACTGCCTTGGTGTAGATTAAAAGATATAAGTGTTCCAAATTTTAAAACTAATTAATTAATTGAGATGGGGGACCAGGCAATGTGGTGTTGTTGCATGTGGGAGCTCGTGGAGGCCATTGAGGTCCAGGGCGACCACATCTGCAGCAAATGTTGGCTGCTCGAGGAACTTCGGCTCAGAGCTGATGAGCTGGAGTCCGAGCTTCAGACACTGCGACACATTAGGGAGGGGGAGCATTACCTGGACACTATGTTCCAGGAGGCAGTCACACCCACTAGAATAATTACTTCCAATTTGGCCCATGGTCAGGGACAGGAGGGTGTGACTACAAGCGAGGCAGGTATTGGGATCCAGGAGGTAGTGGTGGAGGAGCCTCAGCCCTTGGCCTTGTCCAACAGGTACGAGATTCTTGCTCCCTGTGTGGACGAGGCCAGGAACTGCAGGGAGGATGAGCAAACTGACCACAGCACCGTGGTACAGGGAGCCATTCAGTGGGGGGAGCAATAAGAAATGTTGCAGTGATTGGGGACAGTATAGTGAGGGGGATAGATACTGTTCTCTGCAGCTGAGAGTGTGAGTCCTGAAGACTGTTGCCTGCCCGGTGCCAGGTTAAGGACATCTCCTCTGGGCTGGAGAGGAACTTGGAGTGGGAGGGGGAAGATCCAGTTGTCATGGTCCACGTAGGTACCAATGACATAGGTAGGACAAAGAAAGAGGTTCTGCTGAGGGAGTATGAGCAGCTAGGGGTTAAATTAAAAAGCAGAACCACAAAGTTAGTAATCTCTGGATTACTACCTGAGCCACGAGCGAATTTGCACAGGGTAAATAAGATCAGAGAAATGAACGAGTGGCTCAGAGACTGGTGTGGTAGAAATGGGTTTCGCTTTGTGGGGCACTGGCACCAGTACTGGGATAAGAGGGAGCTGTTCTGTTTGGATGGGCTTCACTTGAACCATGCTGGGGCTAGAGACCTGGCAAATCGAATAACTAGGGCTGTAGAGAGGGCTTTAAACTAAATAGTGGTGGTGGTGGGGGCGGGTGGAGGAGGATCCAGATGAGCGGGAAAATAAAAAGTCAATGAGAAATGAAAAAGCAATAGAGCAGGCTAGAGATGGGGGAAATAATAACCAGAGTGTGACGGGAAGGGACAGAATATTTAAAAATAAGAGTAACAGAAAAAAAGGCCAAAACAAGGAAAAATGGTAAAAAGACAAAATTAAAAGCTCTATATCTCAATGCACACAGCATTCATAACAAGATAAATGAGTTGACGGCACAAATAGATACAAATGGGTATGACCTGATCACCATTACAGAGACGTGGTTGCAAGGCGACCAGGGCTGGGAACTGAATATTCCAGGGTATATGATAATTCGGAAGGATAGAAAGAAAGGAAAGGGAGGTGGGGTGGCTTTGTTGGTAAAAGATGGGATCAGTGCAGTGGTGAGAAGTGGTATTGGCTCAGAAGATCAAGATGTAGAATTGGTTTGGGTGGAGATAAAAATAATAAGGGGAAAAAGTCCCTGGTGGGTGTAGTCTACAGGCCCCTGAACAGTAGCAATGCTGTTGGACAGAGTATAAATCAACAAATAACGGAGGCCTGTTTAAAAAAAAAGGTAGGGTAATAATCATGGGTGATTTTAATCTCCATATTGATTGGACAAATCAAATTGGCCATGGTAGCCTGGAGGAGGAGTTCATAGAGTGCAGCCGGGATGTTTTCCTAGAACAGTATGTAATGGAACCAACCAGGGAGCAGGCTATCTTGGATCTGCTACGATGTAATGAGACAGAATTAATAAATGATCTCATAGTAAAGGATCCTCTAGGAAAGAGTGATCATAGCATGGTTGAATTTCAAATTCAGTTGGAGGGTGAGAAATTTGTATCCCAAACCAGTGTCCTGATCTTAAACAAAGGCAATTATAATGGCATGAGGGCAGAACTGGCTAAAGTGGACTGGAAAAATAAATTAAAGGGTAAGAAAGTTGAAATGCAGTGGCGGACATTTAAGGAGATATTTCATAACTCGCAACAAAAATATATTCCAGTGAGAAAAAGATTTTAAGAGAAGGGAGCACCATCCGTGGCGAACTAAGGAAGTAAAGGATGGTATCAAATTGAAAACGAAGGCGTACAATGTTGCCAAGATTGGTGGGAGACCAGAGGATTGGGAACATTTTTTAAACCAGCATGGGTTACTAAAAAAATAACAGAGAGATGATGTATTATGAGAGTAAGCTGGCAAGAAACATTAAAACAGGTAGTAAGAGCTTCTACAGGTATATAAAAAGGAAGAGGGTAGCTAAAGTAAACGTTGGTCCCTTAGAGGATGGGAATGGGGAAATGGCAGAGACTCTGAACAAATATTTTGCATCTGTCTTCACTGTAGAAGACACTAACAACATCCCAATAATGGATAATCAAGGGGCCACAGGGAGTGGGGAACTAAAGACAATCACTATCACTAAGGAAATAGTACTCGGTAAAATAATGGGACTAAAAGATGACAAGTCCCCTGGACCAGATGGCCTGCGTCCCAAGGTCTTAAAAGAAGTGGCTGCAGAGATAGTGGAGGCATTGGTTGCAATCTACCAAAATTCCCTGGATTCTGGAGAGGTCCCAGCAGATTGGAAAACCACGAATGTAACACCCCTATTTAAGAAAGGAGGGAGACAGAAAGCAGGAAACGAAAGACCAGTTAGCCTAACATCTGTCATTGGGAAAATGCTGGAGTCCTTCATTAAGGAAGCAGTAGCAGGGCATTTAGAAAAACATAACGCAGTCAAACAGAGTCAGCATGGTTTTAGGAAAGGGAAATCATGTTTAACAAATTTGCTGGAGTTCTTTGAGGATGTAACAAGCAGGGTGGACAAGGGTGAGCCAGTGGATGTGGTGTATTTGGATTTCCAGAAGGCATTCGATAAGGTGCCACATAAAAGGTTACTGCATAAGATAAGGGCTCACGGATTTGGGGATAATATATTAGCATGGATAGAGAATTGGCTAACTAACAGAAAGCAGAGAGTCGGGATAAATGGGTCATTTTCTGGTTGGCAAACGGTAACTAGTGGGGCGCCTCAAGGATCGGTGCTGGGGCCACAACTATTTACAATCTACATTAATGACTTGGATGAAGGGATCGAGGGTAATATAGCCAAGTTTGCGGATGATACAAAGATGGGTGCGAAGCAAATTGTGCAGAGGACTCAAAGAATCTGCAAAGCGATATAGACGGGTTAGGTGAGTGGGCAAACATTTTGCAGATGGAGTATAATGTGGGAAAGTGCGAGGTTATCCACTTTGGCAGGAAAAATAAAGCAAACTATTATTTAAATGGAGAGAGATTACAAAATGCTACAGTTCAGAGGGACCTGGGGGTCCTTGTGCATGAAACCCAAAAGGTTAGCGTGCAGGTACAGCAAGTAATCAAAAAGGCAAATGGAATGTTGGCCTTTATTTCAAGGGGGTTGGAGTATAAAAGCAGGGATGTCCTGCTACAACTGTACATGGTATTGGTGAGACCACACCTTGAGTACTGCATACAGTTTTGGTCTCCTTATTTAAGGAAGGATATACTTGCATTGGAGGCAGTTCAGAGATGATTCACTAGGTTAATTCCAGAGATGAGGGGTTTGACTTATGAGGAAAGGTTGAGCAGGCTGGGCCTATACTCATTGGAATTTAGAAGAATGAGAGGTGATCTTATCGAAACATACACGATATTGAGGGGGCTCGACAGGGTAGATGCAGAGGACAGAGTCATAGAGTTATACAGCACAGAAAGAGGCCCTTCGGCCCATCGTGTCCATGCCGGCCATCAAGCCCTGTCTATTCTAATCCCATTTTCCAGCACTTGGTCCGTAGCCTTGTATGCTATGGCATGTCAAGTGCTCATCCAAATGCTTCTTGAATGTTGTGAGGGTTCCTGCCTCTACCACCCTTTCAGGCAGTGAGTTCCAGATTCCAACCACCCTCTGGGTGAAAAAGTTTTTCCTCAAATCCCCTCTAAACCTCCTGCCCCTTACCTTGAAACTATGCCCCCTGGCTATTGACCCCTCTACTAAGGGGAAAAGTTCCTTTCTATCTACCCTATCTATGCCCCTCATAATTTTGTACACCTCAATCAGGTCCCCCCTCAGCCTTCTCTGCTCTAAGGAAAACAACCCCAGCCTGTCCAGTCTCTCTTCATAGCTGAAGCGCTCCAGCCCAGCTAACATCCTGGTGAATCTCCTCTGCATCCTCTCCAATGCAATCACATCCTTCCTATAGTGTGGCGACCAGAACTGCACACAGTATTCCAGCTGTGGCCTAACTAGCGTTTTGTACAGCTCCATCATAACCTCCCTGCTCTTGCCTTCATTAGCCGAGTATCCCATATGCCTTTTTAACCACCTTATCTACCTGTCCTGCTGCCTTCAGGGATCTATGTACATGCACACCAAGATCCTTCTGTTCCTCTGTCCTTCCAAGGGTCCTACCATTCATTGTGTATTCCCTTGCCTTGTTAGTCCTCCCAAACTGCATCACCTCACACTTTTCAGGGTTAAATTCCATTTGCCACTGCTCTGCCCATCTGACCAACCCCATCTATATCGTCCTGTAGCTTGAGGCTTCCCTCCTCGTTATTTACCACTCCACCAATTTTCGTGTCATCTGCGAACTTACTGATCATACCTCCTACATTCATATCTAAATCATTAATGTACGCTACAAACAGCAAAGGACCCAGCACCGATCCCTGCGGTACACCACTGGACACAGGCTTCCGTCACAAAAACATCCTTCGACCATCACCCTCTGCCTTCTGCCACTGAGGCAATTTTGGATCCAATGTGCCAAATTGCCCTGGATCCCATGGGCTCTTACCTTCTTGACCAGTCTCCCATGCGGGACTTTGTCAAAAGCCTTACTGAAGTCCATGTAGACCACATCAACTGCACTACCCTCATCCACACACCTGGTCACCCCCTCGAAAAATTCAATCAAATTGGTTAGACATGATCTCCCCCTGACAAAGCCATGCTGACTATCCTTGATTAATCCTTGCCTCTCCAAGTGGAGACTAATTCTGTCCCTCAGAATTTTTTCCAATAATTTCCCTACCACTGATGTTAGGCTCACTGGCTTGTAATTCCCTGGTTGATCCCTACTATCCTTCTTGAATAATGGTATTACGTTAGCTGTCCTCCAGTCCTCTGGCACCTCCCCTGTGGCCAGAGGGGATCTGAAAATTTGTGTCAGAGCCCCTGCAATCTCCTCCCTTCCCTCACAGCAGCCTGGGATACATGTCGTCTGGGCCTGGGGATTTATCCACTTTTAAGCCTGCTAAAACCGCGAGAACCTCCTCCCTCTCAATACTAATTTGTTCAAGTATATCACAATCCCCCTGCCAGATTTCTATGCCTACATCGTCCTTCTCCATAGTGAACACAGATGCAAAATATTCATTTAAAACCTCATCTACATCTTCTGGCTCTACACACAGATTGTCCCTAATGGACCCTACTCTTTCCCTGGTTATCCTCTTGCCATTACTGTATACTTATAAAACACCTTGGGATTTTTCTTTATTTTGCTTGCCAGTGTTTTTTCATGCCCCCTCTTTGCTCTCCTAATTTCTTTTTTTAAGTAACCCCCTGCACTTCCTATACTTCTCTAGGGCTTCCACTGTTTTTAGTCCTTTGTATCTACCAAAAGCCTCCCTTTTTTTCCTAATCCATTCTTGTATATCCCTTGACATCCAGGGTTCCCTGGGCTTGTTGGTCCCGCCCTTGACCTTTACGGGAATATGTTGGCGTTGTATTCTCTCTATTTCCTTTCTGAAAGACTCCCACTGCTCTGATGTGGATTTTCCTACAAGTAGCTGATCCCAGTCCACTTTGGCCAGATCCTGCTTTTTCATATTAAAATTGGCCTTCCCCCAATTTAGAACCTTTATTTCCGGTCCATCTTTGTCCTTTTCCATGACCACCTTAAATCTCTCCGAATTATGGTCACTGTCACCTAATTGTTCTCCTACTGACACTTCTACCACTTGCCCAGCTACATTCCCTAGAATTAGGTCCAGTACCGCCCCCTCTCTTGTAGGACTTTCTATATGCTGGCTCAAAAAGCTCTTCTGGATGCACTTTAAGAATTCCGCACCCTCTAAGCCTTTCACACTCTGACTATCCAGTTAATATTGGGGAAGTTGAAATCCCCCACTATTATTACCCTATTATTTCTACACTTCTCTGAGATTTGCCTACATATCTGTTCCTCTATCTCCCCCTGACTGTTTGGAGCCTATCGTACACTCGCAGCAAAGTGCTTGCCCCCTTTTTGTTTTTAAGTTCTACCCATATGGCCTCATTAGAGGAACCTGCTAAGATATCATCCCTCCTTACAGCAGTAATTGACTCCTTAATTAATATTGCAACACCCCCTCCTTTTACACCCCCCTCTGTCTCGCCTGAAGATTCTATACCCCGGAATATTGAGCTGCCAGTCCTGCCCCTCCCTCAACCATGTCTCTCTGATAGCAACAATATCATACTCCCATGTGTTCATCAACACCTTCAATTCATCTGCCTTACTCGCAAGACTCCTTGCATTCAAATAAATGCCATCCAGCCTTGCCATACTCCCTTGTGCCGTTACATATTTGCTCTGCCTTCCAGGCTGACTTGTTTTTTCCTCTATATTTGGCTGTGCATCACTCCCTACTATAGCTCCACTCCGTATTCCATCCCCCTGCCAAGTTAGTTTAAACCCCCCTCAACATTACTAGCAAACCTCCCCGTAAGGATGTTCGTCCCATTCCGGTTCAGGTGCAACCCGTCCGACTTGTACAGGTCCCACCTTCCCCAGAAGCAACCCAGTGATCCAGGAAATTAAAGCCCTCCCTCCTGCACCAACTCTTTAGCCACGCATTCATCTGCTCTATCCTCCTATTCCTATACTCACTAGCACGTGGCACCGGGAGTAATTCAGAGATTATGAGGTCCTGCTTTTTAATCTGCTACCTAGCTCCCTAAATTCTTGTTGCAGGACCTCATCCCTCTTTCTACCTATGTCATTGGTACCAATGTGAACCACGACCTCTGACTGTTTGCCGTCCCCCTTCAGAATGCCCTGCATGAGGGGATGTTTCCCCTCATGGGGAAATCTAGAACTCGGGGGCACAGTCTCAGAATAAAGGGTCGCCCTTTGAGAACTGAGATGAGGAGGAACTTCTTCTCTCAGGGTCATAAATTTGTGGAATTCTCTGCCCCGGAGAGCTGTGGAAGCTGGGTCATTAAATACATTTAAAGTGGAGATAGACACATTTTTGCAAGATAAGGGAGCGAAGGGTTATGGGGAGCGGGCTGGGAAATGGCTTTGAGCCCTAGATCAGCGATGATCTTATTGAATAGCGAAGCAGGCTCGAGGGGCCAAGTGGCCTATTCCTGCTCCTATTTCTTATGTTCTTATGAAAGTTTCTTAAAAATTAAATTTTTTACTAAAATGGATAAATTTCACACTGCTCAAAATTCAAAGTAGTTTTTCAGGCCCATAATCTTTGTTTAGCAGTCAATATGCTGTTAAAACCCCAGTTACACCAAATCCCTTTTGGTCTAACTTTTACTGGTAAATTTAACTGTGTACTTACTGTGGAAGAGCTGACGTTTTTGTCAGTTTCCCTGATTTCAGTGATTACACTGATTGCCGGGAGTTGTGGAGGCACAATGCAGCCTGTATCGGAGCTGTGAATGACAGACTGCAACTTCAGGATTTACGCATGCGCCAAATCCCGAAGTTGCGGTCAGTTTCAAAGACGGAATAACAGCAAATGCTACCAGTTCGCAGCCATCTGGACCGCAAATTCCAGGCCAGTTTTTGGCCCTACCATAAGCTCCACCACTTTGCCATTGCCTCCATCCCCATTCCTGGCCACTCTTTTGGGCTGAACCAAACAGTACAAAACCTTCGCATTCTGTTTGACCCAGAGATAAATTTCAAACTCCACATCCTATAGGCCGCTAACACCACTTTGACGTCTTCAACATTGTTCACCTCCACCCTACTTCAGTCCCATCGTGTATCCATGCTTTTATCATCTCAAGACTTATTTTTCTCCAGTGTCCTTGTTGTTGGCCTTCCATCCTTGACCCTGCGTAAGTTCATTTCGCCTACCTCACTGAGCTGCGTTGGCACCCATCTGTCAACACATTGTATTTAAAATCCTTGTCTTGTCTTCAGATCTGTTTATAGCCTCATCCACACTATCTCTGCAATCTGTTCAGCCCTACAACTCTCGCCCCTCCCTGCAACTCCGATTCTGGCCTTTTGTTCATTCTTTCTTCTGCCCCACCCCCATCATCCCACCATTGGCAGCAGTACCTTCAATCATCTTGCCCCCACTCTCTGGGACTCCTTCTCTACCTCCATTGCTTTCCAGTTTTATAAAGCTTCTGAAAACCCACCTTTCTGAACAAGCTTTCGGTAACCTCTCCTAATTCAACCAAACCGTGCCTCGATATCCATTCATTGCTTATCCAATTTTTTTCCTGTTTTCCCCCTCCTCACTAAGTGCATTGGGACATTTTCTACATAAAGGCACATTATAAAGGCAATTGTTGTTGCCGCTTCAAAAATAATGCACGAACTGAAGGTGTCTAAAGGGAAATAATGTAGTCAGACTATACAAGTTGTATCCTTAATAAATAGAAGCTGGTCTCAAATTATGTGATTTGGAGCTGAGGACATTTAATAAAATGTGAACCAAGACAGGATGATCATGATTGGTCTGTTGACTACTTCTATATTGCATTGGAGGGGATGTTGGTTTCTATTGACCTACGCATTCCCACTTTTCATTCGCTTTTAACAACATGCCGCTCAGCAATGTGGGAAATTGACCTATAGTCTTTTATTGAAAACAATATATGAATAGTAATTAAATATAGCAATAAAGGTAATAACAGCATTTTTACAATAGTCATAGAAACTGCTGCCATAGATTTTTCTGTTGCTTTAACCAGTTAGTATAGCTAGAACCCATTTAATTGGGCTTGATCCTGGTACCTGTATTGTATTTCATTACATTTCTTTTAAAAAGAATCTCTCTCATCTTTGCTGACCATTTGTTACTAGCTGAGAGGATGGTGACGTGATCACTGGTGTCAGTCCAGCTGACAAGATATTTTAAGCAGTGTGAGCCAGACAGTAGCAGTCCCTCCCTTGCCCTGAGATGGAAAGTCTTGTTTAACCATGATTGGGAATAGGACAAATTTGCCTGGCTCAAGCAAGTCCATTTGAGTGCTAAGTGGCTCTAGATACACAATAACAGTTTTTCATTCAGTCCAGTGTTGAACCACCAAGAGCACAAAGGCTTCACGTTTTAAAAAATACACTACCCATCTTGTTTAATTTGCAGCTGCCTGAAAGCTATTCGGGTGCTACAGAAGAATGGCCATATTCCGAGTGATCCGTCACTCTTCAAATCATATGCAGAATATGGACACTTTGTTGACGTTCGCATTGCAGCTTTGGAAGCAGTTGTGGATTATACGCAAGGTATGATCTTGATGTGTGGATCCATAAGAATTTTAATATGGTGTGATGTTCTACATCTTCCCCTCCCCAACACAAAACATTACAAACCTTTGACAATGGAGAAGTTTACTATGTTTTATTTAATTATCCCACATGATTTTATCAGCTAATCACAAGACAGAAATCTGAACCTGTGATTGTGATTTGCGTGTGTTTATAAGCAAAAGATTGTGTAGGGCCCTAATTCTTTTTTACTCGAACCTTCTCCCACCACCCTCTTCTGTGCTCACCATTCACTACCACCAAATTCTCTAACTTTTCTTCTCAAACCTTTCACTACATCCTGTCACTTGGCTTTTACCACTCACTTGCCAAAACTCCCTGGATTCAGGAAAGGTCCGAGCAGATTGGAAAACTGCTAATGTAACGCCCTTATTTAAAAAGGGAGGTAGACAAAAGGCTGGAAACTATAGACCAGTTAGCCTAACATCTGTGGCTGGTAAAATGTTGGAGTCCATTATTAAGGAAGCAGTAACAGGACATTTGGATAAGCATAATTTAATCGGACAGAGTCAGCATGGTTTTACGAAGGGGAAGTCATGTTTGACAAATTTGCTTGAATCCTTTGAGGACGTAACAAACAGGGTGGATAAAGGGGAACCAGTGGATGTGGTGTATTTGGACTTCCAAAAGGCATTTGACAAGGTGCCACACAAAAGATTATTGCACAAGATTAAAAAATCACGGGATTGGGGGTAATATACTGGCATGGGTGGAAGATTGGCTATCTAACAGAAAACAGAGAGTTGGGATAAATGGTTCATTCTCGGGTTGGCAATCAGTGACTAGTGGTGTTCTGCAGGGGTCAGTGCTGGGACCCCAACTCTTTACAATCTATATTGACGATTTGGAGGAAGGGACCGAGTGCAACGTATCCAAGTTTGCTGACGATACAAAGATGGGAGGGAAAGCAGTAAGTGAGGAGGACATAAAAAAAACCTGCAAAAGGACATAGACAGGCTAAGTGAGTGGGCAGAAATTTGGCAGATGGAATATAATGTTGGAAAGTGTGAGGTTATGCACTTTGGCAGAAAAATCAAAGAGCAAGTTATTATCTAAATGGAGAGAAACTGCAAAGTGCTACAGTACAAAGGGATCTGGGGGTCCTGGTGCATGAAACACAGAAGGTTAGTATGCAGGTACAGCAGGTGATCAGGAAGGCCAATGGAATCTTGGCTTTTATTGCAAGGGGGATGGAGTATAAAAGCAGGGAAGTCTTGCTTCAGTTATACAGGGTACTGGTGAGGCCCAACCTGGAATACCGCGTACAGTTTTGGTTTCCATATTTAAGAAAAGATATACTTGCTCTCAAGGCAGTTCAGAGAAGGTTCACTTGGTTGATTCCGGAGATGACGGGGTTGACTTATGAGGAAAGGTTGAGTAGGTTGGGCCTCTACTCATTGGAATTCAGAAGAATGAAAGGCGATCTTATCGAAACATACAAGATTGTGAGGGGGCTTTATCGGGTGGATGCGGTGAGGATGTTTCCACTGATGGGTGAGACTAGAACTAGGGGGCATAATCTTAGAATAAGGGGCTGCCCTTTCAAAACTGAGATGGGAAACTTCTTCACTCAGAGGGTAGTAAATCTATGGAATTTGCTACCTCAGAGAGCTGTGAAAGCTGCAACATTAAATAAATTTAAAACGGAGATAGACAGTTTCCTGGCTGATAAGGGAATTAGGGGTTACGGGGAGCGGGCAGGGAAGTGGACGTGAGTCTAGGTTCGGATCAGCCATGATCATATTGAATGGCGGAGCAGGCCCGAGGGGCCGTATGGCCTACTCCTGCTCCTACTTCTTATGTTCTTATTAACATGTTACTTACTCCCTGTCACCAACACCTCTGCGCCCCAATGTTGCCTCTTTGCTTCCCAAATGTTTTATTCCTCTGCACAACTCTCAGCAAACTCCCGAGCGTCCACCTTTCCAGTATCGCATTCAACTTCAAACTTGCACTCCAATCAGCAGAGAAACGAGCATCACACACACAAAAAATTCTCAATTTTTATTATGATTGATATACTACTACAAATTACTTTAATACTTTATACACATTGCATAAAAATATTTATTTTACCTAAGCTTTTATGCCTATAATGCATTAGTCTTGTGTATGCCAGGCACTTCTTTTCAGTATTGCATGCACTTCCTGTAATATTTTCCTTGTTACTGTACCTTTACTGTTACAAACCATTGTATCCTCTAACTCACTGTGAACAATGCCACGAGTGATCTACACACACTTTATACAAACGTTACATGAGTACCTTTTAATGTATTATTTCATACAGTTCACATTAATTTATTTTAACTCCCATTCTTTTTATTCATAAACCTCTACAATTATACGTGTTCTGATGTACATTTTCAGGTAATGCTTCGATTGCATTTATTTCAATGTAATTTCTCTATTATTTGATCTTTTTAAAAAAAAAAGACTTGCATTTCACGACCACCGGACGTCCCAAGCACTTTACAGCCAATGAAGTACTTTTGAAGTGTAGTCACTGTTGTAGTGTAGGAAATGCAGCAGCCAATTTGCTCACAACAAGCTCCCACAGACTGCAATGTGGTAATGACCATTGATGTTGATTGAGGGATAAATATTGGCCAGGACACTGGGGTGAACCCCCCAGCTCTTTGAAATAGTGCCATGCGATCTTTTATGTCCACCCGAGAGCAGACAGGGCCTCAGTTTAATGTCTCATCACCTCCCAACGGTGCAGCACTCCCTCAGCCAAGTTTTTTGTGCTCAAGTCTCTGGAGTGGACTTGAATACAAACCCTTCTGACTTGGAGGTGAGTGTGCTACCAACTGAGCCACTTAAACTATGCCACCAAAATAATGCATTCTCCATTGCAACATATACTCTCCTAATTGGGCAGATTCCCCAACTTCTGAGCAACACTACAAAAGATCCACAACAAATTACAAAAAGGATATAGAAGCATTGGAGAGAGTGCAAAAATGATTTACAAGGATGATACCAAAACAAAGTGTACAACTATCTGGAAAGACTTGAGGTTTTAAAACTTTTTTGCAATTTTTATTTTGATAAAACTTTAAATGCATAGCACACCATTTTGATGTATTGCTACATCCGCTGTGCAAAGGATTTGTGCTTGGGATTCATTTTTTTCTCCTATGTTGAGTTTTTGACCTTGGGCATCCCTCTATGAGGAGGTACCAAGTGCATGGCAGGTCCTTCCACAATTGCATGCACTTGCCAGCAGCTAGATTCAGAACAACACTGGCAGATACTGGCGACCGCTTTGCGGAACACCTCCGTTCAGTCCACAAGGGTGACTGAGCTTCAGCTTCACTCCCACTCTGATCTCTCTGTCCTCTGCCTATTACATTGTTCCAACGTAGCTCAACGTAAGCTCGAGGAACAGCACCTCATCTTTCGATTAGGCATTTTACAGCCTTCTGGACTCAACATTGAGTTCAACAATTTCAAACTATAACCCCTGCCCCCATTTTTCATGCTGTATGATTTTGCCATTCCCATTTGCAACATTTTATCTTTCCTGCCTCTTACAAAAGCACAGTATGTTCCTTCAAATCCTTCCTTCCCCCACCCCTGTCTCTGCACCTGCTTAATATCTGTTACATCTCCAGCTTTTTCCAGTTCTGATGAAGGGTCCCAGACCTGAAACATTAACTCTGTTTCTCTCTCCACGGATGTTGCCTGGCCTGCTGAGTTTTTCCAGCATTTTCTATTGTTAGTTCAGATTTCCAGCATCCGCAGTATTTTGCTATTGTACTGGCAGATACCTGTTGTTTATCCAGCACCTTGGTCAGGGATTTACTGCATGGCACAGTGAGATCAGAAAATGGAAATACCTTTTTTAAAAACATGCTGCATGTGATGTTGGGGGCAAGGTACTGACTTGGATAGAGAACTGGCTGGCAGACAGGAAGCAAAGAGTTGGAATAAACGGCTCGTTTTCCGAGTGGCAGGCAGTGACTAGTGGGGTACTGCAGGGATCGGTGCTAGGACCCCAGCTATTCACAATATATTAATGATCTAGACGAGGGAACTAGATGTAATATCTCCAAGTTTGCAGACGACACAAAGCTGGGCGTGTGTGCTGTGAGGAGGATGCCGAGAAACTCCAGTATGATTTGGACAGGTTGGGTGATTGGGCAGATGTATGGCAGATGCAGTATAATGTGGATAAATGCGAGATTATCCACTTTGGTGGCAAAAACAGGAAGGCAGATTATTATCTGAACGGCAGTAGATTGGGAGAAGGGGAAGTGCAACGAGACCTGGGTGTCCTTGTGCACCAGTGGCTGAAGGTAAGCATGCAGGTGCAGCAGGCGGTTAAGAAGGCAAATGGTATGTTGGCCTTCGTAGCGAGAGGATTCGAGTACAGGAATAAGGATGTCTTGCTGCAGTTGTACAGGGCCTTGGGGCGACCACACCTTGAGTATTGTGTGCAGTTTTGGTCGCCTTATCTGAGGAAGGATGTTCTTGCCATGGAGGGAGTGCAGCGAAGATTCACCAGGCTGATACCTGGGATGGCAGGAATGACGTATGAGGAGAGATTGGGTTGATTGGGCTTATACTCGCTGGAGTTTAGAAGAATGAGAGGGGATCTCATTGAAACTTATAAAATTCTAACAGGACTAGACAGACTAGATGCAGGAAGGATGTTCCCGATGGCGGGGGGGGGGGGTCCAGAAACAGGGGTCACAGTCTAAAGATAAGGGGTAAGCCATTTAGGACACATGAGAAATGTCTTCACCCAGAGAGTGGTGAACCTGTGGAATTCTCTACCACAGAAGGCAGTTGAGGCCAATTCATTAAATATATTCAAGAAGGAGTTAGATATATTTCTTGAGGCTGAAGGGATCAAGGGATATGGGGAGAAAGCAGGGACAGGGTACTGAATTTGGATGATCAGCCATGATCTCATTGAATGGCGGAGCAGGCTCGGGGGGCCGAATGGCCTACTCCTGCTCCGATCTTCTATGTATCTATATATTATTACGTAGAATTTCATGACGCAGGAACGGGCCATTCAGCCTGAAGTTCGTTTTTTAAGTCATAAATAAAATATTTATATTCACTGAAGGATAGCTGAAGTATTCCTGAACGAGTAAAAGAAAATGTTTAATTAGATGACTTTAAAAGAAAGATTATGTACCTTATGCAGCTTGCATTTTCTTCCAGGAAGCACTGGAATGATCTGTCCATGTTCTTTGCTGAGAAAAATCACTATAAAGACAACTTTCCTTTTAAGATATTTCTGATCTTTGAAGTGACTCCCATGCCTTATTTAATTTTAGCTCCATCCCCAAGGTGTCAGTCACTTTAACCTGGAGGTAAACCCCAACTTGATTAGACTCTAGTTGCTGTAAAACCTGAGGGCATGACGGGGAGAAGACACGTTGTGTGGGGATGCTTCGTAGATGAAAGATTAAGATTCTACATAATTAATTTTTCTATGCTGCATGTCTTCCACAGCCTTCTGAAGATTGATAAGATATTGAGACTTTAAAATGAGATGGGAGAATCTTCCAGCAAACTAGGTGTAGCAATCATCGGGATACTCCTACTGAAAGTATAGTTATTGCTTGATGTAAAATCTAAAGAATAGAATAAAAGTTAAGCGTATTCTATGTAGCTGGTTTACAAATGCAAAGCTCACCAAGTTTAGTTTGACAGCAGCTCCCCAACCACAAAGGACAAAAGCAGCACGATCATGGGAGCACCATCGATTCCAAATACCCCTCCAAGTCGCATAGCATATTGTCCTTTCCTTCATTGCCACTGGGTTCAAATCTTGGAATTCCCAACTTAACACCATTGTGGAAGCACCATAGAAACATAGAAGATAGGAGCAGGAGTGGGCCATTTGGCCCCTCAAGCCTGCTCCGCCATTCAATGAGATCATGGCTGATCATCCAAATTCAGTACCTTGTTCCTATCTCTTGATCCCTTTAGCCTTAAGAAATATATCCAACTCCTTCTTGAATATATTTAATGAATTGGCCTCTACTGCCGCCTTTGGTAGAGAATTCCACAGGTTCACCACTCTGGGTGAAGAAATTCCTCCTCATCTCTGTCCTAAATGGCTTACCCCTTATCCTTAGACTGTGACCCCTGGTTCTGGACTCCCCGACCATCGGGAACATCCTTCCAGCATCTAGTCTGTCTAGTCCTGTTAGAATTTTATAGGTTTCGATGAGATCCCCTCATTCTTCTAAACTCCAGCGAGTACAAGCCCAATTGACTCAATCTCTCCTCATACATCATTCCTGCCATCCCAGGTATCAGCCTGGTGAATCTTCACTGCACTCCTTCCATGGCAAGAACATCCTTCCTCAGATAAGGCGACCAAAACTGCACACAATACTCAAGGTGTGGTCTCACCAAGGTCCTGTACAACTGCAGCAAGACATCCTTGTTCCTGTACTCAAACCCCCTCGCTACGAAGGCCAACATACCATTTGCCTTCTTAACCGCCTGCTGCACCTGCATGCTTACTTTCAGCGACTGGTGCACAAGGACGCCCAGGTCTCGTTGCACTTCCCCTTCTCCCAATCTGTTGCCATTCAGATAATAATCTGCTTTCCTGTTTTTGCCACCAAAGTGGATAACCTCGCATTTATCCACGTTATATTGCATCTGCCATGCTTCTGCCCAATCACCCAACCTGTCCAAATCATACTGGAGTTTCTCAGCATCCTCCTCACAGCACACACGTCCACCCAGCTTTGTGTCGTCTGCAAACTTGGAGATATTACATCTAGTTCCCTCGTCCAGATCATTAATATATATTGTGAATAGCTGGGGTCCAAGGACCGATCCCTGCGGTACCCTACTAGTCACTGCCTGCCACTCGGAAAAAGAGCCGTTTATTCCAACTCTTTGCTTTCTGTTTGCCAGCCAGTTCTCTATCCAAGTAAATACCTTGCCCCCAATCCCATGTGCCTTAGTTTTACATGCTAATCTCTTATGCGGGACCTTATAGAAAGCCTTTTGAAAATCCAAATACACCACATCCACTGGTTCTCCCTTATCTATTTTGCCAGTTACATCCTCAAAAAATTCCAGTAGATTAGTCAAGCACGATTTACCTTTTGTAAATCCATGTTGACTTTGTCCGATCGTGTCACTTTTTTCCAAGTGCTCTGCTATTACATCCTTTATAATGGACTCTAGCATTTTCCCCACTACCGATGTCAGGCTTACCGGTCTGTAATTCCCCGTTTTCTCTCTACCACCCTTTTTGAACAGTGGGGTAACATTAGCTACCTGCCAATCCATGGGTACTGTTCCAGAGTCTATCGAATTTTGGAAGATGACCAGCAATGCATCTACTATTTCTAGGGCCACTTCCTTAAGTACCCTAGGATGTAGATTATCAGGCCCTGGGGACTTATCGACCCTCAATCCCATCAATTTCCCTAACACCATTTCCCTACAAATACTGATTTCTATCAGTTCCTCCCTTTCATTAGACCCTATGTTCCACGACATCTTTGGGAGGTTATTTGTGTCCTCCTTTTGTGAAGACAACCAAAGTATGTATTTAATTGGTCTGCCATTTCCTTGTTCCCCATTATAAATTCCCCTGATTCTGACTGCACGGGACCTACGCTTGATTTCACCAATCTTTTTCTCTTCACATATCTGTAAAAGCTTTTACAGTCAGTTTTTATGTTCCCTGAAAGCTTGCTCTCATACTCTCTTTTCCCCCTCTTAATTAATCCCTTTGTCCTCCTTTGTTGAATCCTAAACTGCTCCCAATCCTCAGGTTTACTGCTTTTTCTGGCCAATTTATATGTCCTCTCCTTGGATCTTATGCTATCCCTAATTTCCCTTGTTAGCCACGGTTGAGTCACCTTTTTTGTTTTATTTTTATGCCAAACTGGGATGAACAAATTCTGTAGTTCATCCATGCGATCGTTGAATGTTTGCCATTGCCCATCCACCGTCAACCCTTTGAGTGACATTCCCCAATCAATCCTACCCAACTCGCACCTCATACCATCGTAGTCTGCTTTATTTAAATTCAGGACCCTAGTCTCTGAGTCAACTATTTCACTCTCCATCTTAATGAAGAATTCTATCGTATTATGATCGCTCTGACCCAAGGGGCCTCGCACAACAAGATTGCTAATTAATCCTTTCTCATTACATAATACCCAGTCTAAGATGGCCTGATCTCTCGTTGGTTCCTCGACATATTGGTCCAGGAAACCATCCCATATACACTCCAGGAATTCCTCCTCCACAGTATTGTTACTAATTTGGTTAGCCCAATCTATATGTAGATTAAAGTCACCCATGATAACTGCTGTGCCCTTATTGCACGCTTCTCTAATTTCCCGTTTAATGCCATCCCCGACCTCTGCATTACTGTTTGGAGGTCTGTATACCACTCCCACTAACGTTTTCTGCCCCTTGGTATTTCTCAGTTGTACCCATACAGATTCCACATCATCAGAGCTAATATCCTTCCTTTCAATTGTGTTAATCCCCTCTTTAACCAGCAATGCTACCCCACCTCCTTTTCCTTTTTGCCTATCTTTCCTGAATATTGAATACCCCTGGATGTTGAGTTCCCAGCCTTGGCCACCCTGGAGCCATGATTCCGTAATCCCAATCATATCATATTCGTTTACCTCTATTTGCGCAGCTAATTCATCCACCTTATTACGAATGCTCCTCGCATTAAGACACAAAGCCTTCAGGCTTGTTTTTTTAACGCTTTTAGATCTTTTAGAATTATTATTTACTGTGGCCATGATTGATTTAAACCCTTGATTTCTCTGCCTGCCACTTTTGTTTTTCTCCTTCCTGTCTTTTGCTTTTATCCTTGTTTCCCTTTCCTCTGTCTCCCCATCAGTGTAATGACTGCAGCAGTTCAAGGAGAAGGCCCACCACCACCTTCTCAGGGCACCTAGGGATAGACAATAAATTTGACTGTTCCAGTGTTGCCTGTATCCGAAAAACAAATAAGAAAAATTAATAGTGATAGGGGATTCTATCGTAAGGGTAACAGATAGACGTTTCTGTGGCCGCAGACGTGACTCCAGGATGGTAAGTTGTCTCCCTGGTGCCAGGGTCAAGGATGTCACTGAATGGCTGCAGGGCATTCTGAAGGGGGAGGGCGAACAGTCAGAGGTCGTGGTTCACATTGGTACCAATGACATAGGTAGAAAGAGGGATGAGGTCCTACAACAAGAATTTAGGGAGCTAGGTAGCAGATTAAAAAGCAGGACCTCATAATCTCTGAATTACTCCCGTTGTCACGTGCTAGTGAGCATAGGAATAGCAGGATAGAGCAGATAAATGCTTGGCTAAAGAGTTGGTGCAGGAGGGAGGGCTTTAGCTTCCTGGATCACTGGGTCTGCTTCTGGGGAAGGTGGGACTTGGACAGGTTGTACCTGAACTGGAACGGGACTAACATTATTGTGGGGAGGTTTGCTAGTACTGTTGGTGGGGGCGGGGGGGGGAGGTTTAAACTAACTTGGCAGGGGGATGGGATACAGAGTGGAGCTATAGTAGGCGGTGATGCACAGCCAAATATAGAGGATAAAGCAAGTCAGCCTGGAAGGCAGAGCAAATATGTAACGGCACAAGGGAGTATGGCAAGGCTGGATGGCATTTATTTGAATGCAAGGAGTCTTGCGAGTAAGGCAGATGAATTGAAGGTGTTGATGAACACATGGGAGTATGATATTGTTGCTATCAGAGACATGGTTGAGGGAGGGGCAGGACTGGCAGCTCAATATTCCGGGGTATAGAATCTTCAGGCGAGACAGAGGGGGGTGTAAAAGAGGAGGGGCTGTCGCAATATTAATCAAGGAGTCAATTACTGCTGTGAGGAGGGATGATATCTTAGCAGGTTCCTCTAATGAGGCCATATGGGTAGAACTTAAAAACAAAAAGGGGGCAAGCACTTTGCTGGGAGTGTACTATAGGCCCCCAAACAGTCAGAGGGAGATAGAGGAACAGATATGTAGGCAAATCTCAGAAGTGTAGAAATAATAGGGTAATTGATGTGCCTTCAATAACCACAAAACTAGAAGTTATAGACTTTAACAAGTTGGCTTTTAATCACTAAAATCAGAGCTAACATCTCAACACACTGACTGGCTCGCAGGAATGAGTCATACAGATCCTGGGATCTTTATGTAAGAGAAGTCAGGGGCGGAGCCAAGAGCCAAGACCTGGAACCTTCCAGGTTAGTCAGGAAAGAGGAAGTGAAACTATACACCGTGTGGGGGAGGGTAATATACATGAGTGCAAAACGAATACAGGCAAGAACGAATACAGGCAAGACAAACAGATTTCATTACATTCACCCCCTCTTTAGATTTAGTCCATCGGGGTGATGTTTCTTAAAAGTTGGTATAAGTGAGTCTGTCAGGAGGTTTTGCGGTTCTCAGTGATCGGCGCAAAGCCGGTTGGGGTGCCTCTAGGGGAGTGGATTCTGGTTCCTCCGCTGTCCGGGCCTCCACAGTGTCTTCCAGGTTATCTGCAGTGTCCTCCAGGTTAAAGTTGGGCATTGATACCTCTGGGCGTCCTGCCTCTTTTTGGTGTAGGTCTTCCTCGGGTAGTCTCTCAGCGTTCTCTCCGCTCCCCGAGGGAGCGAGGTCTTTTATGGAAACAGTGTCCTCTCGCCCGTCGGAGTATTCGATATAGGCGTACTGAGGGTTTGCATGGAGGAGCTGTACCTTTTCCACAAGGGGGTCCGTTTTATGGCCTCTCACGTGCTTCCGCAATAGTACTGTCCCCGGAGACGTCAGCCACGCGGGTAGAGATATGCCCGAGGTCGATTTCCGGGGGGAAACGAACATCTTTTCGTGAGGGGTAGCGTTAGTGGCTGTACATAGCAGAGACCTTATGGAGTGGAGCACGTCTGGGAGGACTTCCTGCCAGCGGGAGGTCGGAAGGCCTTTTGACTTTAAGGCTAATGTGACAGCCTTCCAAACAGTAGCATTCTCCCTTTCCACTTGCCCATTACCCCGGGGGTTGTAGCTAGTGGTTCTGCTAGTGGCTATCCCCTTTGAGAGCAAGAACCGGCGCAGTTCGTCACTCACAAATGACGTCCCCCTATCGCTGTGTATGTAGCTCGGCATGCCAAACATGCAGAATAGATTACCGAGACACTTGATGACCGTGGCACTGGTCATGTCTGGGCAGGGAATGGCGAAGGGGAAGCGGGAATTGTTAAGTCCGTGAATGATTGAGACACGGACTAGCAGGAGAGAAACAAACAGAACTTTACTGGTGGAAGGCATAAACGAATCTAACCAACAGAGGCTCTCTAGCGCCTTTTATACAGGGGTGGTCACTGCCGGTACTGCAGTCTGAGACCAGTTATTCTCTTAAAGGTACATACACAACAATTCCTCCCCTTTTAGATAAACAGTACATAACATTCATTTAACAACTAATGATAACGAATTACAATCACAATTACTGTTGCTAGATACATTGGTTAAGTTTAAGCAATTATAAGTTCAGTCTTTGAGGAGGCTTCCTGATTCTGCCTGGATAACGCCTCTTTGGAGTATCAGGTTCTTCTGGCAATGTTGAGTCGGAATCAATGTCGTTGTTTGGTTCATCTGCTTCCAATATTACCGGTTCTGCGGTAGCTGCAATTGGAACGTCGATTTCATTACCAGGTGTATCAGATCGTGGTGTGGAGTTGACGTTTTCCAGTGACTCTAGAATCTGGTCAGCATGGTGTCTTACAATGCTCTCCCCAACGTCCACGGTATACATGAGAGGCCCTTGTCGTGTACAAATCGTTCCTGGCTGCCATTTCTCAGTGCGGTAGTCCCGGGCCAAAACTGGTTGACCTATCTTAAAACTCCTGGTCGGCCTTTCATTCATATTCTGAAACTGCCTGTTCTCCACATCTCTTCGGACGTTTGGCTTAACCAAATCCAAGCGGCATCGTAGTCTTCGATTGAAGAACATCATGGCTGGAGTTTGGTTGGTAACCGCATGTGTCGCATTCTGGTAGGCAAACAAGAAGTTGTCCACCTTGTGTTGTAGGGGTATATCTTCATTACACATTGCCTTGATAGCCTTCTTGAATGTTTGGACAAACCTCTCGGCCAATCCATTAGTGGCTGGATGATATGGGGCAGATGTGTAATGCTTAACACCATTGTTCTTTAAGAACCTCCGGAACTCTTCAGACACAAACTGTGGTCCATTGTCAGAGCAAATCTGTTCAGGCAGCCCATTCCTGGCGAATATGGTTCGTAAAACTGCGATAGTTTTTTCCGTGGTGGTTGAGGACATTTTTATTACCTCTGGCCACTTTGAATGTGCATCCACCGCAATTAAAAACATCGAGTCCATGAAGGGACCAGCAAAATCAATGTGCACCCTTTGCCATGGAGATGAGGGCCACTCCCATGGATGCAGAGGAGCTTGTGGTGGGGTGTTTTGGACCTTCTGGCATCCTGCACAGCTCTTGGTCATCTCTTCGATTTCTCTATCGATTCCCGGCCACCACACAAACGCTCTGGCTAAGCTCTTCATTTTTACCCCACCCAGATGACCCTCATGAAGCTCATTGAGCACACTATCCATCAACTTAGGTGGAATTACTACTCTAGATCCACACATCAAGGTTCCTCTGCACACTGACAGCTGTTCTCTTCTTGGCGAAAATGCTGGCAGCAGTGGTTCGCCATTTGCTGGCCATCCCTTCACCGTTAAATCATAGACCCGTGATAGTGTCGGGTCATTCCGTGTTTCCTTTTCTATGTTTGCATTCGTCACAGGGAGACATTCGACTATGGTCGAGTGGAATCACTCCATTGGATCCACTGCAAGGTCTTCTTCCACCGTCGGCAACGGTAGACGTGACAATCCATCAGCATTTCCATGCTGTTTAGTTCCCCTGTACTCGGTCATATTGGTGTGCCCCTAGGAAAAGGGACCATCTCTGCAGCCGTTGTGCTGTCATTATCGGTACGCCCTTCTGAGGGTTGAAAATGGAGACGAGGTTGATGATCGGTTAGTAGAGTAAATTTTTGACCGTGCAGATAGTGATTGAACTTCTTCACCCCCCACACTAGGCTGAGGGCCTCTCTGTCAATCTGGGCGTAGTTACGCTCGGCAGAAGTTAACGAGCGTGACGCAAAAGCTATCGGCCTCTCCAAACCATCAAGGAATTTATGTGACAGTACCGCCCCAATGCCGTAGGGAGACGCATCACACGCCAGCCTGATTGGCAGTGCTGGGTTGTAGTTAGCCAATACTTCCTTCGAAGTGATTAAGTCCTTACTCTTCTGAAAAGCACGTTTACAATCATCGCTCCATTTCCATGCTACCCCCGTTCGTAGCAGGGCGTTCAGTGGGTGCAGAATTGTCGACAAATTCGGCAAAAACTTATGATAGTCATTCACCAACCCGAGGAATGACCTCAGTTGCGACACATTTTCAGGCGCTGGGGCCTTAACAACCGCTTCAATTTTGTCAGGGGACTTATGTAACCCCTCTTCATCAATCACGTGGCCACAATACGATATCTGTTTCTTAAAAAATTCGCACTTGGGGCGGTTGGCTCGCAGCCCATGTTCCTGTAGTCTAGTGAGCACCTGTTCTAGGTTGTTAAGGTGTTCACTGTCATCTTCACCTGTCACTAGGATGTCATCCAAGTAACACTGAGTCCCCGGAATCCCTTGCAGGACTTGTTCCATCGCTCTTTGCCATATCGCCGGAGCCGATGCTACTCCGAATACCAATCGATGATACTGGTAAAGACCTTTGTGAGTGTTTATCGTGAGATACTTCCTAGAGGACTCTTCAACCTCCATCTGCAAATATGCTTCTGCTAGGTCAATTTTTGTAAAACGCTTCCCTCCAGACAGTGAGGCGAAGATGTCTTCTATCCTTGGAAGAGTATATTGTACTGTGTGAAGGACAGGGTTCACCGTCACCTTGAAATCCCCACAGATGCGAATCTTCCTTGGCTCTCCGGACTTATTGCTTAACGTTTTCTTCATGACAGGAACGATGGGTGTCGCCCACTCGCTCCAGTCGACCTTAGACAACACGCCCGCCTTCTCCAGATTCTCCAACTCTGCCTCGACGGCTGGACGAATTGCATATGGTACCGGTCTCGCTTTGAAAAACTTGGGAACTGCATTCTCTTCTATTTTTAACGAGGCGGTTACGCCTTTAAGCGTGCCCAGTTCTTGTTGAAATACCTCTTTGGCGTTAGCTAAGATGGTTGACAATCGTCCAGGAGTGACGTCTTCACCTTTTTTACCGTCCACCGTCATTGCATGATGGAATGCCAATCTAAGTTTATCTTCCTGATCCATTCCCGTCCCAATAACGGTGGTCCACCATTTGGCAGTATGTAGAGATACAATTTCCGTATTTTCTTGCCATTGTATTCGACAGGCACCCTTATTTTTCCTCTGGGGTATACTTTTTGCCCCGTATACGTCGTTAAGACGATGGATGTCTCTCTCAAGGGTATGTGTGAAAATAGCCGCTCATAGTCTCGTCGATTCATGACGGTTAGCGCTGATCCTGTATCCAATTCCATTTTAACTTGGGACCCTGCTATCGTGAGGGTGACCCAAATGGTTCGGTGATCCTCTTTTGCGATTACATTGTGAAGTTTGAGACAGCTTAATCTCCTGTTCTCGGATTCACTATCGCTCATCTGGTCTTCGGAACTACTGTCCGTCATCTTTTGTACTTTCTTGTACGGTTCCTTAGTAGCCTTTTTGTTGTCGCTGGTCTTCTTCCCAGACCTACAAACTCGTGCAATGTGTCCAATCTTCCCGCATTGTCTGCATATTTTGTCTTTGGACCAGCAGTCCTTCTGGTCATGGTTAGTTCTGCCGCAGCGATAACATTTTGCAAATCCCCGTGTCATTTCGTGGGTGCCGTATTCCTGTGGGTTTTGTTGAATTTCTGCAGCTCCCCTGGCTGCTGCTTCATACGATACTGCCACGCTGAAAGCCTTATCTAGCGTCAGCTCTTTTTCTGCGAGTAACTTCTTCTGTGTTCCTTCACTCAGGAGTCCACAGACAAATTTGTCCCGTAGGGTATCTGCCAGTCCTGCTCCGAACTGGCAGTGCTTTGATAGCTTGCGTAGTCCCGTAAGATACTCAGCATTGCTCTCATCTTTGTGCTGAGTTCTCCTGTGGAATTTAAATCTTTCTGCTATCAACAGCGGTGCAGGGTTTAAGTGTTCCTGTAGAACAGCAACAATTTCGTTAAAACTCTTCGCCTTCGGTTTGGCTGGAGTAATCAGATCCCGCAATAGGCTGTACGTTCTAGCGCCCATTACGTTCAGCAATATTGATGCCTTTTTCCCCTCCGCTATTTCATTTGCCTCGAAATATACCTCGACTCTTTCCACATACGTGGTCCAGTCCTCTAATGTATTATCAAAAGCAGTGATACAGCCAGTCTTCGGCATCTTACAAATCTAAAATGGCGCCTCCCGCACTTTGCCTTCTTCCCCGCTGTTGTTAGCGCTGCTTTCCACGGTTTCCTGCGCATTAAATATTAATTCGTTTTGTTTTATTATCTTCCCGTCGTGGAGCGAACCCTCTGGGACACTTCCCTCCCTCTTCTGAAGTCCGAACGCTGCCCAGCTTCGAAACACCGGCCGCGCCCTGTATGCTCCACCCTCTCTCTCTATCCTTGCTTCCCGACTCGCTGCCCGGCCCCGTTGCAGCCCAGGAAGGATCAGAGCACTACCTGCCACCAGGCCAATTAGCTGGGAAACCACGGACCGAGGAACCCAGCCTGGCTCTGGACAGTCTCTCCTGTAAGTTTTGAAATCGATGATTGACAGTCGACGCCCGTTTCTCGAGTTTCAATGGCCGATTTTTTTTTTGTCTTCTGGCTCCAACCTTCAACACGTCGTCGGAGCTGCTGCTGAGTTGCAGGTAAGTTCGTTTCTAACTCGTCGCCAGTGTTAAGTCCGTGAATGATTGAGACACGGACTAGCAGGAGAGAAAGAAACAGAACTTTACTGGTGGAAGGCATAAACGAATCTAACCAACAGAGGCTCTCTAGCGCCTTTTATACAGGGGTGGTCACTGCCGGTACTGCATTCTGAGACCAGTTATTCTCTTAAAGGTACATACACAACAGGAATATTCATCGATGATATTGAGGAAGTATACGTTACGGTCGGCAGAGGGAAGGGGTCCCTTGAAGTCCAGACTTAGGCGCTCGAATGGCCGTGTGGCTTTGATAAGGTGTGCACGGTCAGGCCTGTAGAAACGAGGCTTGCATTCCACACAGATGCGGCAGGCTCTGGTCATTGCCCTGACCTCCTCGATGGAGTGGGGCAGATTGCGGGACTTTATAAAATGGTATAGTCGGGTGACCCCTGGGTGACAGAGGTCGTTGTGGAGACCCTGTAATTTGTCCGTATGAATGCTGGCACACATTCCCCGCGATAGGGCGTCTGGGGGTTCATTAAGGGCTCCCGGCCTGTACATAATATCATAGTCGAACGTGGATAGTTCGATCCTCCACCTGAGTATTTTGTCATTCTTTGTTATTAAACATGAAAGCCACCGACCACTGGTCGGTGAGCAGGGTGAAACGTTTGCCGGCTAGGTAGTGTCTCCAGTGCCGCACTGCCTCCACTATAGCCTGTGCCTCCTTCTCGACAGAAGAGTGCCTGATTTCAGGTCCCTGAAGGGTTCGGGACAAGAAGGCCACAGGTCTCCCACCCTGATTGAGGGTCGCAGCTAAAGCAAAGTCTGACGCATCGCTTTCAACTTGAAAGGGAATGCTTTCGTCCACTGCACACAGTGCAGCCCTTTCAATGTTCTGTTTGATACCGGTGAAAGCCTCCCGAGCTTCAGCTGATAGTGGGAAGGACGTCGATTTAATGAGGGGTCGGCCTTATCAGAGTAATTGGGCACCCATTGGGCATAATACGAAAAAAATCCCAGGCACCTTTTTAAAGCTTTGGGATTGTGTGGCATGGGCAGTTCCTTTAGGGGGCGTAATCGGTCAGGGTCCAGTCCAATTACCCCATCTTCCACCACACAGCCGAGGATACAGAGACGGGTTGTGTTGAAGACACATTTGTCTTCGTTGTAGGTTAGATTCAGCTTTAGGGCAGTTTTTAAAAATCTCGCAAGATTTAGATCGTGGTCTTGCTGGTTGTGCCCGCAGATAGTGACATTGTCCAGATAGGGGTAGGTAGCTTTTAGTTTATTCTCGTCAACCATGCGGTCCATCTCACGTTGGAAGACCGAGACCCCATTTGTTACCCCGAAGGGCACTCTGAGAAAATGGTAGAGGCGTCCGTTCGCCTCAAAGGCGGTGTATGGGCGGTCCTCCGTTCTAATGGGGAGCTAGCACTGTTGGGGGGGGTTTAAACTAACTTGGCAGGGGGATGGGATACAGAGTGGAGCTATAGTAGGGGGTGAATTACAGCCAAATACGGAGGAAAAAACAAGTCAGCTGGGAAGGCAGAGCAAATATGTGAAGGCAAAAGGGAATATGGCAAGGCTGGAAGGCATTTATTTTAATGCAAGGAGTCTTGCAAATAAGGTGGATGAACTGAAGTTGTTGTTGAACACATGGGAGTACGATATTGTTGCTATCACGGAGACATGGTTGAGGGAGGGTCAGGACTGGCAGCTCAATATTCCGGGGTATAGAATCTTCACGCGAGACAGAGGGAGGTGTAAAAGGGGAGGGGGTGTTGCAATATTAATTAAAGAGTCAATTACTGCTGTAAGGAGGGATGATATATTAGCGGGTTCCTCTAATGAGGCCATATGGGTAGAACTTAAAAACAAAAAGGGGGCAAGCACTTTGCTGGGAGTGTACTACAGGCCCCCAAACAGCCAGGGGGAGATAGAGGAACAGATATGTAGGCAAATCTCAGAGGTGCGAAAATAATAGGGTAATAATAGTGGGGGATTTCAACTTCCCCAATATTAATTGGGATAGTCAGAGTGTGAAAGGCTTAGAGGGTGCAGCATTCTTAAAGTGCATCCAGGAGAGCTTTTTGAGCCAGCGTGTAGAAAGTCCTACAAGAGAGGGGGCGGTACTGGACCTAATTCTAGGGAATGTAGCCGGGCAAGTGGTGGAAGTGTCAGTAGGAGAGCATTTTGGCGACAGTGACCATAATTCGGTGAGATTTAAGGTGGTCATGGAAAAAGACAAAGACGGCCCGGAAATAAGGGTTCTAAATTGGGGGAAGGCCGATTTTAATATGATAAGGCAGGATCTGGCCAAAGTGGACTGGGAGCAGCTACTTATAGGAAAATCCACATCAAAGCAGTGGGAGACTTTCAGAAGGGAAATAGAGAGAGTACAACGCCAACATGTTCCCGTAAAGGTCAAGGGTGGTACCAACAAGCAAAGGGAGCCTTGGATGACAAGGGATATACAAAAATGCATTAGGAAAAAAAGGGGGGCTTTTGGCAGTTACTAAAGACGGAGGAAGCCCTAGAGGAGTATAAAAAGTGCAGGGGCATACTTTAAAAAGAAATTAGGAGAGCGAGGAGGGGCCATGAAATAACACTGGCGAGCAAAATAAAGGAAAATCCTAAGATGTTTTATAAGTATATTAAGGGCAAGAGGATAACCAGGGAAAGGGTAGGGCCCATTAGGGACCAAAGTGGCAATCTGTGTGTAGAGCCAGATGATGTAGGCGGGGTTTGAAATGAATTTTTTGCATCTGTGTTCACTATGGAGGAAGACGATGTAGACATAGAAATCGGGCAAGGGGACTGTGATATACTTGAACATATTAACATCGAGAGGGAGGAGGTACTAGCGGTTTTAGCAGGCCAAAAAGTGGATAAATCCCCAGGCCCGGACGAGATGTATCCCAGGCTGCTGTGTGAGGCAAAGGAGGAGATTGCAGGGGCTCTGACACAAATTTTCAGAACCTCTCTGGCCACAGGGGATGTACCAGAGGACTGGAGAACAGCGAACGTAGTACCATTATTCAAGAAGGGTAGCAGGGATAAACCAGGGAATTACAGGCCAGTGAGCCTAACATCTGTGGTAGGGAAATCATTGGAAAAAAATTCTGAGGGACAAAATTAGTCTCCACTTGGAGCGGCAAGGATTAATCGGGGATAGTCAGCATGGCTTTGTCAAGGGTAAATCATGTCTGACCAATCTGATTGAATTTTTCGAGGGGGTGACTAGGTGTGTGGATGAGGGAAATGCTGTGGATGTGGTATACATGGACTTCAGTAAGGCTTTTGACAAAGTCCCGCATAGGAGACTGGTCAAGAAGGTAAGAGCCCATGGGATCCAGGGTGCCTTGGCACGTTGGATCCTAAACTGGCTGAGTGGCAGGAGTCAGAGGGTGATGGTCGAAGGATGCTTTTGTGACTGGAAGCCTGTGTCCAGTGGGGTACCTCAGGGATTGGTGCTGGGTCCCTTGCTGTTTGTGATCTACATAAATGATTTGGATGAGAATGTAAAAGGTATGATCAGTAAGTTCGCAGATGACACGAAAATTGGTGGGGTGGTAAATTGCGAGGAGGAAAGCCTCAGGCTACAGGACGATAAAAACGGGTTGGTCAGATGGGCGGAAAAGTGGTAAATGGAATTTAACCCTGAAAAGTGCGAGGTGATGCATTTTGGACGGGCAAATAAGGCAAGGGAATACACAATGAGTGGTAGGGCCCTAGGAAGCACAGAGGGACCTTGGTGTACATGTACATAGATCCCTGAAGGCAGCGGATCAGGTAGATAAGGTGGTTAAAAAGGCATATGGGATACTTGCCTTCATTAGCCGAGGCATAGAATATAAGAGCAGGGAGGTTATGATGGAGCTGTACAAAACGCTGGTAAGGCCACAGCTGGAGTACTGTGTGCAGTTCTGGTCGCCACACTATAGGAAGGATGTGATTGCTTTGGAGAGGGTGCAGAGAAGATTCACCAGGATGTTACCTGGGATGGAGCGCCTCAGCTATGAAGAAAGACTAAACAGGCTGGGGTTGCCTTCCTTGGAGCAAAGAAGGCTGAGGGGGGACCTGATTGAGGTGTACAAAATGATGAGGGGCATAGATAGGGTAGATAAAGAGGAACTTTTCCCCTTCGTAGGGGGGTCAATAACAAGGGGGCATAGATTCAAGGTAAGGGGCAGGAGGTTTAGAGGGGATTTGAGGAGGAACTTTTTCACCCAGAGGGTGGTTGGAGTCTGGAACTCACTGCCTGAAAGGGTGGGAGAGGCAGGAACCCTCACAACATTCAAGAAGCATTTGGATGAGCACTTGAAATGCCATTGCATACAAGGCTATGGACCAAATGCTGGAAAATGGGATTAGATTAGACAGGGCTTGATGGACGGCGCAGACACGATGGGCCGAAGGGCCTCTTTCTGTGCTGTATAACTCTATGACTCTATGGTGATACGCGGATTTGAGGTCGATAGTCGAGAAGACTCGGTATTGCGCGATCTGGTTGACCATTTCTGATATGCGGGGTAAAGGGTAGGCGTCCAGCTGGGTATAAATATTAACAGTCTGGCTGTAGTCATTTACCATCCGTTTCTTTTCGCTATTTTTAACTATGACTACTTGGGCACGCCACGGACTGGTACTGCATTCAATAATGCCTTCCCGCAGGAGTCTGTCCACTTCCGCCTTGATAAAGTGTCTGTCTTCCAGACTGTACCGTCTACTTTTGGTCGCTATGGGCCTACAGTTCGGAGCGAGATTAGCGAATAAAGAGGGCGGGCTGATTTTTAAGGTTGATAGGCCACAGACTGAGTGGCGGCTGGGACCCACCATATGCTAGCGTGACACTTTCGTGGTGGCACTGGAAGTCCAGGCCCAAGATTACATTAACACAGAGTTCTGGCATCACGAGGAGTTTAAAATCCTTGTAGTCCGTGCCTTTTACAGTCAGTGTTACCACACAGTAGCCCAAAATGTCCGAAGTGTGGGGCTTAGCAGCCATAGCAATTCTGCTCCGTGTAGGGGTTACCGTTAATGAGTGCCGCCGTACCAGGCTAGGGTGGATAAAACTCTCGGTACTCCCACAGTCAATTAAACATTTCGTTAAATTCCCGTTTACCTGTATGTCCATCATGGATTTTGTCAATGGGTGTGGCCTGGATTGATCCACCATGATCGAAGCCACTGTTGGGCCCTGGGCGGCCGTTGAGTCGGGAAAAGATGGCGGATCCCAAGATGGCGGCCCGCACGGCACGCACGAGGCGGTGATGGAGTTGGAAATCAGATTCCCCCTGCAGACTTTGCTAAAATGCCCCTTTTTCTTACATTTGAAGCATGTAGCGTCCTTTGCTGGGCATCGTTGTCTGGGGTGCTTGGCCTGGCCGCAGAAGTAGCATTTCGGGCCTCGAGACATTGCCACTGTAGTAGGACTCCTGGGTGAACTTCTGTGTGGGGACTCCGGCGGTGTAGAGCTGGTCTGAGACCTGGATGGGGAAGATGGCTGATTCCAAGATGGCGGCGCGCTCGGCGCGCACGAGGCGGTGAGGGCCGCATGGCCGGAAGAATAAGAGTCAGAGTTTTTCTGGGCCACGTCCAGCGATCGCGCAGTGGCCACTGCCTTTTTTAAGTCCAGGACCACCTCCTCCAGCAGTCTCTGCCGGAAATAATTCGATTTGAGGCCCGTGATGAAGGAATCGCGGACCAATTCGTCAGAGTACACATTGGCCGTCACGGCCTTGCAGTTACAGTCCCGGACCAAGTCCTTTAGGCCCTGTAAGAAATCGTCCATTGATTCCTCAGGTCACTGCCTGCGTGTAGCCAGCAGATGTCTGGCGTACACTTTGTTTACTGGCCTCTGGTATTGGGCCTTCAGGATAGTGATGGCCTCCGTGTAAGAGGTGTTGTCCCGGATGAACGAATAAATCCGATGATTAACGCGAGTAGTCAGTAAACTCAGTTTATCTACCTCGCTAGCGGATGAGGCCCTCGCGAAGAGTTCGAAGCATTTGAGCCAGTGTCCAAATTGATTTGATGCTTCAGCAGAATGTGGATCCAAGTCCAGACGCTCTGGTTTTAGGAGTCGATCCATCCTAGTATTCTTTAGTGATTAAAATTGATGTGCCTTCAATAACCACAAAACTAGAAGTTATAGACTTTAACAAGTTGGCTTTTAATCACTAAGATCAGAGCTAACATCTCAACACACTGACTGGCTCGCAGGAATGAGTCATACAGATCCTGGGATCTTTATGTAAGAGAAGTCAGGGGCGGAGCTAAGAGCCAAGACCTGGAACCTTCCAGGTTAGTCAGGAAAGAGGAAGTGAAACTATACACCGTGTGGGGGAGGGTAATATACATGAGTGCAAAACGAATACAGGCAAGAACGAATACAGGCAAGACAAACAGATTTCATTACAGTAATAATAGGGGATTTCAACTTCCCCAATATTAACTGGGATAGTCAGAGTGTGAAAGGCTTAGAGGGTGCATCCAGGAGAGCTTTTTGAGCCAGCATGTCGGACATTCTACAAGAGAGGGGGCGGTGCTGGACCTAATTCTAGGGAATGTAGCCGGGCAAGTGGTAGAAGTGTCAGTAGGAGAACATTTTGGTGACGGTGACCATAATTCGGTGATTTTAAGGTAGTCATGGAAAAGGACGAAAATGGACTGGAAATAAAGGTTCTAAATTGGGGGAAGGCCGATTTAATATGAAAAGGCAGGATCTGGCCAAAGTGGACTGGGATCAGCCACTTGTAGGAAAATCCACATCAGAGCAGTGCGATTCTTTCAGAAAGGAAATAGAGTACAACGCCAATATGTTCCCGTAAAGGTCAAGGGTGGGGACCAACAAGCCCAGGGAACCCTGGATGTCAAGGGATATACAAGAATGGATTAGGAAAAAAAGGGAGGCTTTTGGCAGATACAAAGGACTTAAAACAGTGGAAGCCCTGGAGGAGTATAGAAAGTGCAGGGGGGTACTTAAAAAAGAAATTAGGAGTGCGAAGAGGGGGCATGAAAAAACAGTCGGGCAAAACAAAGGAAAATTCCAAGGTGTTTTATAAGTATATTGAGGACAAGAGGATAACAAGGGAAAGAGTAGGGCCCATTAGGGACCAAAGTAGCAATCTGTGTGTAGAGCCGGAAGATGTAAGTGAGGTTTTAAATGAATATTTTGCATCTGTGTTCACTATGGAGAAGGATGATGTAGGCATAGAAATCAGGCAGGGGGATTGTGATATACTTGAACAAATTAGTATTGAGGGGGAGGAGGTACTAGTGGTTTTAGCGGGCTTAAAAGTGGATAAATCCCCAGGCCCAGACGAGATGTATCTCAGGCTGCTGTGTGAGGCAAGGGAGGAGATTGCAGGGGCTCTGACACAAATTTTCAGAACCTCTCTGGCCACAGGGGAGGTGCCAGAGGAGTGGAGAACAGCTAACGTAGTACCATTATTCAAGAAGGGTAGTAGGGAGCAACCAGGGAATTACAGGCCAGTGAGCCTAAAATCAGTGGTAGGGAAATTATTGGAAAAAGTTCTGAGGGACAGAATTAGTCTCCACTTGGAGAGGCAAGGATTTAATCAAGGATAGTCAGCTTGGCTTTGTCGGGGAGATCATGTCTAACCAATTTGATTGAATTTTTCGAGGGGGTGGCTAGGTGTGTGGAGGAGGTAGTGCAGTTGATGTCGTCTACATGGACTTCAGTAAGGCTTTTGACAAAGTCACTCATGGGAGACTGGTCAAGAAGGTAAGAGCCGACGGGATCCAGGGCAATTTGGCACATCGGATCCAAAATTGGCTTAGTGACAGATGGCAGAGGGTGATGGTCGAAGGTTGTTTGTGTGCTTTGGAAGCCTGTGTCCAGTGGTGTACCGCAGGGATCGGTGCTGGGTCCTTTGCTGCTTGTAGTGTACATTAATGATTTAGATATGAATGTAGGAGGTATGATCAGTAATTTCGCAAATGACACGAAAATTGGTGGAGTGGTAAATAGCGAGGAGGGAAGCCTCAGGCTACAGGACGATATAGACGGGTTTGGTTAGATGGGCAGAACAGAGGCAAATGGAATTTAATCGTGAAAAGTGTGAAGTGATGCATTTTGGAGGGACTAACAAGGCAAGGGAATACACAATGAATGGTAAGACCCTAGGAAAGACAGAGGATCAGAGGGACCTTGGTGTGCATGTACATAGATCCCTGAAGGCAGCAGAACAGGTGGATAAGGTGGTTAAAAAGGCATATGGGATACTTGCCTTCATTAGCCGAGGCATAGAATATAAGAGCAGGGAGGTTATGATAGAGCTGTACAAAACGCTAGTTAGGCCACAGCTGGAAAACTGTGTGCAGTTCTGGTCGCCACACTATAGGAAGGATGTGATTGCTTTGGAGAGGGTGCAGAGGAGATTCACCAGGATGTTACCTGGGCTGGAGCGCCTCAGCTATGAAGAAAGACTGGACAGGCTGGGGTTGTTTTCCTTGGAGCAGAGAAGGCTGAGGGGGGCCTGATTGAGGTGTACAAAATTATGAGGGGCATAGATAGGGTAGATAGAAAGGAACATTTTCCCTTAGTAGAGGGGTCAATAACAAGGGGGCATAGATTCAAGGTAAGGGGCAGGAGGTTTAGAGGGGATTTGAGGAAGAACTTTTTCACCCAGAGGGTGGTTGGAATCTGGAACTCACTGCCTGAAAGGGTGGTAGAGGCAGGAACCCTCACAACATTCAAGAAGCATTTAGATGAGCACTTGAAATGCCATAGCATATAATGCTACGGACCAAATGCTGGAAAATGGGATTAGATTAGACAGGGCCTGATGGCCGGCGCGGACGCGATGGGCCGAAGGGCCTCTTTCTGTGCTGTATGACTCTATAACAGGCTCGAGGGGCTGGATGGCCTACTCCTACGTCTATTTCTTGCGTTCTTATGAAGACGCTATTTGAAACCAATACAATTTGCCATATTGCATTAAGTGCAAGTGCCACAAGAATCTAAATTCAACAAAAAAGAGGTAAAATGGTAAAAAAAAACTTTAATGAAGTAGTGGTTTAATAGTTTAAACTGCTTTTGGGTAAGTATGTAAAAAGTTTAAAAAACATGAAGCAATATGAAAGATGACAGGTGCCTGAATTAGGAAATATAAATGAGACATGGGGTGGAGCTGCAGTTTTATCAAGGTGTGGATTTCTTTCTTATCTGCAATTATTTTTTTAACACTTCCATTTTTTCCCCACTGCTTGTTATTCTTTCTCTTGAACTCTTAGTAAAATCATGGCCATTTACAGAAATCTTCACAAATCTTTAAAACAATGGATGTTAAATATTTACTCTTGTCTGAGTTTCATTTAAATGAGAATGTTCAGATTTGTTTTGTTTACAGTTAATTTCCTAACCAGCTTTTTCTCCTTAGTGGACAGGAGCACTGAAGAATTGCAGTGGCTGCTGGATCTGGTCCAGAATGATGCTGTGCCCTACATAAGGTTAGTCTTCCCAAACATGAGCATCTTTATGGTCCATTAAGAGTTAAACTAGGTCGAATATGTTTTTTATATTTCAATATCCTAATAAATGTCCTATTGCATTGTTTGTGGCTGCAAGTAAAAACTGCTAGCCCCAAAATGCTGGAAATACTCCGGGTCAGGCAGCATCTGTAGAGAGAGAAACAGAGTTAACGTTTCAGGTCGATGATCTTTCATCAGAAAGTTAAATCTAACTGGTTTTAAGCAAATACAGAGGCAGGGAAAGCGGATGGGGAGGAAAAAGCAACAGAGAAGCTCTGATAGGCTCGAAGGCAGGAAAGATTAAATGACGAAAGAGATGATGGTGCAATGCAAAAGGGGACAGTAATGGGACAAGTAAAGAAACAAAAAATGGGTCTAGATGAGGTATAAATGGGAATAGCAGAATCATCAGCAACAGCTGCCGTCGGGACAAAATGGGGGCAGAGGTTATGATTTGAAATTGTTGAACTCAGTGTTGAGTCCAGAAGGCTGTAAAGTGCCTAATTAAAAGATGAGGTACTGTTCCTCGAGCTTAGGTTAAGCTTCATTGGTACAGCACAGGAGGCCAAAGACAAAGAGGTCAGAGTGGGTGTGGGGCGGAGAATTAAAATGACAGGCGACCAGAAGCTCGGGGTCACACTGCAAACTGAACGGAGGTGTTCCACAAAGCGGTCACCCAATCTGCGTTTGGTCTCCAATGTAGAGGAAACCACATCGTGAGCTGCAAATACAGTATACTAAATTGAAAGAAGTACAAGTAAATCGCTGTTCCATCTGGAAGGAGTGTTTGGGGCTCTGGACGGTGGGAAGGGAGGAAATAAAAGGGAAGGCGTTGCATCTTCTGTGCTTGCACGGGAAGGTGCTTTGGGGAGGGGGTGTTGGGGCGGGTGATTGAACAGTGGGCCAGGGTGTCCCAGAGGGAGCGGTCCCTTCGGAATACTGAAAGGGGAGCGATGGGGAAGATGTGTTTGGTAGATGGATCACGCTGGAGATGGCGGAGGGTGATCCATTGAATGTGAAGGCTGATGGGGTGGAAGGTGAGGACAAGGGGAACCCGATCGTGGTCCTGGGAGCGGAGGAATGGATGAGAGCAGAAATGCAGGAAATGGGATAAGTGCCCTGTCAACCAAGATGGAGACGAATCCTCGTTTGAGGGAAAAGGAAGACATATCTGAAGCACTGGTATAGAAGGTGGCATCGCTAGAAGAGATGCGAGGGAGACAGAGAAACTGGGAGAATGGAATAAAGTCCTTGTAGGAAGCGGGCTGGGAAGAAATGTAGCCAAGGTAGCTGTGGGAGTCAGTGAGCTTGAAGTGGATATTGGTCTATTGCCAGAAATGGAGACCAAGCAGTCAAGAAAGGGAAGAGTTGGAGGTGGACCATGCAAGGGAAGGGTGAAAATTGGAAGCCAAGTTGATGAAATATTCCAGTTCTGGGTGAGAGCAGGAGACATTGCCGATATAATCATCAATATACCAGAAAAAGAAGTGAGGGAGGGACCTGAGTAGGACTGGAACAAAGAATGTTCCAAACATCCCACGAAAAGGCAGGCATAGCTAGGACCCATACGGGTTGCCATAGCAAACACCTTTTATTTGGAGGAAGTGAGTGAACAACTTCTCCTTTGACTACAATGTGAGAACAAATTCAGCCAGGTGGAGGAGGGTGGTGGTGGATAGGGATTGGTTGGACCTCCGTTCAAGGAAGAAGTGGAGAGCCCTCAGGCTGTCCTGGTGGGGGATGGAGGTGTAGAGGGATTGGATATCCATGCTGAAAAGGAGACAGTTAGGCCCTGGAAACTGTTAAGGTGGCGGAGGACGTCGGAAGAGTCGAGGATGTAGCTGGAAAGGTCTGGACAAAGGCAGAGAAAATCGTCGAGATAGGAAGAAATGAGTTCTGTGGGGCAAGAGCATGCTGAAACGATGGGTCTACCAGGTTTGTAGTTATGGAAATGGCAGAATAAATAGTAGTTACTAAAATTTATTATCCAATTTGTATTCATTTTCAGAAACACAAACTGAAATACTGTTGTACACAAAGGCACAATTTGACTTTTCCACTGAGAAAAATATAGATTGAATTTGAAGAGAAAGAGAAGCGTGCTATTGGATGAGATGGCATCTCCCTCAATCGTACTTGCATAATATGTCTTGCTCTCTCTCTCTCACCCACACACATTCTCATTTACTCACTCGGTCTGTCCCCTCTCACACTCTATTTAAATGTATAAACTTAACTTGAAATTTTTTTTTGAAATTTAACTTTCCAAATTATTTGTAAAACCAACCAAACAGATACTGTTGGAGACCGAAGGCAAACATTTTTCCAGTTAGGTTGACAAAATGCTATTGATGCATCCGAGGAAATTATGCCTACTGCACATTGTGGGATCAGTCTTCAGTTAATAGTTATTTAGGGCAAAAATATTGACTCCAAGTACAGGATTTTGAAAGACTGAGACCTTTATGAAAACATTAATTTAGGTACTCAGACAGAAAAGCCAACGTTTTAGTTAAGTTTAATCATTTTATTAATATATGTAAGTTTTATTTTTTTTAATGTTACAAACCTTATTTTGACATTAGAAATTTCAGTTACATAAAAAGGCAGATGAAAGTTTTTTCAAATAAGATTTTGAATAATGTTTGGTTCAAAGTCAAGCTGTTTCCATCACACTATCTTATGAAATGCTTCAATTTTCCTATTTATTATGCTGAGCTGTGATTCAGTTCTCTGAGCTGCATCTCAATGTGATGTGGCACCATGGAGCTATTCTATCAATTATATCTACCATTGATTGGCTGTCAAAATCGTGTGATAATTTTAGTCTTGGTCCTCCGAACCTTAACTGCCAGGTCTGTAGTGGATTTACAAGCCTAACTCCAGCAGCAGCTTTGATCAGACCATAGAATGATACAGCACAGAAGGTGGCCTTTTGGCCCATCATGCCTGTGCTGGCTCTTTGAACGAGCTATCACAATTACTCCCACTCCCCTGCTCTTTCCCCATAGCCCTGCAATTTTTTCCTCTTCAAGTATTTATCCAGTTCCCTTTTCAAAATTACCATTGAATCTGCTTGCACAACCCTTTCAGGCAATGCATTCCACAATCATCATAACTTGCTGCGTAATTTTTTTCCTGATGCCGCCTCTGGTTCTTTTGCCAATTACCTTAGATCTGTGCCCTCTGGTTACTGACACTTCTGCCACTGGAAACAGTTTCTCCTTATTTACTCTTATCAAAACCCTTCATAATTTTAAACACCTATCAAATCTCCCCTTAACCTTCCCTGCTCTAAAGAGAACAACCCCAATTTCTCTAGTCTCTACACATTCTTGAAGTCTTTCATCCCTGATATCATTCTGAGGCTTGGCATCCTTCCTAAATTGTGGTGCCCAGAATTGGACACACTACTCCAGCTGGGACCTACTCAGTGTTTTATACAGTTTAACATAACTTTCCTGCTTTTGTACTCAGTGCCACTGTTTATAAAGCCAAGGATCCTTCTCAACTTGTCCTGCCATCTTCAAAGATTTTTGTACGTAGACCCAGGTTCTCTGCACTCCCTTTAAAATTGTACCATTTAGTTTATATTGCCTGTCCTCGTTCTTCCTACCAACATGAATTACTTCACACTTCATCTGCCATGTGTCTACCCATGTCTCTGTCCTCGTGAAGTCTGTTACTATCCTCCTCACTGTTCATGACATTTCAAGTTTCATGTCATCTGTAAACTTTGAAATTACGCCACGTATTTTCAAGTCCAGGTTATTAATATATATCAAAAAGAGCTGTCATCCCAACACCAACCCCTGGGGGACACCACTGCATACTTCCCTCCAGTTTGAAAACAACCGTTCACCACTACTCTCTGCTTTCTGTCCCTTGGCCAATTTTGTATCCATGTAGAAACTACCCCTTTTATCCTATGGGCTTCAGATATGGTGGAAGAGGGAGCTCTGTTGTGTTACCTGCTCTCATTTCCTTTTTTTTGTTTATTTTTACTCCCTGCTGTTTTTCTTTGAAGCCCAATGTCGGCAGTTTCTGCTGGTTTTTTTGTGTTCTCATTTTTTATAAGGACTATTCTTTGCTGTGGCTTTACAGTTTGAAAGCCTATTTTTTGCTGGGGTGTTTTTTATTTTTTTCTTGAATTTTACTATTTTGAAGGCCCATAATCCACTCCTGACCCCTATGATTTTTTTCCTGACAGCAGCCTGTGGTTCTTCCTGAAATTAGTGATTTCTTTGGCTGATCCCTCAAGCTGCTCAAAGTGCTGGCCTGTGGTCGCGATTGATTACTCTTCATTGAATTGCCGAAGAGGGGAGAGAGAGATTTTTAAAAGGGCAGGAGATAATGGGAGAGATTAGCAGAAGAGGACAGGCAGAATGAACCACAAATTGACAGAGTGAGAACAAAAAGTGAAAGAAATAAAAGGAAAGGAACAGAGAAAAGGTCAGACATTTCGTCTCACACGGTGTATCTTTAAAACACTACAACAGAGTGAGATACCCAGCAAGAGTATGACCCATGTGACAAAAGCATTTTTGTCTTAAGATCTGATGAAGTTTTTGGTTTCTTTTTAACGTTGGGTGTTAAAAATCAGCTTCACTCAGGAAAAATATGCTGTTTTACTTCAATACAAATGTTACAGATTTTAGCCATTTTGACTCTGTTGTCTGGGATGGATTAAAAACCAGCTTCACTCTTTGGAAAATATGCTATTTTAATACAAATATGATGGATTTTAGTCATTTTGGGCTGGATTTTGCCGGCGTTTGGAGGCGGGTCAAAGGTTAAAATCATTTTGATTGATGGCGGGTTCCGATCCCGCTGTCAACCCGCTTCCAAATTATTTTCCCCAAGTGTCGGGTCCCCGATATGCACATGGACCCGACACCAAGCGGCGGGAAGAGGATTAAAGGCAATTACCTGCCTATTAACAGGTAGTTGCTAGTAGTTAACTGGCTCTTTCTGAATTTTGCCGCTTCTGGCTTGGGTTTCCCAACGTCTGGACACCACGCCAGGTAAGTGTGGCATGTTGTGAGTCTGCTGTAATGTTTCTGGATTGGTGACAGCTGCAGAAGTGGTGTGAAGGATCCAATGTTGCACTGGTGAGTCTCAGAGGTAAGAAAATGTTGGGAAATGCATTTTTAAAACATTTACACATTTCTTCAGGTTACAAGTTTTGAAATCCATGTCCAGTGCCACCTCATTGGGAGAACCTCTCTCATCAGTGACAGATCGCTTCTGTCACCTCACCTGCAGCTACCATCTATTCCAGCCTATGGAGGGAGTCATTGGAGAGCCTGAGTGCAAGAGGTCACCTTTGTACAGTGATTGTCAGTGTTTGCAGCAGCTCAATGCTGTCAAACACTGAGAAATCAGCTGTCAAAAAAAATTGTGCGTGGTCCCTTTAAGAAACCAGCAGATGATGCGTCATCAAATTATGTCATCTAACCAGCTTCATCTTAATTGGCCGGCAAGCCCGCAGGGCAAGCTTAACGAGGTCACTCAACATAAAATCACGTCTGTGGGCCAGATGCAGTTGGGGGCAGAACTGGAAGCCGGAAACCACCTGACCCGCACCCAACCCGCCTCCATTGAAAAAATCGCGGCCTTTGTCTCGGTCAAGTTGCCAAGTGAGGCCTTTTGATTCAAATGCAAGCATTTTCTGGAATTTGTTCAAATAATTTGGAGACACCTGGAATGGAGCAGAAAGCAGTGGGCGAAACGGCGCCAACCTGATTGGAGATACCAGGAGCGGAGCATAAAACATCAGAATTCAGAAGTGACGTCAGAATTCAGAAGTGACGCCGGCACAAGGGGGCTGATTGGTGAGTAGCTGGTGAGTTTATTGTTTTTTTAAGTCTATTTCTGTCAAGGTAGTTCATAGTATCTATCTATATATAAAAGCGGTACTTCTGTCCTTCTGTCTGTCTGTCTGTCCGGCTATACACACTCAAGTTATAGAGCGTACCTACACGTGCGTTACATCAAAAGAAAGCTTACGATTCCAGAACGGTCATAAGCGTATTTACGTTTTGGTGAGACAAAAATTGTGCCCACGGTATCCAAAAAACGTTCAAAATTCCGCTCATTATCCGCTCATTAGCATTGAGTGACGTCAACGTTGACCAATTGTACAGTCGAGCGACCCGACGGTCGACCAATCGCGTCACGGGGGCGGGTTCGTAGCGTTGTGCAGGCGGGCCGTCCTAGAGTCAAGTGACAGGACGATTGACCAATCCTACACTTCAGTGACCTGACGGTTGACCAATCGGTGCATGTGTGGGCGGGCCTTATCATTCTGAAATGAGGTGAGTAGCCGCCATCTTGATTCCAAACTGTTCATTTCTTTTTCCCACTTTCTGCGTGTTTCTTTTCAAATCTTCATTTCCAGCAAAAAAAAAGTTGCTTTTAAAACACACCTTGTTTTTAAAAAAAGTTAATTAATTTGTAAATCTTTTCTCTAGCCTCTATAATTTTCCTACCTTTCACCGTTTTTCCAGGCCTCGAAGCCTGGGCCTCTGTTGCCCAGCCACGCCCGAGCTAGGCACCTCCTGTCCTGCCGCCATCTTGATTCCTAACTACTAACTATTGATTTATTTTTCCCACTTTCTGTGTGTGTGGAGGGGATTTTATCCAGCACACATTTGGTACTTAGGAGCCCAACTAGCTCATTATATAATTTGCGTGTAATAAATGAGTCCAGTATGTGATTTATTTCTCGGGGCCATGTCAGTGCAGGGGCTCGGGGCCTAGGCTTCTCCAACCGCCAGCAGCGCAATTCCAGTCCCAGGCTCCCGGCCTAGACAGGGACCAACACTGGCAGAGGGGAGAGGGTCTGCTGCCTCAGCTCCATTCCCGGGGTCGGTAGGTGGGGAGGTTTCATAAGCAACTGGGGTAGGTCGCAAGCCCGGAATAATTATCTGAAGATCCCGTGTTTGCAGCGGAGGGCATTTCTTCTGCTGACAGCCCCAGGTTAACGGCAGCCATCTTTGTCAAGGAGGGCGAAAAGTTTCAGTGCGACGCCATTTTGATTCAGTGTGTCACAGAGTGCATGCGCGGCCATCTTAGTACAGGAACATACAGTGGGTGGGGCTTCAGTGCTCCCAATCGGGTCCGACTGCCCGGGAGAGACAATCGACTGTGTGGCGGGGCCTAATCTTTCCAACTGAAAATCAAGCGGCGGCCATTGTTGTTTGTGATACAGCAGTGACAGGTGAGGACCCCCTTTTTTAATAAAAAGATTGGTGAGGTTGTAAAGTGTATGTTATAGAAAGATTTACCAAAAATGTTTTATAAGTACTTTAAGTTTCATGTTTCAAGGTATTAAAAGGTAGGCTGGGCCATGTCAGTGCAAGGGCCCAAGGCCTCGGCCTCTCCAACGGCCGGCAGCGCAACTCCAGTCCCAGACTTCCGGCCCAGACAAGGACCAACACTGGCAGAGGTGATAGGGTCTGCTGGCTCCCCCACTCCCTCCCACACACCCCCTTCCTCCCCTCCCCTCCCTCCCTCCACCCCCTCCCTCCCTCCACCCCCTCCCTCCCTCTCTCCCCCTCCCCTCTCGCCCCCCTCCCTCCCCCCTCTCCCCCCCTCTGCCCCTCCCTCCCTCCTCTCCCCTCTCCCTCCTCTCCCCCCTCCCTCCCCTCTCTCGCCCCTCTCCCCCTAGTCTCTCTCTCTCTCTCTTCCCCCCCCCAGTCTCTCTCTCTGTCTCTTCCCCCCCAGTCTCTCGCTCTCTCTGTCTCTTCTCCCCCCAGACTCTCGCTCTCTCTGTCTCTTCTCTCCCCAGACTCTCGCTCTCTCTCTCTCTTCTCCCCCCCAGACTCTAGCTCTCTGTTTCTTCTCCCCCCAGATTCTCGCTCTCTGTCTCTTCTCCCCCCAGACTCTCGCTCTCTCTGTCTCTTCTCCCCCCAGACTCTCGCTCTCTGTCTCTTCTCCCCCCAGACTCTCGCTCTCTCTGTCCCTTCTCCCCAGACTCTCGCTCTCTTCCCCTTCTCCCCAGACTCTCGCTCTCTTCCCCCCCAGACTCTCGCGCTCTCTCTCTTCCCCCCCAGACTCTCGCGCTCTCTCTCTTCCCCCCCAGACTCTCGCGCTCTCTCTCTTCCCCCCCCCAGACTCTCGCGCTCTCTCTCTTCCCCCCAGACTCTCGCGCTCTCTCTCTTCCCCCCCCAGACTCTCGCGCTCTCTCTTCCCCCCAGACTCTCGCTCTCTCTCTTCCCCCCCGACTCTCGCTCTCTCTCTTCCCCCCCAGACTCTCGCTCTCTCTCTTCCCTCCCAAGACTCTCGCTCTCTCTCTTCCCCCCCAGACTCTCGCTCTCTCTCTTCCCCCCCAGACTCTCGCTCTCTCTCTTCCCCCCCAGACTCTCGCTCTCTCTCTTCCCCCCCAGACTCTCGCTCTCTCTCTTCCCCCCCAGACTCTCGTTCTCTCTCTTCCCCCCCAGACTCTCGCTCTCTCTCTTCCCCCCCAGACTCTCGCTCTCTCTCTTCCCCCCCAGACTCTCGCTCTCTCTCTTCCCCCCCAGACTCTCGCTCTCTCTCTTCCCCCCCAGACTCTCGCTCTCTCTCTTCCCCCCCAGACTCTCGCTCTCTCTCTTCCCCCCCAGACTCTCGCTCTCTCTCTTCCCCCCAGACTCTCGCTCTCTCTCTTCCCCCCCCAGACTCTCGCTCTCTCTCTTCCCCCCCAGACTCTCGCTCTCTCTCTTCCCCCCAGACTCTCGCTCTCTCTCTTCCCCCCCAGACTCTCGCTCTCTCTCTTCCCCCCCAGACTCTCGCTCTCTCTCTTCCCCCCCAGACTCTCGCTCTCTCTCTTCCCCCCCCAGACTCTCGCTCTCTCTCTTCCCCCCTAGACTCTCGCTCTCTCTCTTCCCCCCCCCAGACTCTCGCTCTCTCTCTTCCCCCCCAGACTCTCGCTCTCTCTCTTCCCCCCCGACTCTCGCTCTCTCTCTTCCCCCCCAGACTCTCGCTCTCTCTCTTCCCCCCCAGACTCTCGCTCTCTCTCTTCCCCCCCAGACTCTCGCTCTCTCTCTTCCCCCCCAGACTCTCGCTCTCTCTCTTCCCCCCCAGACTCTCGCTCTCTCTCTTCCCCCCCAGACTCTCGCTCTCTCTCTTCCCCCCCAGACTCTCGCTCTCTCTCTTCCCCCCCAGACTCTCGCTCTCTCTCTTCCCCCCCAGACTCTCGCTCTCTCTCTTCCCCCCCAGACTCTCGCTCTCTCTCTTTCCCCCCCCCCCAGACTCTCGCTCTCTCTCTTCCCCCCCACCCCCGACTCTCGCGCTCTGTCTTCCCCCACAGACTCTCGCTCTCTTTCTTCCCCCCCAGGCTCTCGCACTCCCGCTCTCTCTGTCTCTTCTCTCCCCAGACTCTCGCTCTCTCTGTCTCTTCTCCCCCCAGACGCTCGCGCTCTCTGTCTCTTCTCCCCCCAGACTCTCGCTCTCTCTGTCTCTTCTCCCCCCAGACTCTCGCTCTCTCTGTCTCTTCTCCCCCCAGACTCTCGCTCTCTCTCTCCCTCCTCCCCAGACTCTCGCTCTCTCTTCCCCCCAGACTCTCGCTCTCTCTTCCCCCTCAGACTCTCGCGCTCTCTCTTCCACCCCAGACTCTCGCGCTCTCTCTTTCCCCCCCCCCCAGACTCTTGCGCGCGCTCTCTCTTCCCCCCCAGACTCTCGCTCTCTCTCTTCCCCCAGACTCTCGCTCTCCCTTTCTCTTCCAACAACAACATGCCCTCAAAAATCCCTCGGCACCGCCGGGCACTTCAGCTAGTATATATAAAACAGTATGTCTCTCTCTCTGTCTGTCTGTCCGGTTATACAATCAAAAGTTATAGAGCGTACCTACACATATGTTATATCAAAAGAAAGCTCATCATTAGGGGACTCTTGTAGGCGTATTTACTTTTTGGTCGGAAAAAAATTGTGCCGACGGTATCCAAAAAACTTTCTAAATTCCGCTCATTATCCGCTCATTAGCATCAAGTGGGGGTGGGTTCATTGTGCGTGCGGGCAGGCCATCCTAGAGTTCAGTGACGTGATGATTGACCAATCCTATAGTTCAGTGACCTGGCGGTTGACCAATGGGTGTGGGCGGGCCTTATCATTCTGAACTGAGGTGAGTGTCAGCCATCTTGATTCGTAAGTTTTTTTTTCCCACTTTCTGCGTGTTTCTTTTCAAATCTAGATTTCCAGCAAAAATAAAGTTGCTTTTAAAACACACATTGTTTTTTAAAAAAGTTAATTAATTTGTCAATCTTTTCTCTAACCTCTATAATTTTCCTACCTTTCGCCGTTTTTGCAGGCCTGGAAGCCTGGGCCTCTGTTGCCCAGCCACGCCCGAGCTAGGCACCGCCCATCCCGCTGGGCCCGCCCCGCGATCGCCGCCATCTTAGTAAAGGCTGGCGGCGCGGGACTGGGCCGAGCGTAGCCATAGCCGCCATTTTGGTAAAGGCTGGCGGCGCGGGAGGGAGCCTAGCGGGAGGTGAGTTGCGGTCACCGCGGGGCTCGGACTCAGCTGATCGGGCACTCATCGGGGGTCGGCCCGCAACACATCGACCGGACGGGCGGCGGCGCGCTCTCTCCTTTTCCCCCCCCCCCCCCCAACCGCGGCTCGGGCGGGGGGGCCGGTGCTCGGGAGGGCGGGGCTCGGGGGGCCGGTGCTAGGGAGAGTGGGAAGGGGTGGGGGGAAGGGTTACCCCGGCAACCGGGCCCGGTCCCCTCTCAGCCTCTAGCCAGCTCACGCCCGTTGGCAGGGCTTGGCTCCAGCGCAGGCCCAGCCGCAAACGGCGGTCTTGAAGCCGGGGCTCGGGAGGGCGGGGCTCAGGCTGACGGGCGCTGCGCTCGGCTGGGCCATGTCAGTGCGTGGGGCGGCACGGAGCTCTGCGGAGCCATCGCCGGCAGAGGGGAGAGGATCCGCTGGCTCCCCGCTCCCTTTCTCCCCCCCCTCCCTTTCTCCCTTCCCCCCCCTCCCCAGTCGCTCGCTCGCCTCCCCCCAGTCGCCCGCGCTCGCCTCCCCCCCCAGTCGCCCGCGCTCGCCTCCCCCCCCAGTCGCCCGCGCTCGGCTCCCCCCCCAGTCGCCCGCGCTCGGCTCCCCCCCCAGTCGCCCACGCTCGGCTCCCCCCCCAGTCGCCCGCGCTCGGCTCCCCCCCCAGTCGCCCGCGCTCGGCTCCCCCCCCCAGTCGCCCGCGCTCGGCTCCCCCCCCCCAGTCGCCCGCGCTCGGCTCCCCCCCCAGTCGCCCGCGCTCGGCTCCCCCCCCAGTCGCCCGCGCTCGGCTCCCCCCCCAGTCGCCCGCGCTCGGCTCCCCCCCCAGTCGCCCGCGCTCGGCTCCCCCCCCAGTCGCCCGCGCTCGGCTCCCCCCCCAGTCGCCCGCGCTCGGCTCCCCCCCCAGTCGCCCGCGCTCGGCTCCCCCCCCAGTCGCCCGCGCTCGGCTCCCCCCCCAGTCGCCCGCGCTCGGCTCCCCCCCCAGTCGCCCGCGCTCGGCTCCCCCCCAGTCGCCCGCGCTCGGCTCCCCCCCAGTCGCCCGCGCTCGGCTCCCCCCCAGTCGCCCGCGCTCGGCTCCCCCCCTTCCAACAACAACATGCCCTCGAAAAAGCCTCGGCACCGCTGGGCACTCCAGCTAGTATTATATAGAGGCATGACAGGGCAGCTCAGTCCCGTGGAATGAACATCCTGTGCCATTTGAGAAATCCTGGACTCTTCTTGCGGCCTGGACGACCACGTGTGCGGGAAGTGTCGCCAACTGCAGCAACTCTAGCTCCAGGTTTCGGAGCTTGAGCGGCATCTGGAGTCAGAAATGTGCATCCGCGAGGCTGAGAACTTCGTGGATAGCACGTTTCATGAGGTGGTCACTCCGCAGCTTAAGAGTGTGCAGGCAAAGAGGGAATGGGTGACCGCCAAACAGCAGAGAACCAGGCAGGTAGGGCAGGGGTCCTCTGAGTGCATCTCACTCTCCAACCAGTATTCTGTTCCGAGTACTGGTGCAGGCGATGGTTCCTCTGGGGAGTGCAGCCAGAGCCAAGTCCACAGCACTATGGGTGGCTCAGCTGCACAGGGTGGGAGGAAGAAGAGTTGGAGAGCAATAGTGATAGGGGATTTGATAGTTAGGGGAGCAGACCGGCGTTTCTGCGACTGCAGACGTGATTCAAGGATGGTATGTCACCTCCCTGGTGCCAGGGTCAAGGATGTCACGGAGCGGTTGCAGGACATTGAGGGGGGAGGGTGAACAGCCAGAGGTCATGGTCCATATCAGCACCAATGACATAGGAAGAAAGGGATGAGGTCCTGCGGGCAGATTTTAGGGAGCTAGGAAAGAGATTAAAAAGCATGACCTCAAAGGTAGTAATCTCCGGATTGCTCCCAGTGCCACACACTAGTGATTATTTATAGAAATAGGAGGATAGAGCAGATGAATGCATGGCTGGAGAGATGGTGCAGGAGGGAGGGTTTTAGATTCCTGAGGCATTGGGACTGTTTCTGGGGGAGGTGGGACCTGTACAAGCCGGACGGACTTCACCTCAACAGGGCCGGGACCAATATTCTCGCGGTGGGGGGTGGGGGGGAGGCTTGCTAGTGCTGTTAGGGAGGGTTTAAACTAGCTTGGCAGGGGGATGGGAACCTGAGTGTAGTTTCAGAAGGGAGAGGAGCAAAGCTGAAATTGGAGGGCAAAAAATTAGTAAGCAAGTCTGGAAGGCAGAGGAAACAAAGGCTGGAAAATAGACACGAGGGAGTTTGGCAGTGCTAAGTGGTATATACTTCAATGCAAGGAGTATAGGGAATAAGGCAGATGAGCTGAGGGCACAGATAGACACATGGGAGTATGATATTATAGTTGTTATTACTGAGACATGGCTGAAAGAAGGGCAGGATTGGCAGCTCAACATTCCTGGTCACAGGGTTTTCAGACGAGATAGAGAGGGGGATAAAAAAGGAGGGGTCGCAGTCTTGATTAAAGAAACAATTAAAGCTGTGAGGAGGGATGATATCTTAGAAGGATCATCCAATGAGGCCATATGGGTTGAACTGAAGAATAAAAAAGGGACAAACACACTACTGGGAGTGTATTACAGACCTCCAAACAGTCAGAGGGCGATAGAAGAGCAAATATTTAGGCAAATTTCTGTGAAGTGCAAAAACTATAGGGCAGCAATAGTAGGGGATTTCAATTACCCCAATATTAACTGGGATAAAATTAGTGTGAAGGGTATAGAGGGTGCAAAATTCCTAAAATGCATTCAGGAGAACTTTTTTCGCCAGTACGTGGCAAGCCCAACAAGTTGGCGGGGGGGGCGGGCAGTTCTGGACTTAATTTTAGGAAATGAAGCTGGGCAGGTGGAAGGGGTATCAGTGGGAGTAGTGATCATAATTCAGTTAGATTTAGGGTAGTTATGGAAAAGGACAAAGACCAGGAATAAAAGTTCTCAACTGGGGAAAACCAAATTTTACTAAGCTGAGAGGTGATTTAGCCAAAGTGGACTGGAAGCAGCTACTTGAAGGTAAATCAGTGTCAGAGCAGTGGGAGGCATTCCAGGAGGAGTTATTGAGGGCTCAGCACAAGTATGTTTCCTTAAAGAAAAAGGGTGGGACTAACAAATCCAGAGCCCCCTGGATGTCAAGGGGCATACAGGGTAGGATAAAGGAAAAAAGGGAGGCTTATGACGGTTACTGAGTGCTCAAAACCATAGAAAACCTAGAGGAGTATAGAAAGTGCAGGGGTGAAATTAAAAAGGAAATTAGGAAAGCAAAGAGAGAGCATGAAAAAATATTGGCAGGTAAAATCAAGGAAAACCCAAAGATGTTTTATAAATACATTAAGAGCAAGAGGATAACTAAAGAAAGAGTAGGGCCTATTAGAGACCATGAAGGTAATCTGTGTATGGAGGCAGAAGACATGGGTATGGTCCTCAATGAATACTTTGCGACTGTGTTCACAAAAGAGAGAGACAATGCAGACATTGCAATCGGAGGAGGGGTGTGAAATATTACAGTAGATTAAATAAACATAGTGAGAAAGTAAGTATTAAGGGGTTTAGCATCTTTGAAAGTGGATAAATCTCTAGGCCCAGATGAAATGTATCCCAGACTGTTAAGGGAAGTAAGAGAGGAAATAGCAGAGGCTCTGACCATCATCTTCCAATCCTCTCTGGCTACAGGTGTGGTGCCAGAGGACTGCTAATGTGGTACCATTGTTTAAAAAGGGACAAAGGAATAAACTGAGTAATTACAGGCCAGTCAGCCTAACCTCGGTGGTGGGAAAATTATTGGAAACATTTCTGAGGGACAGGATAAATCTTCATTTAGAAAGACACGGATTAATCAAGGACAGTCAGCATGGATTTGTTAAAGGGAGGTCGTGTCTGATTAACTTGATTGAATATTTTGAGGCGGTAACAAGGAGGGTTGGTGAGGGTATTGCGTTTGATGTCGTGTATATGGATTTTAGCAAGGCGTTTGATAAAGTCCCACATGGCAGACTGGTCACGAAAGTAAAAGCCCATGGGATCCAAGGCAAAGTCCCAAGTTGGATCCAAAATTGGCTCAGAAGTAGGAAGCAAAGGGTTATGGTTGATGGGTATTTCTGTGACTGGAAGGCTGTCTCCAGTGGGTTCCGCACGACTCAGTACTAGGTCCCTTGCTTTTTGTGATATATATCTCAATGATTTAGACGTGAATGTAGGAGGTATGATTCAGAAGTTTGCAGATGATACAAAAATTGGCTGTGCGGTGGATAATGAAGCTACAGACTGCAGGAAGATATCAATGGACTGGTCAGGTGGGCAAATGGAATTCAATCTGGACAAGTGCGAGGTCATATATTTGGGGAGGGCTAACAAGGCAAGGCAATACACGATAAATGGTAGGACATGGAGAAGTGCAGAGGGACCTTGGGAGTGCATGTCCACAGATCCCTGAAGGTAGCAGGACAGGTAGATAAGGTGGTTAAGGCGGCAAAAAGGATATTTGCCTTTATTAGGCGAGGCATAAATATAAGAGCAGGGAGGTTATGCTTGAACTGTATAAACCGCTAGTTAGGCCTCAGCTAGAATACTGCGTGCAGTTCTGGTCACCACATTACAGGAAGGATGTGATTGCACTCGAGAGGGTACAGAAGAGACTTACGAGGATGTTGCCTGGACTGGAGAATTTTAGCTATGAGGAAAGATTGGAGAGGCTGGGGTTTTCTTTGGAACAGAGGAGGCTGAGGGGAGACCCAGTTGAGGTGTATAAAATTATGATGGGCCTAGCTAGAGTGGATAGGAAGGAACTGTTTCCCTCAGCAGAAGGGTCAATAACCCAGAGGGCTTAGATTTAGAGTAATTGGTTGGAAGTTTAGAGGGGATTTGAGGATAAATGTTTTCACCCAGAGGGTGATGGGGGTCTGGAACGTGCTGCCTGAAAGGGTGGTAGAGGCAGAGACCCTCGTCACATTTAAAAAGTATTTGGATATGCACTTGAAGTGCCGTAACCTACAAGGCTACGGACCAAGTGCTGGAAAGTGGGATTAGGGTGGATAGCTCTTTGTTGACTGGCACGGACAAGATGGGCCGAATGGACGCCTCCTGGGCTGTAAATTTCTATGTTTGACAACTTTTTTGAATTGAACAGGCAGTTGTTTAATTTGGTTTGGTCCCAATCAGTTTCTCAAAAGTATTTCTTAGTTTGACCGATTCAATTGGAAAATAGCCTGAAGCCTCCAGGGTGTGATAGCTTCTGTGGACAGAAAAGGAAAAGTTTAATAACTAGTAAAGTCTATATTGTCATTGCTACTGTTCATGTATTCTATTACTGTCTAATAAATGGTCTAGTGTAGTATTCTGTCACCTTCCAAAGTCAAGGAACATCACTTGAGGCCCATGATTAAAAACAGTAAGCCAAAATCAAGTGAAGAGGATTCTCTGTTCCATCCCTGAGCATGCTACAATTTTACCAGTTAGTTTGGGCCACTGGAAGCACTCTGGAAGACAGTGATCGAAAGCTTACCTACAGGGGTTTGAGGCAGTGAAACTGAATATTTATAGCAAAGGGGACTTTAAAAAAAAAAGTAGAACAAATCAAAAGTGGACTTGTAGAAAATGGGAAAATAGCAGACATCTTTAACATAGAAAATTGTACTAAAGTACACCACAGAGGAAATTAGGAGTGAATACTGAACCTTTGTCGTGGGGTTAGGAGTGGTGGCCAAAAATGTGGTCAAAATGATCTGTTTGAAAAAAAAAATAACGATGGAGAGACAGGAGGGAAGCAGAGAGGCGCAAGGATGAGGTAGCTAATGGCTCTGCCATCAAAGGTTCAACAGAGGGCGGTGGGATACACAGCAGGCCAGAGCCAGAAGACGTAAGAGAGATGCAAGGTGGAAAAAGATTGCAGTGGTAGGTTAGATTGAGGAAAGTAAGTATTCGTGGTGATGGATAGGATATGGAGATTGCAGCAGGGAATATCTGCCATATCTTAAAATCAATAGTGCACCAAAGAATCAAGCAGATGCCTTGTTTGCCAGTGAACTTCATTTTTTTTATGGATACCAGCGAGCAACATGGGACAGCCCATATGGCATGTTTCTCCAAAATGTAGTGTATTATTAATGGTACACATGTGGCCATATGGGCCTCTAACCCCCTCTTCATAAACAGAAAGGGTGACCATTCCATTAATGGGCCGGATTTTCCAATTGGAGGCTTCCTGTATGCGGATGCCTCCGATTGGGAAAAATCTACGCACTTACCTGCTGGCTCCGTAGGTCCCAAGACTTCCAATCCTGGGCCTCTCGCACAGAGGCCCAGGTATCCCAGGGCGCATGTGGTTCGCAAGTGTCCCTGGGATCACGTGGGCATGGGGAATCAATCAAAGAAGGGAATCCCCCTGCACACTTTTGACAATTCTCTACGCATAGATCTGTCAAAAGTATGAATGGGGTTCACTCAAGTTAAACATTAAATATTTTTTTTAAATCAGGTGTTTAAAATTAGTTGAAATTACATTATTAAATATTTTAAACAATTTAATTTTTTGAATTTTTTTTTACGAGGCTAAAAATAAACTTCCCTTTTTTAAAAGTATTTTTAAATTATAAAAGTGGGGAATTTTTTTTTTAACTCTTATGCTGGTAAAAGCAGGCCTTACGCCTGCTTTTACCAGGCGTAAGATTATTAAAGGTTTTCAGCGGGCCGAGTTTTAGTGCATGAGCTTTGCATGCCTGAAACCAGCACTTGCGAGGCCCCTACGGGAGCGTACGCACCCGTGGAGGTCGGAATATCCGGCCCAATGTGTATTTGGTCTGTGGGTAGAGAATTATACCTGCTACTGACAATCATGATGCCTTTATTTATCATCAGTTGCTAATGCCATCATTAGTTGAAGGGCTAGGATGACTAGACAGGTGAAGGCTTGGGTACCATGGTTGTCTCATAAGAACATAAGAAATAGGAGCAGGAGTAGGCCAATCGGTCCCTCGAGCCTGCTCCGCCTGCTCCCCCTCCCCCAAGGCAAATAAAAGCTGAAGAGCATTAAAATAAGGTCCAGAGTCACAGTGGAGCAGGCCATCATGGTCGATCCCTTCACTTAAATGCCTGTGTCAAACAATGCAGAACAGTCCTTTAAGGGTTACAGTCACCAAATATCCCGTCCACCACATTGTTAACCACCTGAACTTGCATGAGGTGTTGGTCTCGATTAATAGCTTGTAGTGCACCCAAAGAGTAGTGGTCCTGCTGCCATAATCAAAGAGAATAGGGCTCAACTAAATACCCAGGTTTACTAAATAATTTGTTATTGATCAGATTATTTTCTGTTGTATACACTTTTTATTAATATACTTGCATAGTGGGCTCATTAACATTTGTTCACATTTATACTATGGATACATGTAGCTGAAAACAAATCCTTTTGTTTCATACGTTACAGACATAAAGTATTGAGTATGCTCAATAAAAACCCACCTTTCACCAAGAATACAGACTCTCCTCTGTGCAATGAGGCCCTGGTGGACCAGCTCTGGAAGCTAATGAACACAGGTATACTTACGATCCCTAAAGATAAGACTATTATTTATGGTTTCTCTTATCTGATTATTTTCTTCATTGTGATATGTTCAACAAAGAATTATTTGCCAAACATAAGAGTTAAGAGACTATAAACTAAACAGGTGATCTGTATATTTAAGTATTTGCTTTATTGTTAAACACATATTGAGACGGCTTCATAATATATTATGTCAATTAGTGATCTGTTATGTGTCCTCAAATTGAAGGCAAGTATCTCCATACAGTAATCTTTGTATATTTAACAAACCATACATTTTAAACACTTTGAACTGCTGAAAAGTTTTTACCCTTTTTTCTCTCTTCCCCCCCTTTAAAACCACACTTTTTTTTACACAGTTAAGTAGCTTGAGAATATAAACTGCTTGTTGATATATAAAAAATACATATAAACATTGTGTGCACATTGTTGATCATTTCTGTCTCTAAGCTTCAAATAATGCAAATAAAACAATATTCCACATGTGTAAGATACCACATCACTACTGCACCCATTTTAAACCTCCGCACAATGCCCATAGATAAATGGAAATTTACAGCCAGTGACTGGATGTTCTCAAATTGTTCCTTCATGTAGAGTTTCACGACTTGCTTGTTTCTGCTGTTCAGATGTTTTGAGTATTTTACAACACCTACAGAAATGTACTGTCACCAGTGCAATTTCCTTTTGTACAGACTTGTTTTCAAACTATTTCTGAAACTGTTGTAAATGTGATCATTTCAGATACCCTGGTAGTGAAATGGTTATACTTTTTACTCATTAACTGTGGCTTCTGATGTGCTCAATAAAAATGTCTGTCATTGGGGCACCAGAAGTTCTGTCTAGGGTTTGTTTTTAGTGTTTTATGTTATGAAAGTCTGCTCCAGATGTTTTTCTTAGTGAAGAGACTTTCAAATTGAAGGACACAGTTGCTTTGAAGTCTGTTCAACTTTAGGATTGAATATTTGGTTTAGGTAATTTGATGGTTTCAAACCCATACGAAATTATAATCCAAGATTTAACGGAAAATTCTTTTTTTTTTTTGTAACCTCAAAGCTGGCTTGTCTTAACGACTAAACAAATTTAGTATCATGAAGGGGGTTTTGTAAAAGCTTTCAGTTGGCAAATAGATATGTAATATAGAAACACTTCAACTCTAGAAAAATGTTAATTGGTAATGGGAACTATAATACAGAATGATTCTTAAGTAAATTTCAGTTAAGCTTAGTAATCAACTCGACAAGCTACCTTTTTATAGCCATCTGCTCGGGTGGAAAATGAATCCAAAGTTTTCAGTAGGTTTGGTGCATTAACACCTTTGGTCATGAATGGCTCCCAATATTATAACAGTCTCTTAATATGTAATTGCCATGATAGAAGCATGGCAGTGAGATTTCATTATAATGCAGAAGACCTGTGGACCTAAGACCGACTCTGATATTCAATCTGTTTACGATTGAACTGGACATCAGGTTTATCAGATACATTCATTGGTGTTGCTGATGGCTGTTAAAGCCACTCTGATTATCAGCTAGGGCTGATTTCTTGGGTCATTGAGTAGGGAGAGAAATGATTTTGACTGCTCCCACCTCCTGTAGTTAAATCACAGTTGCTAAGCAGTGGCTTTACCCGTCTTCCTTGGCCATTGGAAGAAAATCACAAATTGAAAAATAAAGATGGGCAAAAACATTTCACCATTTAAAAAAATTATTTAAAGTTTCTTCTGCTGGTCCCTGCACAACAGTCAAGACAGGTAGACAAAAAACTATCTTGTAGGAGTCGACATTTTGTTGGACTGGTGGCATTCAGTGTTGAAACCATGTGTTCAGAACTATGACTTAGTCTGTATCTCAGGTGAAAGACTGAAGTTATTCTGGTCCAGTTTGGAAGCTTGCAAAAGTTAGATTACAAAACAGACTTCGGTTTTATTCAAATTTACATATGATTCTGATATCCTTTTCACAAACTAAATATGGTAATAAGAAATAGGAGCAGGAACAGGCCACTTGGCCACTCGAGCCTGCTTCGCCATTCAATAAGATCATGGCTGATCTTGGGCTCAAAGCCACTTCCCTGCCCGCTCCCCATAACCTTTCACTCCCTTATCTTGTAAAAATCTGTCTGTCTCTCCACCTTAAATGTATTTAATGACCCAGCCTCCACAGCTCTCTGGGGCAGAGAATTCCACAGATTTACGACCCTCTGAGAGAAGAAATTTCTCCTCGTCTCAGTTCTAAAAGGGCGACCCTTTATTCTGAGACTGTGCCCCCGAGTTCTAGATTTCCCCACGAGGGGAAACATCCTCTCTGCATCTACCTTGTCAAGCCCCCTCAGTATATTTTATGTTTCAATAAGATCACCTCTCATTCTTCTAAATTCCAATGCGTATAGGCCCAACCTGCTCAACCTTTCTTCTTGAGTACTGCATGGCATGACTTATGGTGTGGTCTCACCAATACCCTGTACAGTTGTAGCAGGACTTCCCTGCTTTTATACTCCAACCCCCTTGCAATAAAGGCCAATATTCCATTTGCCTTTTTGATTACTTGCTGTACGTGCATGCTAACTTTTTGTGTTTCATGCACAAGGACCCCCAGGTCCCTCTGAACTGTAGCCTTTTGTAATCTCTTTCCATTTAAATAATAATTTGCTTTTTTATTTTTCCTGCCAGAGTGGATAACCTCGCACTTTCCCACATTATACTCCACCTGCCAAATGTTTGCCCACTCACTTAGCCTGTCTATATCCCTTTGTAGATTCTTTGAGTCGTCTGTACAACTTGCTTTCCCACCCATCTTTGTATCATCCGCAAACTTGGCTACATTACACTCGGTCCCTTCATCCAAGTCACTGATGTAGATTCTAAATAGTTGAGGCCCCAGCGTCGATCCCTGTGAGTCTTTTAGCCTCAAAATCTCCGGAGTCGTGGTGTGTTCCTTTTTATAATGCTGACATCACAAGCAGGTGTTTTAATAAACTCTACTGTCAGTGTCAGTCAACAATTGATTGACTCGGGGTTCATTGTCTGGTTTATGTGGTTGTCAGCAATGAATGAGTTTGTGCAGTACTTGCTACTGTGTTTAATAGCAGTAGCTTATGTATTGAACAGCATGAGTATGCTGACTTAATGTGGCATTTAAAAACATTGCACACATTTTTATTGTAAGAAAATGTGGAAAAACAATCTGGTTGCAAAAGTTGGAAATTATAAATCTGTTAAAAGAAGATGCTAGCAGTTATTGATTGAAGCATTATAGTGTTGACAAAAAGACAATTTCTGACCGGAGAGAGGATCGAATTAAAAATATTGTTGCCTCAGGAGTCATTTAATAATTGTCAGAAACCTATTGTAAATTCTGGATTTTGGTACCAATTGCAACTTTTACAACGAGAAAAACATTGATCACACCTTTACATAACCAGCACCTCCAACGCTGCTGATAAAAACCATATAACCTGCACTAAACTAACTAATCTAGGTATTTTACAGCAAGTACACACATAGTGCTGATCATTACACCTTAGATCATTAAGTTTACATGTGGTTTACACAGAAACATAGCAACTGTGTGTATATATCTCAAGACTAGTGTAGATGGAGAATTCCAGGCTTCCACAGCTTGGCTTAAAGATTTCCAGTAACAAACTCGAATTCATTAGTTGATATCTGGAAATTCTCAGGCTACCAGTAATCTTTGAAATGCTTTGTCATTATGGGAAATGATGGACTCCCGAAAGAACAAGTCTAGCTGACAACATGGGTCTTTAAAAGTGAAGTGCTGCCAAATTGCTTGTTACCGATGACTGAGGAAAAGTCGGCAAATGGGTGTAGGATTTTGTAAAGACAGTGTGACCTAAAATGAACAAAATTACCTAATTTTGAGGAAGGAAACTAGATATTTTTGAAGTACAAAAAGCCAGTTTACTATATTATAAGGCCTTGTTGTGAAATTTATTCCAAATATGTACAAGCATCTTGGTAAATGCACAGTATACTCCAAAGCTCCACTGATACCAGATAATTCCTTTCAGTATCATTATGCAGTAATTGAAGATCCAGAAGGGTGCTTTTTTTTTTTGACCACCACGCAGTGTCGTGGGCTCTTCGGTGAGGAGCATTCTTTTTACTCATTCTCAGGATGTGGTTGTTGCTGGCAAGACCGGCATTTATTTCCCAGCCCGTTTCCCTTGAGAAGGTAGTGCTAATGAGCCGCCTTGAGCCACTGCAGTCCATGTGGTGAAGGTGCTCGCACAATGCTGTTGGATAAGGAGTTCCATGATTTTGATCCAGAGAGAATGAAGGAACAGCGATATAGGTCCAAGTCAGGGTGGTGTGCGACTTGGAGGGCAATTTGGAGGTGGTGGTGTTCCCATGCACCTGCTGCCCTTTTCCTTCTAGGTGGTGAAGGTTGCGGGTTTGGGAGGTGCTACCGAAGAAGCCTTGGTGAGTTGGTGCAGTGCATTTGTATATAGTACACACTGCAGCCGATAGTGGAGGGAGTGGATGTTTAAGCCACTGGATGGGGTGTCGATTAGGCAGACTACTTTGACCTGATAGTGTTGAGCTTGTGTTGGAGCTGCACCCATCTGGGCAATTAGAGAATATTCCATCACACTTCTGACTTGTGCCGTGTTGATGGTGGAGAGATTTTGAGGAGTCAGGAGGTGCGCCACCTGCCACAGAATACCCAGCCTCTGACCTGCTCTAGTAACCACAGCATTTATGTGGCTGGTCCAGTTCAGTTTGTGGTCAATGGTGATCCCTAGAATGTTGATGGTGGAGGGCTTGCCAATGGTAATGCCATTGAATGTCATGACAAGGTGGTGATCTCTCTTGTTGAAGATGGTCATTGCCTGACACTTGTGTGGCACAAATGTTGCTTGCCACTTATCAGCCCAAGTCTGGATGCTGTCCAGGTCTTGTTGCATGCTAGCCCAGACTGTTTCATTATCTGAGGAATTGTAAATAGAGCTGAACACTGCAATCATCAGCAAACAGCTACACCTCTGATCTTGTGATTGTGATATGGGCATTGATGAAGCAGCTGAAGATAGCTGGGCCTAGGATGCTGTAGGAACATTTATACACACTACTATAAAGAACCTGCTGTGGTTATGCGGGATTATGCAAAAATATGTAAAATTCTGAAGTTACTGAACATTAAAAGCGTATAGTTATTGAGGGTTGGGAATAATCCATTAATGAGACCCTGGAGAGTTTTGTGTACGTTAAAATAAGTACAGTACTTCATTTTGGAAGAGTCTTCAGTTATGCCTCAACAATGAGACTGAAACATGATTTTTTTTAATTTTAAACTGTCTCTTGGTATTTTTCTTCTTATTCCAGGCACCATCCCATCTGAAAGGGCTGATGGTGACTTGCTCTCAATCCTTTCCTATTGGTGCTGTTCCGTCAATTGTTAGATATCCATGAATGGCCTGCGGATGTTCTCCCAATGATTTTTGCTACTTCCCTTTTGAATAGTTCTTGTCTTGTGCTTGTTGACTTTCCATGATGTATGACTGAGATTGGCAATTTATGATTATGGGCTTTATAGATGAGCACCCACTTGGATCTGCTTGAAAATTAAGTCTGTTCGTGCTCCAGTGAACTGCACTAAGCTGCTGTCCTATATTCCAAATAATTAATATTAGTTTTGCACAGCGCCAAGATTCATAAGAAGGAAACTGCAAAATAAATGATCTGAGATATTTACTGTATTAATAGTAAAGAATTGGAATCTTGCTCCAAGTAAAATTAACTATACATTAAAATTGAAACCATTGGTTAAAAATACTCCCAGAATACATCAGCAATAGTCCGCAGCTTACTGAGAGGTTATAGCTGGGAGGGGGAGTCGGCATTTGTGGTGTGAGGTACATGTCCGCTGGAAATAATAATGTAACAAAAATGCAAAAGCTTCTACTGTTCTGAACAAAATAATTAACTTGCCAATAGGTTGGTTGAACATAAGAACATAAGAAATAGGAGCAGGAGTAGGCCAATCGGCCCCTCGAGCCTGCTCCGCCATTCAATAAGATCATGGCTGATCTGATCCTAACCGCCAATCCACTATCACAGAACCATCTCCTGAATCTAACAGAATTAGACACACGAAATAGGAGCAGGATCAGGCTACACGGCCCCTGGGCCCGCTCCGCTACCCACAAGGCCATGACCGACCCGAACCTAGACTCATGTCCAAATTCCTGCCCGCTCCCCGTAACCCTCAATTCCCTTTACTTCTAGGAAACTGTCTATTTCTGTTTTAAATTTATGTAATGATGTAGCTTCTACAGTTTTTTGGGGCAGCATATTCCATGGACCTACCACCCTCTGAGTGAAGTAGTTCCTCCTCATCTCAGTTTTGAAAGAGCAGCCCCTTATTCTAAGACTATGCCCCCTAGTTCTAGTTTCACCCATCACCGGGAACATCTTCCCTGCATCCACCCGATCCAACCCCTTCACAATCTTCTATGTTTCAATAAGATGTTAGAAATATCTGATAAAGTACAAAGCAATCACGTGACTACTGATAAAGTTTTGGATCCTGTGGAGAAATTGTGTGTGGGGGAGAGAGAGATGCCTAATGGAAATTGCAGCTTTCATTTATGCTGTTGGGCTACAATACTGACTGTACGGTTACCCAGCCACAAGTTTAATAAAATAAAACAAATTCATTTTTTCAGGTTTTTATGCACTAAATACAAATTCTGAATTAAGTGTTGTTTACGATGAGTGTTTTTTCCCTTCCTCAGTTGATTACCATTTGTGCCATGCTTGTTTTTATACAGCTTTGTATTGGACATATCTTTATTTGCTGTTCTAGAGAAATAGAATGTAAACATATTTATGCAGCTGCAATTCATAAGGAAACACAATGGGACCAATAATGCGGTCTGGTGCAGTGGTGCCAGAGCCTCGACGAATAATGCACTGGCTGTACCTGCGCCCAGCTGAGCTGACTTTGCCCAATAATGCATTGTCAGCTAGTTTGAATATTTTTGTGTGCCTCCAAGCACTGGGTGTGCCAAGGGTACCCGAATGCTGTGTGCCAGCAGTTAGTCAATTGGCCATTTTTATATGATCAAAACTGCTTTGGGGTACTAAGACCGCTTTCAGGAATTGCCCCATTAGAGGCCTAGCAAAAGCTGGGACAAAAATGAAGAGTGGCCCTACGATATATTGCAGCACCTCTTCGATAACCACTCATCAACTTCACCTGCAATTCAGTATCTGTTGGTTCTTATTCTCCTGGTTCTCTGCTAGGGAATTGCACCAAATTGGGAGCAGAGACTTGCTGTGCAGGGTTGGAGGCCTTCCACAGCTGGAGGAAGAAGGCAATCCGAGCTCCCCAAAAATGCTCTCTTCATCTGTTGAAAACTTAGTGACGCTGCTGAGGCCTGTGCACAGCCATTTTGAGAGTACGCGCACAGGTGTCTTTGATCATTACTGCTCCTAGGCTCTCTCGACTGACCATTGAATGCTGGAGCTAACAGGTAACCCAAACATCCTGTGTTCATGGGGGATGGCTGAAGGAATCGTTCATGGGTACTGGCAAAAGCAATAAAAACTCAGCACTTTATAAAAATTGAGAGAGTGCTTCCACAACTCCATCTATGTATAAATTGTAAAGAATTATGTTATGGAGCATGTTTCAAGGTTTTAACACATCTTACATTGGATTTACGGCACAGAAACAGGCCATTCAGCCCAACCAGTCCATGCTGGCATTTATGCTCCACACGAGCCTCCTCTCGTCTTTCCTCATCCAAATCTATCAGTATAAACCTCTATTCCCTTTTCCCTCATGCTTGTCTAGCCTCCCCTTAAATGCTTCAACCACTCCCTATGGTAGCGAGTTCCACATTCTCACCACTCTTTGGGTAAAGAAGTTTCTTCTGAATTCCCTATTGGATTTCTTGCTGACTATCTTATGTTGATGGCCTCTAGTTATGCTCTTCCCCACAAGTGGAAACATTCTCTATCAAAATTTTTCATAATTTTAAAGACCTCTATTAGGTCACCCCTCAGCCTCCTTTTTTTCAAGGGAAAAGAGACCCAGCCTGTTCATCCTTTCCTGATATGTATACCCTCGCATTTCTGGCATCATCCTTGTAAATCTTCTCTCCAGTGCCTCTATATCCTTTTTATAATACTAGCAGGGGAGCCCCGCGTTGCAGGGCAATTTTGGGGCTGGTGGATGTGTGGGCCGGGAGCCTGGGACTGGATTTGGGCTGTCAGCAGTTGGAGAAGCCTCTGCCTGTTTTGCACTTTTTTTAACCTAAACATTTCTAGCTTTTAATACCTTAAAAGATGAAAGTTAAAGTACAGGTAGACTATCCTTTATCCGAAAACCTCGGGACCAGCCGTGTTTCGGTTTTTGGAGAATTTCGGATTTCGGAAGGTGGGTCGGCGGGGGGTCGTGCGCACGACTTACGCTGACGCGCAGCGTAAGTCGTGCGCACGGACCCCCGCCGGCCCCGACCCCCCCCGCGGACCCCTGCCGGCCCCGACCCCGACGACTTACGGTCGGCGGGGGTCGGGGCCGGCGGGGGTCCGCAGGGGGGTCGTGCGCACGACTTACGCTGACGCTCAGCGTAAGTCGGCGGGGGTCGGCGCTGGCGGGGGTCCGCGTGGGGGTCGGGGTCGGCGGGGGGTCGTGCGCACGACTTACGCTGAACGGAAAAACCTTCGGTTTTTAGAGGGTTTCGGTTTTCGGAAGTTCAAATAAAGGGTAGTCTACCTGTACTTATAAAACATTTTTGGTAAATCTTTTTCAAAAAAAATAAGATACTAACCTCGATGAGCATATTTTTAGGTTGAGGCAATGGGGTTTTTAGCTTGAGGCAATGGCTGCCAGATCCCTGAGTCCCGCCCACACATTGGTCAACCATCAGGTGACTGAACTGCAGGATTGGTCAATCATCACGGCACAGGATTGGTCGACCTTGATGTCAGTCAATGCTAATGAGTGGAATTTTGAAGGTTTTTTGTATAATGTGCGAACAATTTTTGTCCGACCAAAAAGTAAATACGCCTACAAGAGTCCCCTAATGATGAGCTTTCTTTTGATATAACATATGTGTAGGTACGCTCTATAACTTTTGATTGTATAGCTGGACAGAGAGACAGACAGAGAGACATTTATATATAGACTAGCTGAAGTGCCCGGCGGTGCCGAGGCTTTTTCGAGGGCATGTTGTTGGAAGAGAGAGAGAGCGCGACTGGGGGGAAGAGAGAGAGCGACTGGGGGGAAGCGAGAGCGACTGGGGGGAAGCGAGAGAGCGACGGGGGGAAGCGAGAGAGCGACTGGGGGGAAGCGAGAGAGCGACTGGGGGGAAGCGAGAGAGCGACTGGGGGGAAGAGAGAGCGACTGGGGGGAAGAGAGAGAGCGACTGGGGGGAAGAGAGAGAGCGACTGGGGGGAAGAGAGAGAGCGACTGGGGGGAAGAGAGAGAGCGACTGGGGGGAAGAGAGAGAGCGACTGGGGGGGAAGAGAGAGAGCGACTGGGGGGAAGAGAGCGCGACTGGGGGGGGAAGAGAGAGAGCGACTGGGGGGGAAGAGAGAGAGCGACGGGGGGGGGAAGAGAGAGAGCGACTGGGGGGGGAAGAGAGAGAGCGACTGGGGGGGGAAGAGAGAGAGCGACTGGGGGGGGAAGAGAGAGAGCGACTGGGGGGGGAAGAGAGAGAGCGACTGGGGGGGGAAGAGAGAGAGCGACTGGGGGGGGAGGGAGAGAGCGACTGGGGGGGAGGGGGGGAAGAGAGAGCGACTGGGGGGGAGGGAGGGGCGGGGGGGAGAGGGGAGGAAGGGGGGGAGGGGAGGGTCGCGGCCCCCCCCCCCCCGAGGGTCGCAGCCCCCCCACCCGAGGTGAAGACCACCGATTGCGCGCGCAGCAGGAGGTGAGACGTGGCGTCTCTCTCTGGCTCGGCCGGCAGGCCCGGTTGCTAGGGTAACCGTGACGCTGACCAAGCCCCGCCCCCCGGCCGAGCCAGAGAGAGAGATACCGCGTCTCAGCTGCTGCGCGCGCGGGCCCCCTCCCCCCGAGGGTCGCGGCCCCCCCCCCTCCGAGGGTCGCGGCCCCCCCCCCTCCGAGGGTCGCGGCCCCCCCCCCCCCCCCCCCCCCCGAGGTGAAGACCGCCGATTGCGGCTGTGCGAGACGGCCGGCGGGGCAGGTTGCCAGGGTAACCGTCGACGCTCAGCAAGCCCCGGCCGAGCCAGAGCAAGACGCCGCGTCTCAGCTCCTGCTGCGCGCGCACCCTAGCGGCGCTGGGCTGAGGCTCGGCCCTCCAGCCTTTGACTGGGGCCGGGAGGTGCCTAGCTCGGGCGTGGGTGCAGAGGAGACGCCGAGGCTTCTAGGCCTACCTGGAAAAACGGGGAAAGGTAGGAAAATTAATGAGATTAGATAAGTTAATTACTTTCTAAATTTTTTTAAATACAATATGTGTTTTAAAAGCAACGTTTTTTTTTAAGACGCAGAAAGCGGGAAAAAGAAAGGAAAAGTTTGGAATCAAGATGGTGGCGACTCACCTCGGTTCAGAAGGATAAGGCCCGGCCACACACGCACCGATTGGCCCGGCGGCACACGCCAGCAACCCGGCGTACGATTGGTCGAGCTCGAGGTCACTCTGTCGCTGATGAGCGGATAATGAGATGCTAATGAGCGGAATGTTAAGGTTTTTGGGATACCGCGGGCGCGATTTTAGCCCGGCCGAAACGTAAATACGCTTAAAACCGTCTCGGAAGCGTAAGCTTTCTTTGGAGGTAACGCGCGCATAGGTACGCCCTGTAACTTTTGAGCGCATACCCGACAGACGCACACGCGATGACAGACAGACAGAAGTACCGATTTATATATATATATAGATAGATAGATAGATGGCGACCAGAACTGTACGCAGTACTCTATGTGTGGTCTAACCAAGGTTCGATGCAGGTTTAGCATAACTTCTCTACTTTTCAATTCTATACCTCTAGAAATAAACCCTAGTGCTTGGTTTGCTTTTCTTATGGCATTGCTAACCTGTGTCACAACTTTTAGTGATTTGTGTATTTGTAATCCGAGATCCCTTTGCTCCTCTACCCCACCTAGACTCCCCCCCCCTCCAAGTGACCAGTGACCTCCCTATTCTTCCTACCAAAATGCAATACCTCACATTTATCTGTGTTGAACTTCATTTGACAATTATATGCCCATTCTGTAAGTTAATTAATGTCCTCCTGTAATTTGTTGCAGTCCTCCTCAGTATTGACTACCCCCCCAATTTGGTGTCATCTGCAAATTTAGAAATTGTGTATTTGATTCCTAAATCTAAATCGTTAATGCAAATTGTGAACAGCAGTGGTCCCAGCACTGATCCTTGTGGAACACCACTACTCACCTGCCACTGAATAGCTACCCCTTTACTCCTACTCTCTGCTTTCTGTCCTGAAGCCAGCCAGCAATCCATTCTGCTACTTGTCCCCTGACTCCACATTCTCTGACCTTGTTCATCAGTCTAATATGGGGTACCTTATTGAAGGCCTTTTGAAAATCCAGATAAATTACATCTACTGCATTACCATTGTCTACTCTTGCCGTCAAGATAACGACAAAGTGCTCCAATTTCTCTTATGGTTTTTGACCATCTCAACCTCCTTGAAGTGTTACTGCCTTGTAACACAATCCAGCCTTTGTGTTATCCTATACATAGGGCTACACAGTTTCTTTCTGCTCAGAAAACAAGTGGCACAGCTGGGATTTAGCAGGGCCTCTTGATTTGTTCTGTGATTATTGTTGCACAAAGTCTTCCAGCATTACTAATGCACTGTTTCACAACACTTGGCTAATTAGCAGAGCCTTGCACATAAACTTATTTTATGGTATCTTCTTGCGGTAAAGCTGATTTTTTTTTTTTGCTTTGTTACTCTTAATGTACAAGAATTAATGAGTCTGTAAAAGTTATTGGGAGATTGCTGGCAGCTTACGATACCCCTGCCTGCCATATAGATTTTAATTACACTTGGTGAACATGTCCTCAGCTTAAGTGCGTGTGTATATCCTGTTTTTATCAGTTCTGAAACTTGGTTAGTTTGCTGTTTTATCAGTAATTAAAGCTGTTTGGAAAATACGACTAATGTATACTGTGGCAGTTAAGTACTGGAGGTGTTAAAATATAATTTCATTATGGTGGTGAGTTAATCTTCTGTTTCATTTCAAAATTAATGTTGCAAACTGTTGAAGTGAAAATATGGAGCAAGAAATTGCGTTTAGCAGCGCCCATTTTTTGGGAGCTGTGAATGCCCGAGTTTTAAAATGGTATCCGCGGCGCGCACCACTTATGGTGAGAAGGGCGCCAGACCCCATCTTGGTGCAGGTGTTGGCATCTGGCGGAAGTATGCAGAACAGGTAGATCATGACGTAAACCAATCAATGAGCTCAGCAGTCCAGCCGATGCTCCCTCAAGCTCATACAGCTGAACATTCATTAAGCAGCAGGAAGGACCCCAGCACCAACACTATTTAAAGCAATCAGCAACTACTTACAGCTTAGTTGCTGGTTAATCTCTTCTGTCTGTTCCTACAATTCCACATGGTTTTTACTGCTTTCCATAGTTGTTTCAAAAGTCTACAGGGAGTGGTGTGGCAGGTGCTGAAGTACTTTTTGGTGACTTCAAGGCTTCTGCACAAACTAGTTGCTCCCAGACATGGGTGTACTAGTAGGCCTTCCTCTTGAAATAAAGCATGACTGGAGGAGCCCTTCCGTATTCGGCTGAGCAGGTCTCGAGATTTGTGGTGGTATGCTGCATGTTGCATAACCTTGCCTTCATTAGGGGACAGACCTTGCCACCAGCTATCAGGTGCGAAGCTGAAGAGCAAGAGCACAAGGATGCAGAAAAGAGGTGGCAACTTAGACAGTTCCTTTCTGCCCGCGCTGTACGTGAAGAACTAATTCAAATGAGATACTAGGAACTGGAACCGCAACCCCAATTCCCCATTCACCAACAGTCCCACACTCCTTACCATCGCTTTGTTACTGACCATCACTGCGTCCTCTTGGCCACAATACAAAAATAAAACCCATCACAAAATAAACATTACAAACCAAATTTATAAATGAAATCATGCTATATATTGCATACAAGCGTAATCACCCTTGTGCATTCCCTTAATGCCCGCCTTCTGTGTGCCTTTGCCTGTCCTAGTGCTCCTACGCAGTGGCCGCAGTATGGTTGGTGGAAGGCTGCTGACTTTCAGTGGAGGAGACTGCAGATAGCCTTGGAGGACGATGTCTAGCAGCTCTGGGCCTAGAAGGCCATGTTTCAGACTGCACCATCTTGGTATGGGCAGCAGCAGTCTGGGCTGGCTGTCTGACGGGCAACAGCAAGGGCACTGGTGGAGTGGGAGGACATCAGGCTCGTGCGCCATGGAGCCACTGCTACGCCCCCAGGTGGCGCCTCAGCAATCCTAGTAATTTGATGGACAGTTTGCTGGACTGCTGTGACACCATGCTAGCCCCTTTGAATACTGGTACCTGCAGACATGATGGCAACAGTCTGAGCTTGCATGGCAGCAATTTGATCATGCACACCTTCAGTGTGAGCTTCCACTGCAGGACTCCGATTTTTGATGGAAGCTGAGACGCCACATCATGGTTGGGTCCACAACTGTGTTGATTGAGTTGGCCAGTGCTTCCATGCTGGAAAGGATGGGCTCCAAGCTGTGTGCTCCTTGACATTGAACGCAGGCTTTCTGGCAGGCTTCCCAATGCAGAAGTCTCTGGCGAGCTGCCACCTGCGCTATCCTTCCTCTCTTTTCCCCCCCCACACCCCCGTGCCCGGTGTCTCACCACGTACAGATCCCGCCTCTAATCTATCCTCTAAGAAAAGCTCAGTGTCAGTATCTGAGCTGGTGGCTGAGTGTGTGAAATCAAGTTACAGTGTGTCATCTTCACTTTCTTCTTGGTCTTCCTCCAATCCCTGGCAAGATTGCACTTCTTGGGTATCAAAAGACAAATGCACAAGGGTACCATTGTGGTGAGGGGAGGGGGTGGAAAGCAAATAGGTGCATGCTTACACCAATCTGCAGCTTGTAAGTCAGAAGAGATTGTGGGATGAGGAGGAAATGGGATGTGAGAAGGAGGATTAAGTATGAGGATTCAGTCATCTAAAATGGATTCAGCCCCGGCGCTGGCCACGGCCTCCACAATGGCACTTCTGACAATGGTCAACACCATCTCCTCCATGGGGGTTAGAGCATGCAGCACCTCTCCCTCTCCGGTTAGTTCCTGCTGCCTCCAGTTGTGCACCACCTTCTCCTGTAAGAGAGAGGGAAGTGTCAGTGAGTGTTGTAAAATTTGTTTGGGTGATGTGGCTGTCATGGTTGAATAGCTGGCAGTGTTTACGAACTGAGAGATGTGGGTGTGAGGCTTTAAACAGTGTGCGAAGGTGAGGTGGAACATATGCATGTTAGGTATGAGTCCTGATTGATAGCGATTGGTGGCAGGTGAGTGTTGGAGTGGTAATTTGAATAGTGGCTGAGGCTAGTGGTGCAGTTGTTAGGATATGGCTGTGCCCATTTTTGGGGGCTATCCAATTTAGCCCCTATGATGTTTTTAATGCATTGTGTTATAAACTGATGCAATGTGGGTTTGTGCTTTGAATCTCCATGTTGCCAATAATTTTTTTTTGCATTACTAACATTAATATAATAAATCATAGAAAAACAAACAACATAAACCAGCTTAATGTTTTCTTAAAAATTGCGATAGCAAAGACCCTTTGAGACCTGTGCACTTTAGAGTGAATTGATGGGTAAACATCCAGATTGTTAATTTATTTGATTTATAAATAAATAAGACCATTACCTGAGTCCTCAGATGATCTATGCTTAGTCTCTTTCTCTACATGCCAGCCCTTTGTGACATTCACAGACATGGGGGTCAGTTGTCATATGTATGCTGACAACACCTCACTCTACCTACCTTCCGCAATTCTACCGACTGTCTGATAACAACAACAACTTGTATTTCTATCGTGCCTTTAACGTAGTAAAACGTCCCAAGGCGCTTCACAGGTGCGTTACAAAACAAAACCTGATACCAAGCCACATAAGGAGATATAAGGGCAGATGACCAAAAGCTTTGTCAAAGCGGTAGGCTTTAAGAAGCGTCTTAAAGGAGGAGAGAGCGGTAGAGAGGCGGAGAGATTTAGGGAGGGGAATTCCAGAGCTTCGGGCCTAGGCAGCTGAAGGCACGACTACCAATGGTTGAGCGATTATGATCGGGCTGCTCATGAAGCCAGAATTAGAGGAGCGCAGATATCTCGGAGGGTCATGGATAAATCAAAGGTCCATTTGGAAGACCAAAGCCATTGTTGTTGGCCTCCATTATAAACTCTGCTCCTTTCTCACTTATTCCATTCCCTCTTGCTCAGGCTGAACCAGACCATGCAAAACTTTGCAACCTGTTCAACCCCGAGCTGAGCTTCAAACCCCACGTCCTGCCCATTAACAAAACTGTTTATTTCCACCTATGCAATACCCCCGGTCTTTGCTCCTACTTGCTGCCCTTTCATTTCCGTCTTCAATAAACTTCAAATTGTCCAAAACTCAGCCACCCATCCGTATCTGTACTGTCTCTGACTGTCCATTATCCGGTTTTCACCAAGCTGCATTGGCTCCCTGTCCTCCAAATCCCTACATGGCCTTGCCTCACCCTATCTCTCTAACCTTCTCCAGCCTTATGCCCATCCTACTGTCTATGGTCTTTCAGCCACCTTGTATTTCTGCAAAATATGTACTATTTGTTATGCTGGATATCAATTTCTAACAAAAAAACATAAATATGTAGCTAATGGATAGGTTTCAGGAGACATAGACTGTGAAACTGAAGCTTAAGCAATTTATAAATATGTAAAACCCTTGTAATTTTTAATTATCTCCATACTTATTTATAATATGTACAGTACTACATATAATTTTAACTTTGTGGATATTTGTATTCTACTTTGGGTTAGCAGTACCTATCATTGTGGACATTAGCTGCCAGTGTGCTTTATGTCCTTGACATTGAACATTTACACAAGGTGATTAATAATTGAACTGTAACTGGCAGTTTATTGAGAAATAGCATTAGGCGATTGCCAGGAAGTTTAATAATTGAAGTACTGTCACATAAATAGAGGACTGAAATGTGAATGCTTAAAATATGAAACAGAATTAGCTTATTGGCTTGATAAGTTTGATGCACTTTTTTCAATATTAAAAATGCAAGACTATCTCCGGAAAAGAAACTAAATTATTTGTAGATTTTTTTTTTTTAATGCAACATGGTGAGAACCATATATCTCAAAGTATAATGCTCTAGTACTTCATTTCTTTTGAATGTCGCTACTTTCCTATAGTTATGATGAAGAAAGTTAACTAAGGAAAAGAAGAAAAATCACATTTACTATTATACTTTCACATTTACCAAAGCACTATTCTGCATATTACACAAAATAATCTGTTCAAATGTTAGAATTTTTCTAAATCAACTAACTGTTATATTCACAAAACAGTTCAGTGTGTTTGTGAAATATTGTGTAATTCAAAAACTTGAACACCTGAGGTTTTACACGAGTGCACCTGAAGAGTAGTAGCATATGGGTTTGTATCTATAATTCCACACATGGTGCATCAACAGTCTTAGCTGTACTACCATGGAAAAGTGTCCTTAGAATACCCAGCATCTCCCATATAGGAAGGAAGGAAATCACCTAGGGAAAATGCTCTTCCACTGTAGATTTCCTGTTGCATGAATCTTTTGTTTGTAGCCAGCCTACTGACCTAGAGTTTAACCGTGCCCCTTCCCCCTTCCCAGTGCAATGGCTACCTGAAGAATGTTTCACAAACTGGCCTTGGATCCAGACTGGCTTCATATTGGAAGGACTTCGAAGTATAGGTAACTTGAGTCAGTCAGGGAGAGATTCCAGAAAAGGGAGAATTATTATACATTCCAGAATTATTGTATAAACCAATCATTGTGATGTCTGTGTACAATTTATAATTTGCACAAAGTTTACAGGATGAAATACTGGAATCTTAATTGGTGGCTGTGCTGGATTTTAACGCTGCTGTAGGCTGACTTTAGGAAAGGCGCTGATGGGCTTAAGTCCTACTGTATAGGTCTGTGACTTTCTGCTGAGGGAGAGCACAGGTCTCGTCTGAAGTTGATGAAATTAGTGAGGAATGTTTTAGGTTCCAGGTCAGCTGTTTCTAGGGGTCTGCGATGAGTACATTGTGTAAGGAGTTTGGCAGTGAAGCAATTGCCTCATTCCTAGTCATGGATTTTGTGGGTAGCTGAGGCTCCATGCCACAACTCCACACACTTACGAGTCCCAATAGTAATGACTTTGAACTGTTGGACAAAGGTGACAGATTCATTATGATGTTATACCTTAAGTCAGTTGTGCAATCTAAACTTTCTTGACAACCTGCTCATTAGTATGTTACCCAAGCAGCTTTTTGAAATAGAATTTCTCTCTCAACAGCTGCACAAAAATAAATTATACCCCATTGAGCTACAATTTTTTTGTCCTTTTTCTTAAAGATGTGCTTTAAGGTTATTTGAACTGATCTGTATCAATCCAATTTGGATCTTTCCAAATTAAGCTGAACTTTAAAGAAACATTCAGCGAAATTTCTGTTTTTAATGATTGTAATTACAGAAAAATTCTAGATTTCTTCTCTCCCACATTTATTTGGGTTTTTTTTTCCTGTGAAGTGTTTACTCCCTGGTCTATGCCCCTCCTATAGTCAAAAAGAGTGTTGCTGTTCAAGCAGCTCTAGGAGGCACGTAACAAGACTCCTAATTCCTCCCACAGCTCTATTTTGTAATGTCACATAACAGTCTAGCTGAGATCAGCAACTCAGCAGCAGGTGGGATCTAATCTTTTTTCTCCACAAGATAGGTTCCAGACTAGCACTTCAGTGCACAGCACCATCTTGCTATCATTATTTTAGGTTTCTGTGTCTTGAGAGATTAGTTAAAGTAAATTTAGTGCCTGTCTTGAAAATCAGTGCTGCAGATAATGGAAAGCATCACCATTTTTTTTATTTAATTAAAGGAACTTCCCATGACTGGAGACTTCGTTGTGATGCTGTGGATGTATACTATACCTTGTTTGGCCTCAGCAGACCTTCTTGCCTTCCTCTACCTGAGCTAGGTCTCGTCCTCAACTTGAAGGAAAAGAAGACTGTGCTGAATCCTATTATTATTCCTGAGACAGGAGCAAGTGGTCAAGAGATCATAGGCACTGCAAACATACATGGGCTAATGTCTGGCTTCCAGATTAATGTAAGCAAGTAACAGTATTTTCTCGCAATTCATTTTGATGCTAATTCAACACTCTCGAGTCCCATTACCCCTGTGCTCCCCAACCTACATTGGCTCATGGCCCAGCAACATCTCGAATTTGAAATTCTCATCCCTCCATGGCCTCATCCCTCCCTAGCCCCTACAACCCTCCGAGATCACTGTGCTTCTCCAATTCCGGCCTCTTGTGCATCCCTAATTTCCTTCGGAACACCATAGGCGACCATGCCTTCAGTTGTCTAGGCCTTAAGCTCTGGATTTCCCCCCCTAAATCTCTCCATCTCTCTCTCCTCTTAATACGCTTCTTAAATCCTTCCTCTTTGACTAAGCTTTTGGTTGCCTGTCCTAATATTTTATATGGCTGTATCAAATTTTGTCTTAATACACTCCCTTGAAGCACTTTGGTATGTTTTACTATGTTAAAGACATTATATTAATGCAAGTTGTTGATGCAGGTATTGTATATACTTTTAAAAATGATTAAAATTAGATATAATTTCTTTACTGCGAGCTTCCTGAATTAATATCTCCATTCCATAATCAGCAGGCACAATTTAAATGCAGCTTATTCAACCATTTCATTCCCCTTCACCTCCCTCACACCAGAAAAAGAAAACTTCTTTTTACATGATGTTTCATTCAAAATTCTGAGAATTAAGGAAACCCCCCACAGATGCAGGAAACCATGATTAGGTGACCCTGATCCTCAAATTCAAGAGGATCTGGTCGGAAGATGGACTACTTGCAGTAGTTGGCATCTGTTCAGCATTAGTGCTGGAAAGTTTGAGGTAATGATCGCTCACTGAATAATAGCAGTCTGTTACAAATAGTTCAATTGTTCAGTATTGATTTATTTAAAAAATAGTGAGAGGAAGTGGTGGTAATCCATGTATTTAATCTAGTTTTGCTGTGAGAAACGTGCACAAAAGCTCAAGACTTTAAACAAAATTCTTTTTCAATTAATGCTGGATTCCACATTTGCATTCTTTACATTTAAAGTAACAGTAAATATAATTTTCTCAATTACGGATTCCCTAATGCATTCCTCATTTAATGACCTTTCATAAAGGGAGTTAACCTGAAACATTCTGTTCGATCATTGAGATGCAGCTTAAAAAACAATTTAGACTTTACCTTGTTAACTGTTGTATAAATGTTGATATTGTAAAATAAAATACTACAAACGTGTGTATTCTCCTACAGAAACCACTTTTAATCCAAGTCACTTGTCTTCTGTATATTCACATTGGAGGTTGTACCTTTTTTGTCAGGTTTCCCAAAGAATGTTGATCGGATGAAACATTGGCCCTGAATTTCCGGTCGGAGGCTTCCCACGGGGATATACCTCCGATCCACAAATAAAATCCGCACCTACCTGGGGGCCCGGGAGGTATGGAGACTTGCGGTCCTGGGCCTTCCCGGGTACCTGCTGGTATTCCAGGGGCGCAGGCGGATTGCAAGCGCCATTGGGATCACATGTATTACAGAATCCCCTCAAGTATGAATGGGAATACCCCAAAAAATACCTCTACACTTCAAATCATTTTTTTTTAAATCACATTTAAAATTAATTAAAATGGCATTTAAATTAAATATTTAAAACAAATTTAATTTTTTGAAAAATAAATTTACATGTTTTGAAGGGGCTAAAAATAAACTTATTTCACAGGTTTTTAAATGTATAAATTATTGATAACTTTTTATTTTTCTGTTTTTTAAAACTCTTGGGTAAAAGCAGGCCTTATACCTGCTTTTATCAGGTGTAAGAATTTCACTGGCATTTGCTGGGATGAAGTTGGGCAAATAGCCCAACTCTCCGCCTGCGGATGCCCTTTTCCCGGGGATACGTCGAGAAAATTCTTGACAGATTGCAAGTTCCTGGTTTTGGCATGTGCGCAGTGCATGCCTAAACCCAGAACTGGCGTGGTCCCTACAGGTGTGTATGCACCGGTAGGGGCTACAAATTACCGCCCAGAAGTTCTGAATAGTGGCTTCACATACAAGTAGGAGCTTCTTCCAACATGGAAGAAAAAATAAATCACCTGGGAGCATTGCCCCTTTATGAGCTTTGCTAACCAGGTGACCTTCCTTTACTTTGCCCATTTCTAGGGTTTACCCGTAGTTTTTGTTTCCTTTTCTGTTGCCACCAATTCTCTGCTGTCTTTCACATTAGCAAAACAAATTACTTTGCTGTTCCATCAGTTGAATTAGTTCTGAATATACTGGTGTCATATATGGTGTCATTTTTAACCATATTGGATCCGTTACAAGACTGAAGATTGTTTTTCTGAGTTTATTTATTGTTTCATTAAAATGTTTGACTTGCCTCAGTACAGCCCACTGAGACCGTCCTCCATAAGCTTGGTTCCGGGAGGATTCTCTGCAGTTCTGGACAGCTTTGGATTTAAATTGATTTTGTACGGCTTGGATCCTTTCCAGTGACCAGTACCCTGAAATTATCTTTGCTACCTTTCATTATTGCACAGAATATGGCACAAACTTTTCCCTCTGAGCCTTGCCCTACTCTGGAGAGATAGGAACATCTGCACCCATTCCTTGCCATCCACAGGCTGGCCAAAGACTCAGAAGTGCTACTGGATGGTGTCACCATAGATTGAACAGTCCTGTCACGCTGTTGTTAATGTGTAAATTGTCCAGCAACCTGTGGCGAGGAAGCGATACCCCATGAATTGCGAATCACCACAAGTTGCTGGATGATTTGTGCCACTCCTCAGTCAGCCTCGTGAAAATGGCAGATCGCCCTCAACCTCCATGTAAGTTTCAAGAAATTGCTGTATTTTCACATTGTTAAATAAACTCACCACAAAGTTAGGGCTAGTACTTAACAGCGTAGGTACCTTTTTAATGACGAGATTTATGTTCCTGCATTCCCACTCAATCTTTTCGGCCCAGAAAGAGAACAATTGGAGTGTCATTCCTGCAGGTAGTAAATTGTTAGAGATTTTTAAATTCTTTTCCTTTCTCTTTTATTCTCTTAATCCCATCTTTCTTTTCCTACCTCTCTCTCCTTTCTGTACCTGATTTGACTTTAATTCACCCTATTTCCTTCTCTGTCATTCCTGTTTCTTTCTCGATCCTTAAATCTCTGGCTAAGGAGATAGTCTGTTGGTCCCAAATGCCCTGTCTCCCTCACCACGATCAGCTCACGCTTCCAGGAAAATGCAGAACAAAAAAATGTTAACATTTAAGGGAAAAGTCTAACTTCATTGGTTATAAACCGCTTTGAGATGTCCTGAGGTTGTGAAAGGCGCTATATAAGTTCCTTCCTTCCTTATTGTATAGGAGCAGATTTATAAAGTGGTAATGAGATTCATCAGCTGTTTTGTTTTTCTCTGGTGTCTGCCTTGGCTTAGTAGTAGCTCTCCACTTCCAAATCAGAAGGTTATGGATTCAAGCCCCACTCCAGAGACTTGATCACATAATCTAGGCTGAAAACTCAGTGTAGTATTGAGAGAGTGCTGCATTGTCTGATGTGCCATCTTTCAGATAAGATGTCTGCCTCTGCCCCCCTAAGGTGGATGTGTAAGATCCCATGACAATATTTATCCATCAACCACCACCACTTAAAACAGATTAGCTGGTCATTTATCTGATTGTTGTTTGTGGGACCCTGCTGTGTGCAGATTGGCTGCTATGTTTTGCTAAATTATAGAAGTGACTACACTTCAAAAGTACTTCATTGGCTGTGAAGATCCTTAAGTTGTCAAAGGTGCTATATAAATGCAAGTTCTTTCTTTTCCAGGAAGAGGAGCATCTTGCCAAGGACTCTGCACCTACCGGGCCTGGAGTTCAGCAGGGTGTAAAGAGAAAAGCTGAGACCCCACTTGGTTCCCCACTGGAACCTGGCCAAATTCTGGAGAAGGATGAAGATAACAACAAAGTTAAACTTAAAATCAAAGTAAGGAGGTTCTTTTAAATTGATTGCAAATGCAGTTTCTGGAAAATAGAGCAACTCTTCACCTTAATTGAAATAAAAACAGAAATTGCTGGAAACACTCAGCAGGTCAGGCAGCATCTGTGGAGAGAGAAACAGAGTTAACCCTTCAGATTGATGACCTTTCATCAAAACTGGAGGATGTTAGGGATGAACAGCTTTTAAGCAAGTACAGAGCAGGGAAAAAGTGGGTGGGAAAAGAACAAAAAAAAGAGAGCTGTGATGGGGTGGAGGGCAGGAGTGATTAAATGGCAAGTGGTGATGGTGCAAGGCAAAAAGGTGTGATAATGAGACAGGTATAGAAACAAAAGAAGGATCCAGAGGTGGTGTTAATGGTTATAGCAGAGGGGGCGGGAAGCATGGAAAATCTGACCGAGGAGAAGGTGCCCATGGCTCAAGAGTATGGTGGAAGAAAGGCAGGTGGACCCTAGGATGTGTGGACCACCCCACTGGCTGTGTACCGATGGACCACCTCCACTCCCAGTGGCTCTGATGCCGCCATCCTCACTTAATGTTGAGGATGGCTGCACCAATATTGAGGCCGGAAGGCTGTAAAGTGCCTAGTAGAAAGATGAGGCGCTGTTCCTCAAGATTGCGTTGAGCTTCATTGGAACAGTGTAGGAGACCGAGATCAGAGTGGGCTGAAGAATTAAAGTGGCAAGCGACTGCAAGCTCGGGGTCACGCTTGCGGACTGAACAAGGTGTTCAGCAAAGCGATCACCCAATCAGCGTTTGGTCTCCCCCAATGTAGGGGACAGCACATCATGAACAGAGAATACAGTATACGAAGTTGGAAGAAGTACAAAATGCTTTTTCACCTGGAAGGAGTGTTTGGGGCCCTGGACAGTGGGAAGGGGAGCAGGTGAAAGAGCAGTTGTTACATGGGAAGGTGCCATGAGAAATGGAGCAGGTGTTGGAAGAGTGGACCAGGGTGTCGCAGAGGTAATAGTCTATGAAGAATACATCTTTGTGTCCCCTTCACAGCTTACTTTCCCACCTCGCTTTGTATCATCAGCAAACTTTGATACATTGCACTCAGTCTCCTCATCTAAGTCATTGATGTAGATTGTAAACAGCTGAGGCCCCAGCACTGATGCTTGCGGCACTCCACTCGTTACAACCTGCCAACCCGAAAATGTCATGTTTATTCCTACTCTGTTTTCTGTTCGTTAACCAATCCTCTTAACCATGCTAATACATTACCCCCCATTCCAAGAACCCTAACCTTGTGTAACCCGAATCTTGTGTAACAACTTCTTGTGGCACCTGATTGAATGCCTTTTGAAAATCCAAATACACTACACCCACTGGTTCCCCTTTAGCTACCCTGCTAGTTACACCCTCAAAAATCTCTAAGATTTATCGAACACAATTTCCCTTGCATAAAACCGTGTTGACGCTGTGTAATCATATGATTTTCTAAGTGCCCTGTTACCATGCCCCTAAAAGCATTTTCCCTACTACTGATGTCAGGCTAACTGGTCTATAGGAAGGAAAGAGTTGGAGAAGTTGAGGCTGAAGTGGAAGTTAACTTGTCACCTTAATTGGTTTGTTTGTGTAAACTGAACAGATTAGTACAACAGATATGTATAAGTATCAGCCATTTGTTAACATCTTAAATTCCAACATTGTAAAAATGCAGGGTGACATTTCTGCCTTATGCAAAAAAAATCTTGGTACTATAATTTTTATTTTATTTTAGTTTTCTAATTCTCAAGAAGATGAAGAGATTGACATGGATTCTGTTCACGATAGTCAGGCTTTTATTTATCACCAGCTGAACATACTTGAACGACCATCCACTCCAGGTGAGAGAAATCTGAACAAGTTGCTACATTAAATGTGGGAAAAGGGACCAAGTGGTGCTCAGAGTTACAGTAAGCTAATGTATGTGACTGTGTGTGTATTTATTGTCTCTACTGAATGAGCAGTTCACTCATTATCGAGGTACACGCATGTATAATGGTCACTTCAGTAAGATAGTAGACTGCTGCATGTGGAATTGAATCCCAGCAAAGAGATAAAACTCAGGAAAGGAACAAAGAAAAAAGGCAAGAATTTTTTTTTTTTTTTTTTTTTTTTTAAAAAGGTGCAACTGCTAATTAAATATGGATTCAATGGATTGTGCAATAATAATATCACTGTTTTGCTGAATGAAGCTCTCCGCTCATTCAAATTGTATTTTGAGGTCAACATATAGTTGGCAAAATATATTTGTTTTATTTCAATATCAGCTGGCTTTAGAACAAGATCTTGAGCAACTGGTATTTATAGTATGACTACCATAAATATAAGTAAGTGTGTGTGTGTGAGATGCACATAAATAGTAAGCAGTGTGAATTTAAAAAAGTATAATTGTGTACTATTTTCATAGGAAAAGAAACACCAGCCATAGAAACTGCCATGATTTCCATGCCAGCTACCCCACTTCCTTCACTTGGCAAAGAGTCCAGCTCATCGAGACATGGGGAACATCACCATCACCACCATCATGAACACAAGAAAAAGAAGAAAAAGCATAAACACAAGCATAAGCATAAACACAAACATGATGGGAAAGACAAAGAAAAAGACCTGTTTACTTTTACAAACAGCCCGGCTAGTGGGCGGTCTCTAAACTCTCCTTCCATTTCAGACTAAATTATATGGTGAACCATCTAAGCAGCCCAGTATATCAAATATTTTGAAGAAGGAAGAACTGAATGTGAAGCGAGACAGACAACTTCAGCCCTCTTTTTTTTGCCAAACTGCAGTTCATCAAGCAAGTAACCAAATTGTGTAATCTACATGTACAAACTGAATATGAGCCACATTCCATGTGTTTAGCTGACCTAACTTGGCAGCTAGTGGTTTCTCCAAACTGACACTCCTTGCTTTTTTTTTGAGACTGCTTAAAATTAAGTTCCTGCCCCCCCCCCCCCCCCCAAACTGTACAGTTATTCTATATAAGCACATCTTTCCTAGAGGTCTGCTGAATTAGCAGGACCCTGCTGCACACCGCACTCTATCTGCTTTTTTGCCTGCCCAAAATTTCTCGGGATGGCAAAAGTTGTTCACAGTAAAACCTTGTACGCTACAATGAACAATGTCGGAATAACCATGCAGTATAGAAAAAGGTATGGGCATGAAATTCCTGACTGTCTGCTCTGCCACTGCAAGTAGGCCTCTTGGGCGCAAGTACAGCTGAAGCCTGTGGAGGACATAATGGGTGGAATTCCTGGAGTAGCCCAGGACCTCCCCCGAATATGCAAACTTGATGTAATGGGGACATGGTGCGGCAGGGGCAGCACTGGAAAAAGGAGAGGAGAAAACATGGAGTGGAATCCCGGTGGACCCAGTTTTATTGCATTTTCCAGATCCCCATAGGGCGATGCATCCCAGTTCAGCAGTGGGCCTGATCGAATTTCGGAACCTTAGTCATCACTGCCTACTAGGGTTGTAAAGGGACACCTAGTGACCCCTCCCCCTCCATGATTAAGTTGAAGGTCGTTTTCAAAAATGTTCACACTTTACTGCCAGCTTATGCTATATTTAGTTGGCAGTTGTATTTAACTATAAATTTCATTTGTGATATCCTGTTAACTAATGATGGCACTGATTCTTTTACTTGCATCAAAGGACTTCTGGTGCAAGGCATTTTATTAGAAAATTGTTTGTATTGCATTTACTCTGGTTTTATAAGAACGCTGTTGGGTCTATGTAAGTCTATATAATAAAATTTTGTGTCTTTAGTGATTGTAGCGTCTGTTGTGAATGTAAGTCAGTTTTCTTTTGCCTCATTGGCTAAATGTCTTCCTCATTGTTTAAGTACCTTTTCTTTTCCCTCATTAAGTTTGTGTTTTTTCTTTGTTATTTTCAACATTTGTTATTCATGAATCATATTGCACAAACCTTTCTCCCAAATTTAAATTTTCTCTCCAATCATATTCCTCAAAGTCCCCAATCACAGTACAGCAAAAAACTGCCTAATCCCATTGCAGCAAAAAGCATTCTCCCACGATACAGCCACAGCGATAAGTTTCTCACCCGCCCCCTTACATTGTCTTAAAAATGACATTTCTGTCCTCTTAAAAGTATAAATGCCACAAATCCATGTACAATAGAAATAAACAAGCCAAATTGCAAGGCTCCCTATCAAGACCCAAGACTCGCACTAGCCTTCAACTTGACTGCCAGGCATCAGCTAGATTGCCACTTTTAGCCTGTGGCTGGGACTACACCTTCTAGCTTGCACTGTGCCAATTTGACATATGTTCCCTGAAGCTGAATCGGCTGTGGAATTCATTGAGTTACAATAGCAGTGATTTAAGTGTCTGCCTAATGCCTCAGTGCAGGACCGTCAGAATGTCAATTACTTGACGACAGGCTTTAGACTACACATGAGCAATCATGGAAGATCTAATAGATTGAAAATATTTTTCATTTTTGTATATCCAGTGATTATTGACTCTACTGTATATTTTAATATAGCAGATAATAGAATTGCTTGAATAATTTCTACATTATAATATTTTACACAGTCCTCTGCTAATTTAGGTCTAGATTTACTGAGTAGTGCATTTAAAATACTATGAATCAGTGGGTTTCTATTTTACAGGGGTATTGTTATTTCAGCAGTAAAGACATTTTCCAGGTAGACCTAGGCAAGGCAGAAGCTAGAACCTTTTACAGGTTTCTGTTTAGCAATATACCTAACTTTGTAATCATTTCTTTGTACAGTAAGATTCTGGAATTGTTAATAAACGGCAAGATTTAGTGTATAATTTTAATAAACTAGTGCTTTTATTTAGGACATTACTATACAGCTGTCTTTGTGATGGTGTTAAAACACATGTAGGAAATGCTGTAATTAATCAGAAAATCTGAATTTTTAAAGTTTTAACTTGGTTTTTGTACTTGTGCCTATAGAAGCAGGGCATACAAGTTGTGAATATTACGTGAATTTTATTTTGGAAGTGTATGTACTTGACAATTTCCAGTTTATAATTCTAATATAATACACCTGCAAAAATCACTATGTATTGTTTCTAATCTAGTTTTTTTTTAATCTGATATTTGGTGGAACTTTTTAATGTTATTTGTGTAGAGTTGTGTTATCAATAATGAATACACAAAACTAATTTAAAAATAAGAGGACATCATTTTAACACATCTCTAATCTGATATAATACATGTTTTACAGACAGATTATTTTATAATAGTTTATGTGTGACCAAGGCTTAAAACGTGTTACTTTTTTGCTGTATTTGTAGACTTGTCACTTGAAAAATATCAGATCTAGTAAGTATGGCTTAAAAGATGTTGCAGGCTTTAGAAAGCTGTATCCTCCATCAATGTGCGATTGCTGTTAAATCTTCAGGTTTTAGAATTTGTCCCATATTTAGTTAGAAGATGAGGATGAATTCGTTCAAAATTACTACATTCTGGGATAGTACCAGAGCTTCGAAAAGCAGTAAAAGTTACACCTTTATTGAAAAAAGGAGGCAAGGACTGTGGCATATGATTTAGCATGGCTTCTTCCATCATGATACATAAGGTATTTAAAAATCACAGGAGATGCATGCTTTGGTTTATATTGATGCAACTGATTTTCATTTTATCTCAACCAGGTGTCCAAAGGATGGGTCAAGACAAATACAAACATTTTGTGGATTTCTTCAAGTATGTGTTTGGCAGTTTTATTTTCTAAATTTAAAAAAATGCAATTATTTAAATGTGTTTCGTCTTGATCTTTTTCTGGAATTTTTTTCTCAACCTTACTGGTTCAAATTGGACAGAGTAACATTTGTGGATTAGTAGTCAGACCAAATAGCTTCTATGGACTGAAATAGATAGGCTGCATAATGCATAGTTTAGCTCAGCAATCATGACTAATAGTTGTTTACTATTTAAGAAAACTAGGAATATAGGAACAGGAGTAGGCCATTTAGCCCCTCGAGCCTGTTCCACCATTCAGAGAGATCCTGGCTAATCTGAAAGTGAATATCAGGAGTGAGATGTTAATTTAACTGTTGTAAAATCTATGTTGTCATTGATGCTTTTCACTTATTCTTTTACCGTTTAATAAATTTGTTCAACAGTTGAAACCTAAGTCGCAGTCTAGAGCAGTGTTGAGTTTTGTTCCGAAGTCGAGGAAGATCATGTGAGGGTACATGATAAAAACCAGTAAGCCAAAATAAAGTGGATAGTTGTTGCAGTCCCCAGTAATGCAACAAATGTACCTGGATCAGTGGTTCTCAAACTGGGGTCCGTAGAACTTTCCGGGGGTCTGCAAAATAACAAGAGTACAGAGCAGGGCTGGCCTTACGGAACGTGGCGGCCACAATCCGCTCGCACCAAGCCAGCCTCCAGCCGCTGCTCATTTGCTTACTCTCTGACTAACATAAGCAGCGCTGCTGCTGTTGCGTTTACCAATTTGCATGCGCGGCCAGGCCGGGGAGACGGTGGCTGAAAGAATGTGGGCTTGGTGTGTGGCGGGTGCAGAGTGCAGTCGCCAAATGTGCCGTGCTGAGTGGACTGGCTGTCTCGCGTAGGAAGGGTGTGTGCGTGGAGGAGTGCTGAGAGTGACTACAATTGGCAGGTAGACGCATCTCACTGATACGTAAGTAAGTACCTATTTACTTAAAAGCATTATTAAAACACGCTTTACAGTACTTGCAGGACTTTCATATTATGAGTATTATATAGTACTATAATTTAGGTGGGGGTCCGTGATTACTAATCGATTTTGAAAAGAGGTCCTCCAACCAAAAAAATTTGAGAACCACTGACCTAGATAACTGAGCAAATGCCAGCACACTCTGACATGGGGAAGCAGGGCTCATCTACAGAAGTGATCTGAGAATCTGAAGCCCAAATAAATATCTGGGTAAAAGAGAGCTTTTGGGGGAAAAAATGAGAAAAACCAAGTTACTACTGGATTGAGAAGAACAGAGCAGAAAAGTTTAAATGAACATAAGCCAAAAAAGCAGAGAGGAAGCTTGCAGAAGCAGTTTAGCATAAAGAAGTATGAAGCAGTGCACTTTGAATACAAAAATGGTAGATGGGGAAGTGGTATGAGGTAGATGAACAAAGGAATTCATGGGTCAAGGTACACAAGTCATTAAAAATTTCCTTGTAGGTGCATAAAGCAATTGGAACGGCTAATTCGATATCAACAATTTGCACTTGTATAGCTTCATTAATGTAGAAAATATCCCATAACACTTCAGAGCAATAAGGAAAAGATGGACATTGAGCCAAAGAAGGAGATAATAGCTTGGTCAAAGAGGTGGGTTTTAAGGAGAACCTTGAACAAGGAGTTGGGGCTTTGGGGGTGAATTTTAGAGAGTAGGGCCTATGTTGCTGAAGGCAGAGCTGTCAATGGTGGGCCAAAAGGAGGGAGGGATGCTCAAGGGGCTGGAGTCCGAGGAACAGGGGAGGTTGTAGGGTGGAGAAGGTTACTGAGAGAGGGTGGGTGAGGCATTGAAGTGATTAGAACACGAATGGGAATTTCAAATTTGTGATGTTGAGGTACTGAGAGCCAATCTAGATTAGCAAGGATGGGGGTTGAAACATAGAAGATAGGAGCAGGAGTCGGCCATTCGGCCCCTCGAGCCAAATTCAGTACTCTGTCCCTGCTTTCTCCCCATATCCCTTGATCCCCTTAGCCTTAAGAAATATATCTAACTCCTTCTTGAATATATTTAATGAATTGGCCTCAACTGCCTTCTGTGGTAGAGAATTCCACAAGTTCACCACTCTCTGGGTGAAGAAATTCCTCCTCATCTCAGTCCAAAATAGCTTATCCCTTATCGTTAGACTGTGACCCCTGGTTCTGGACTCCTCCGCCATCGGGAACATCCTTCCTGCATCTAGTCTGTCTAGTCCCATTAGAATTTTATACGTTTCAATGAGATCCCCTCTCATTCTTCTAAACTCTAGTGAATATAAGCCTAATCAACCCAATCTCTCTTCATATGCCATTCCTGTAATCCCAGGTATCAGTCTGGTGAATCTTCGCTGCACTCCCTCCATGGCAAGAACATCCTTCGTCAGATAAGGTGACCAAAATTGCACACAATACTCAAGGTGTGGTCTCACCAAGGCCCTGTACAACTGCAGCAAGACATCCTTGCTCCTGTACTCGAGTCCTCTCGCTATGAAGGCCAACATACCATTTGCCGCCTTAACCGCCTGCTGCACCTGCATGCTTACCTTCATCGACTGGTGCATAAGGACACCCAGATCTCGTTGCACTTCCCCTTTTCCCAATCTGTTGCCATTCAGATAATAATCTGCCTTCCTGTTTTTGCCACCAAAGTGGATAACCTCGCATTTATCCACATTATACTGCATTTGCCATGCATCTACCCAATCACCCAACCTGTCAAAATCATACTGGAGTTTCTCTGCATCCTCCTCACAGCACACATGCCCACCCAGCTTTGTGTCGTCTGCAAACTTGGAGATATTACATCTAGTTCCCTTGTCTAGATCATTAATATATATTGTGAATAACTGGGGTCCTAGCACCGATCCCTGCGGTACCCCACTAGTCACTGCCTGCCACTCGGAAAAAGACCCGTTTATTCCAACTCTTTGCTTCCTGTCTGCCAAACCGGTCTCTATCCAAGTCAGTACCTTATCCCCAATCCCATGTGCTTTAACTTTGCGCGCTAATCTCTTATGCGGGACCTTACCGAAAGCCTTCTGAAAGTCCAAATACACCACCTTCACTGGCTCTCCCTTATCCTAACAGTTACATCCTCAAAAAATTCCAGATTAATCAAGCATGATTTACTTTTTGTAAATCCATGTTGATTTTGTCCGATCCGGTCACTGCTTTCCAAGTGCTCTGCTATTACATCTTTTATAATGGACTCTAGCATTTTCCCCACTACCGATGTCAGGCTTCGGTCTATAATTCCCCGTTTTCTCTCTACCACCTTTTTTAAATAGTGGGGTTACATTAGCTACCCTCCAATCCATGGGAACTGTTCCAGAGTCTATAGAATTTTTGAAGATGACCAGCAATGCATCTACTATTTCTTGGGCCACTTCCTTAAGTATCCTAGGATGTAGATTAACAGGCCCTGGGGATTTATTGGCCTTCAATCCCATCAATTTCCCTAACACCATTTCCCTACAAATACTGATTTGATTTCAGTTCCTCCCTCTCATTAGACCCTATGTTCTCCAACATCTCTGGGAGGTGTCCTCCTTTGTGAAGACAGAACCAAAGTATCTATTTAATTGGTCAGCCATTTCTTTGTTCCCCATTATAAATTCTCCTGATTCTGACTGCAAGGGACCTACGCTTGACTTCACCAATCTTTTTCTCTCCACATATCTATAGAAGCTTTTACAGTCAGTTTTTATGTTCCCTGCAAGCTTACTCTCACTCTATTTTCCCCCTCTTTATTAATCCCTTTGTCCTCCTTTGCTGAATCCTAAACTGCTCCCAATCCTCGGGTTTGCTGTTTTTTTCTGGCCAATTTATATGTCCTCTCCTTGGATCTTATGCTATCCCTAATTTCCCTTGTTAGCCATGGTTGAGTCTCCTTTTTTATTTTATTTTTATGCTAAATAGGGATGAACAAATTCTGTAGTTCATCCACACGATCTTTAAATGTTTGCCATTGCCTATCCACCGTCAACCTTTTAAGTATCGTTTCCCAATCCATCCTAGCCAACTCGCACTTCATACCATCGTAGTTTCCTTTATTTAAATTCAGTACCCTAGTCTCTGAGTCAACTACTTCACTCTCCATCTTAATAAAGAATTCTATCATATGATCACTCCTCCCCAAGGGGCCTCGCACAACAAGATTGCTAATTAATCCTTTCTCATTGCATAATACCCAGTCTAAGATGGCCTGATCTCTAGTTGGTTCCTTGACATATTGGTCCAGGAAACCATCCCGTATACACTCTAGGAGCCGGTGAACCCCATTGAGGCTCACAGTGATTACGTCTGTGACAAGTGTCTGCTGCTACAGGAACTCCAGCTCCGTGTTGATGAGCTGGAGTCTGAACTTCAGACACTGCGACACATCAGGGAGGGGGAGAAGTACCTGGACTCTGTGTATCAGGAGGTGGTCACACCTATGAAGTTAATTAATTCAGATGTAGCCCAGGGACAGGACGGTGTGACTACGAGTGAGGCAGGTACGGGGATGCAGGAGGTAGAGCTGGAGGAGCCGCAGCCCTTGCTCTTGTCCAACAGGTTCGAGGTTCTTACTCCCTGTGGGGACATGAGCAGGGACTGCAGGGAGGATGAGCAACCTGGCCACAGCACCGTGGAACGGGGGGCCATTCAAGAGGGGGGAGTAAATAGAAATGTTGTAGTGGTAGGGGATAGTATTATTAGGGGGATAGATAGAGTTCTCTGCAGCCGAGAGCGAGAGTCCCGAAGGCTGTGTTGCCTACCCGGTGCCAGGGTTAAGGACATCTCCTCTGGGCTGGAAAGAAACTTGCAGTGGGAGGGGGTGGATCCAGTTGTCGTGGTCCATGTTGGTACAAACGACGTAGATAGGACTAGGAAGTCGGTTCTGTTAAAGGAGTATGAGCAGCTAGGGGTCAAATTAAAAAACAGAACCTCAAGGGTAATAATCTCTGGATTATTACCTGAGCCACGAGCGAATTTGGCTAGGACAAATAAAATTAGAGAGTTAAATGCGTGGCTCAAAGACTGGTGTGGGAGAAATGGGTTTTGCTTCCTGGGACACTGGCACCAGTACTGGGGCAGGAGGGAGCTGTTCCGTTGGGATGGGCTTCACTTGGCCAGTGCTGGGACTAGAGTCCTGGCGGATCATATAACTAGGGCTGTAGAGAGGGCTTTAAACTAACTAGTGGGGGGGAGGTTCCTAGAGAGCAAATAATAAAAATGACAACAGAGAAGGTCATAGACTTAGGTAGCAGTGGGGAAATTAAAAACCTGAGCGTGTCAGGAAGGGGCAGAAGGTATGGAGTAAAAGGTAAAGTAATAAAAAGGGCAAAAGCAGGAACTAAGTGTCACAAAACATATTTGAAAGTTCTCTATCTGAATGCATGTAGCATTCGTAACAAAATAGACGAGTTAATGGCACAAATAACTACATATGGGTATGATCTTGTGGCCATTACAGAAACATGGCTGCAGGGTGACAATGCCTGGGAATTAAACATACCAGGTTATTTAACGATCAGGAAGGACAGGCAGGAAGGAAGGGGCGGTGGGGTGGCTATGTTAATAAAGGAAGGAATCACTGTAATACAGAGAAATGATATTGGGTCAAAAGATCAGGATAATGAAACAGTTTGGGTGGAGGTAAGGAATAATAAGGGGAAAAAAACACTAGTGGGCGTAGTCTATAGGCCTCCGAACAGTTGCAACTCTGTTGGACGGAGTATCAATCAGGAAATAGTTGAGGCTTGTAATAAGGGAACATCTATAATTATGGGGGATTTTAACTATCATATTAATTGGACAAATCAAATTGGGCAGGGCTGCCTTGAGGATGAGTTCATTGAGTGTATTAGGGATGGGTTTCTTGAGCAGTATGTAACTGAACCGACCAGGGGGCAAGCAACCTTAGATCTGGTCCTGTGTAACGAGACAGGATTAATTAAAAATGTCCTAGTAAAGGATCCCCTTGGAATGAGTGACCATAACATGGTTGAATTCCATATTCAATTAGAGGGTGAGAAGGTTGGATCTCAAACAAGCGTGCTAAGCTTGAATAAAGGAGACTATGAAGGTATGAGAGTGGAATTGAGTAGAGTGGATTGGGAAAATAGATTAAAGGGTAATACGATACATGATCAGTGGTGTACATTTAAGGAGTTATTTTACAACTTCCAAAAAATATATATTCCACTGAGAAGAAAATGGTGTAAAAGAAAAGACAGCCATCCGTGGCTAAGTAAAGAAATTAAGGATCGTATTCGACTAAAAGCAGGGGCATATAAGGTAGCCAAATCTAGTGGGAGGATAGAGGATTGGGAAAACTTTAAAAGACAGCAAAAAATAACAAAAAGATTGATTAAGAAAGGGAAGATAGATTATGAAAGTAAATTAGCAAAAAATATAAAAACAGATAGTACAAGTTTTTATAGTTATATAAAAAGAAAAAGGGTGGCTAAAGTAAATGTTGGTCCCTTAGAGGATGAGACCGGGAAATTAATGGTGGGAAATATGGAGATGACAAAAACACTGAATATTTTGTATCAGTCTTTACAGTAGAAGACACTAAGAATATCCCAACACTGGACAAACAGGGGGCTATGGGGGGGAGGAGCTAAACACAATCAAAATCACTAAGGAAGTGGTACTCGGTAAAATAATGGGACTCAAGGCGGATAAATCACCTGGACCTGATGGCTTACATCCTAGGGTCTTGAGGGAAGTGGTGGTAGGGATTGTGGATGCATTGGTAATAATTTTCCAAAACTCCCTGGACTCAGCAAAGGTAACACCCTTATTTAAAAGGGGCAGTAGACAGAAGGCTGGAAACTATAGACCGGTTAGCCTAACATCTGTGGTAGGTAAAATTTTGGAGTCCATTATTAAGGAGACAGTAACAGGACATTTGGATAATCATAATTTAATAGGACAAAGTCAGCATGGTTTTATGAAGGGGAAGTCATGTTTGACAAATTTGCTGGAGTTCTTTGAGGAAGTAACATATAGGGTGGATAAAGGGGAACCAGTGGACGTAGTGTATTTAGACTTCCAAAAGGCATTTGACAAGGTGCCACACAAAAGATTATTGTTTAAGATAAAAAATCACGGGATTGAGGGTAATATTCTGGCATGGATAGAGGATTGGCTATCTAACAGAAGGCAGAGAGTTGGGATAAATGGTTCATTCTCAGACTGGCAATCAGTAACTAGTGGTGTTCCGCAGGGGTCAGTGCTGGGTCCCCAACTCTTTACAATCTATATTAACGATTTGGAGGAGGGGACCGAGTGTAACATATCAAAGTTTGCAGATGATACTAAGATGGGAGGGAAAGTAGTGAGTGAGGAGGACATAAAAAACCTGCAAGGGGACATAGACAGGCTAAGTAAGTGGGCAGAGATTTGGCAGATGGAATACAATACTGGAAAGTGTGAGGTGATGCACTTTGGCAGGAAAAATCGTAGAGCAAGTTATTATCTTAATGGCAAGAAACTGGAAAGTACTGAAGTACAAAGGGATCTGGGGGTCCTGGTGCACGAAACTCAAAAGGTTAGTATGCAGGTGCAGCAAGTGATTAAGAAGACCAATGGAATGTTGACTTTCATTGCTAGGGGGATAGAATATAAAAATAGGGAGGTATTGCTTCAGTTGTACAAGGTATTGGTGAGACCGCACCTGGAATACTGCATACAGTTTTGGTGTCCATACTTAAGAAAAGACATACTTGCTCTCGAGTCAGTACAAAGAAGGTTCACTCGGTTAATCCCGGGGATGAGGGATGGACATAGGAGGAGAGGTTGAGTAGATTGGGACTCTACTCATTGGAGTTCAGAAGAATGAGAGGCGATCTTATTGAAACATATAAGATTGTGAAGGGGTTGGATCGGGTGGATGCGGGGAGGATGTTCCCGATGATGGGCGAAACTAGAACTAGGGGGCATAGTCTTAGAATAAGGGGCTGCTCTTTCAAAACTGAGATGAGGAGGAACTACTTCACTCAGAGGGTGGTAGGTCCATGGAATATGCTGCCCTAAAAAGCTGTAGAAGCTACATCATTACATAAATTTAAAACAGAAATAGACAGTTTCCTAGAAGTAAAGGGAATTGAGGGTTACGGGGAGCGAGCAGGAATTTGGACATGAGTCTAGGTTCGGATCGGACATGGCCCTGTGGGTAGCGGAGCGGGCCCAGGGGCCGTGTAGCCTGATCCTGCTCCTATTTCATGTGTCTAATTCTGTTGGATTCAGGAGATGGTTCTGTGATAGTAGATTGGCGGTTAGGATCAGATCAGCCATGATCTTATTGAATGGCGGAGCAGGCTCGAGGGGCCGATTGGCCTACTCCTGCTCCTATTTCTTATGTTCTTATGTTTCCTCCTCCACAGCATTGTTACTAATTTGGTTAGCCCAATCTACATGTAGATTAAAGTCCCCATGATAACTGCTGTGCACTTATTGCCCATGTCTCTTATTTCCCGTTTAATGCCATCCCCAACCTCCGCATTACTGTTTGGAGGTCTGTATACAACTCCCACTAACGTTTTCTGCCCCTTGGTATTTCTCAGCTCTACCCATACAGGTTCCACATCATCAGAGCCAATATCCTTCCTTACAATTGTGTTAATCTCCTCTTTAACCAGCAATGCTACCCCACCTCCTTGTCCTTCCTGAATATTGAATACCCCTGGATGTTGAATTCCCAGCCTTGGTCACCCTGGAGCCATGTCTCCATAATCCCAATTATATCATATCCGTTTACATCTATTTGCGTAGCTAATTCATCCACCTTATTACAAATGCTTGCATTAAGACAGAAAGCCTTCAGGCTTGATTTTTTAACACTTAGAGCTTTTAGAATTATTATTTACTGTGGCCCTGTTTGATTTACACCCTTGCTTTCTTTGCCTTCCACTTTTGCTTTTCTCCTTCTATCCTTGCTTCCCTTTCCTCTGTCTCCCTGCACAGGTTCCCAACCCCCTGCCATTTTAGTTTAAACCCTCCCCAACAGCACTAGCAAACACTCCCCCTAGGACATCGGTCCCGGTCCTGCCCACGTGCAAACAGCCCAGTTTGTACTGGTCCCACCTCCCCCAGAACCGGTTCCAATGTCACAGGAATTTGAATCCCTCCCTGTTGAGTTAGTGGGACTTGGTGTAGGATGAGGATAGCAGATCAGCAGAGTCTTGGGTGAGTTGAAGTTTATGAAGGATGGGAGGCTGGCCAGGAGAATGTTGAATTAGTAGAGGTGTGACAAAGGTTTGGATGAGGGTTTCAGCAGCAGATGTGCTGAGGTACAAACAATGTTGGAGTTGGAAGTGGGTGGTATTTGTAATGGAGAGGATATGGGTTGAACGGGATGCTGAAATTGCAAACCGCCTAGTTGATTCAGCCTGAGTCAGTGGCCAGGGAGGGGGAATGAAGCCAGTAGCAAAGGTAGAATTCTTAACGGATTTAGAATATAAAAGCAAAGAAATGCTACCTTAATCATAGAGTGCTGGCCTGACCTTATTTGGAGTACAGCATTCAGCTTTTGACCATCCCACCTTAGGAAGAACATTATGATCTCGAAGAAAATTCAGCGAATTGCGGGAGGAAATCGTGGAGGTACTGGCCATAATGTTCTAGTCCTGGAGTGGTTAAGATCTGGAATGCATTGCCTGAAAGGGTGGTGGAGGCAGATTCAATCACGGCTTTCAAAAGGGAGTCGGATAAGTATCTGAAGGAAAGAAATTTGCAGGGCTACGGGGAAAGGGCGGGGGAGTGGGACTAGCTGAAGTGCTGTTGCAGAGAGCTGGCATAGGCTCAACGGGCCGAATGGCCGCCTTCCATGCTGTAACCATTCTATGATAAGCTCATCAATCTTAAATGCCTCATTCGGTAAAGGATTTAAGTGTCTGCTTTTAACATCTTATTTTTGCCTGATTTACTTTGCTCAGCTAGTGTTTTAAGTCCGGGCTTAATGTGGCAGGACAAGCAACAATAAACAGGCCATTCAGCCCAACCTTTCATCTCCACACGAGCCTCCATGTTCTAATTAACTTTTCCTACCCTGCTCCCATATCCCTCTATTCCCTTCTCCCTCATGTTTGTAAGTGACTTTGAACAGCAGTGGAAATCGAAGTTTGTTTTAACCCTGTGATTTATTTTTGGTAGTCAAGAATTTTCATTCCAACATTTCACTTTGCATCTGCATCGCTTACTGCGTCTGACTCCTCCATTATATCAGAAAACCAGTCAGCCCGGCACAATTTTTTTTACTAGATATTATCCTCTTTCCTGGATCTAAAGCTTCTGTTTCTTTATTCTATTTGGTCCCAATAATCCACAAGATGTAAACTGTCTGGAAATTGTTGGCAAGATGCAACACAGAATTTTTGACCAGACAGGAAGGTCGATACTACCTCCTGTTCATGTTCTTTTGGGCGGTAAGTCAGTACATTGCACTCTGATTTGTCAAATGCAATGTTTTGAAGAGGCAACTGCTGACATCAATTATTTACATTTGACCCTTCTTTGCAGGGTGCTTCTAGAATTGACTGAAGCAGGATAAACTTGCACAAGAATTTTCTTACACCACAGAGCAGTTTGAATCCTTGAACTTGGTTCAGTGGTGCTTTCTAAACAGACTGTTTTTTGGTCAGTCTTTTTGTCACTGTCTTGTATTACAGGGCATTGGGAGCCTGTGTGATTGATGTCAGCAGACTCTTGTAAAGCAACATATGTCTGTACATGTTTTATCTTCACTGAAAACTTAAGCATAATTTGCAGCAAGATTCACTAAATGGGGCAAATTTGATTGTTTCACAGGTGTTGGAATTCTGCCCTCGGGCACATGATGATTCCCAGAGGTTCTCCACAGAGCACACTTTGCAGCTGCTGGTTTATTTATTTTCATTTAACAAGTGTTGCGGTCATCTACGTTACTGCTGCTGTTGTGGTCTTGCTCTTTTTTTAAGGCTTTTGATGTTTGTCTAAAGTTGTGCCATTTTGATTTGAAGGTTAACTGAGGAAAAACTCTAGAATGACTGGAAATGTGAAATGTTAGCATATCAATGCATAGACTAAAAATCTTGTAAAATAGAGAATCTCAATATAGATGAGTACATTGGTCAAGTTCAATGGCTCGTTCTGGTTGTCTCATTTCAAGGAAGAAGCTGTAGTCTTGACAAGGTTACACCACAGTTGCATGAGAACCTTCAGACTAAAATGTACATCTCTCAACTTCACTCTTTTCAAAAGGATATGCCCTATGAGACTCCTTATTGTCAGGAAGTTCTCAGCTCCAGGCAATCTTGCTATTTCATGTATTTAAATAGGTTTTTACATGGTTGCAATCATAACAAAAGCTACAGTTGTAATTGACATCCTGTCTTCAGATCTCTCTCTCAATGGCCCTTTTGTTACAACCCAGTACAAGGGGCACAGGCATGCATTTCCTTTCAGAATCCATCTTTGAATATATTTCTTAAAGGGGGTGAAAGCAATTTCTTTAAGGAAACATGGGCTTCTAACACCTCAAACTGAATAGTCGATGTGAAGAAAAGTCGTCTAAAATTTCTCCACTTCCACTAGGGGTCTAGCATGTGTACAGACTCACTGGAATTAGGTAAGAGTTGTTGCAAAAATGTGTTACTTTGGCCTAGAAATTCAGTTGGGCGCGGCAGCCGTTAGCGCCTTAGGAGGAGTAGATTTCGAGCGCTAGGCGCTTAGCGGCCGGGCGCAGCACGATCTGCGCCTCGCCCCAACTTCAGTACACATTTAGCGCCGGCGCAAAGTCTTAGCGCGCGCCCTGCTGCGCGCGCACATCATGACGTCATTTGCTAGTGCAACGCCTTTTGTGCGCCCCGAACCGGAACTTCACTCGCGCCGGCCCATTGTGCGCCGGGCGGCCCGAGCGACTGTGAAGTGGAACGGTACACAGCCCAGCCGGGCCGCGGGGAGCGCAAATTAAAGGGCACTTACCCAGCAGTATAAAGGCCAGCCATTTTGCAGCATTCACTCTTGTGCAACGGTTTTTTGGACAGAGACCAAGGAGGAGAGTTTACTGGTTTGGACCAACACTTGGACAGGTATTTTTGGCTCAGGCCAGAGCTTACCAATTATCTTTGCCTTCATTCAGAGCTCAGTGTTTGCCAGCATATAATGGGGGCTGCATTGGGTGGCAACGCTGAATTTCAGCCTTATGCCAGAAGGGCTTACAGACGCCGTGAGAGAGTGGCAGCCCTGGCTAGACGCAGAGGGGGCAACAGGCGTCGCCAACTGAGGCCTTACCCACGCAGGGTATACCGCCAGCAGACCTCCTATCTGACCATGTCTGCCGCGATGTGTGTTAGGAGGCTGCGATTCCGAAGGGAGGTGGTTGCAGACATCTGCCGGCTGCTTCAGAGAGATCTGCAGCCACAGCTGATGTGCAGGACGTCTCTGTCGGTGGCAGTGAAGGTGACGGTGGCTCTCAACTTCTATGCCTCCGGCTCCTTCCAATCCGCTACTGGGGACATCGCTAACATCTCCCAGTTCGCCGTGTATTGCTGCATCCGCCAGGTGACCGAAGCCCTTTTCAGAAGGAGACATCAATTCATCTCCTTCCCCATGACCCTGGACAAGCAGCAGTAGCGTGCAGTGGGGTTTGCAAGAATAGCGGGCTTCCCCATGGTGCAGGGCGCCATTGACTGCACGCATGTGGCTTTGCGGGCACCTCTTGAGCATGCCGAGGATTACCGCAACCGGAAGGGCTGCCATTCCCTCAATGTACAGCTGGTGTGTGACCACAGGCAGCGCATCCTAGCTGTCAATGCCCGCTTTCCAGGCAGCAGCCACGATGCCTTTATCCTGCGACAGACAACTGTGGCTGACATGTTCCAGGCACAGCCTCCCCCAAGAGAATGGCTTATCGGGGACAAAGGCTATCCTTTGTGTACCTGGCTCATGACCCTGCTCCGCGCGCCCACGACCCCTGCTGAAGAGGCATACAACGAGAGCCATCAAGCGACTAGGAACATCATAGAACAAACAATCGGCGTGCTCAAGCAACGGTTCCGCTGTCTCGATCGCTCCGGGGGAGCCCTCCAGTATTCGCAGGATCGAGTCTCCCAATTCGTCATCGTTTGCTGCATGCTGCACAACCTGGCTATCCGCAGGACTCGGGCACTGCCACCTCACGTTGGACCACCACCTCAGGAGGAGGAGCATGAGGAGGACGAGGAGTACCAGCCCAGGAGGGACGCACAAGGTCCAAGGGCCGCCCGTCGGCGGCTTATTGAACGTCACTTCTAGGCCCCCTGTCAGGGAATGGCTTGTGCCAAGGATAGAACATGATTGCAGCCACTCCGCAAGCCCTCAGCCGGTTAAGGCAACAAACACTTCAAAGATCAAACATGGACAATGTGAATAAATAAAATGGTTTATTGTACAAACTCTGGGCCCTTCCCACATGAAAACCAAAAACAGACGAAACCCCCAAAAAACACTCAAACACATAATCCTCTCCAGGTTGTGGGAGCGAGTAAACAAAATAGGGCAACTAAAATGGCCGTCATTCTCGGCCTTCGTCAAAAACAAACATCACATCATCGGCCTTCAAAAAACAAACATCCAATTCTCGGCCTCAAGAAACAAACACAAATGGCCACACGTTTGACTATTTGGCCCGCTAGGGCGATGCCTTGGCCATCTTTGGGTGGCCCCTGCCCGCCCTGCTGCTCCGCCTCAAAGTAAGGCCATTGGCTGCTGCAAGGCTGGGGGCAGGCTCCTGAGGGGCACATGTCGTGACGGCAGATGCCCTTGGGGGTCGGCCTAGTCGAGGTCTGGCCGTCGAGCGGGCGGCTGTTGATTGCTGCAGCTGTGGCTGGCCAGCATCAGTCGCTGCAGCAGCTCCTGGCAGCTCCACTGGGGGACTGGCAGTGGTGGCTGGAGGAATGGCGGCAAGCTGGCGGATGGCAGGCGCTCGCTGGTCGCCTGAGACACTGGCACTCGCCCGGGCCAGCACTGCAGCATGCGCACCAATCTGCCGAGGGACAGACCGCTGTGCTGCTGCAGCGCGCCGGGTGCCCTGGCGATGCCTGGCTGACACAGCGAGTGTGGCAGCAGTGAGTGCCCGTGTTGACCTGTTCACTGACCGCATCAGAGCAGCGAGTGACTGGACGGCACCACTGATCACCTGGCCAGTCGCTGACAGAGCTGCCCCGAATTCCGCCCAACTCGCTGCCTGATCTGCCCGGTATTCCGCCCGACTGGTGGCCTCTGAGGGCCCGAACTCGGCCACACTCCGAGAGAGGGAATCGATAGACTCAGGCAACCGTGCCACTGCCGCCATGAGCTCCGTGTGCCGGCGCTCCGAGTCCGCGGACAAGTCTTCGAGGCGTTCCATCTCCTCGGCGAAGAGCATCTCCTGACTGGAGGCCGGACTCTCCCTCTGGGGAGAAGGCCGCCGAGCTGGCCGACCCTTCCTGCGTTGCTGGAGGCCGCTGGGCCCAGCAATTGGACTCCCCTCCGACGCTTCCCCCCTCTGGGGAGAAGCCCGCCGAGCTTCCACCCCCCTCCCGCCTTTCTGCAGCCCGCAGGTCCCAGGAGCTCCCCTCCCCTTCGACACTTCTGCCACGCTGCCCTCCAGGGAAGACGTGTCCCCTACATTGGCCTGGGTGGCCGCGGCTGAGGGTTCCCCTGATGGGCCGCCTTCCTCTTGCTCCTCCTCCTGCTCCTCTTCGGAGGATCTGTCACTGGCAAGTTCAGGGAGCTCCTCTTCACCATCTGAAAGCAGGAAGGCATGAGTAGCTTTAGAGTGAGGAGAGGGCGTCAGTGCGGGATGCATGAGTGGTGGCATTCAGCGCATTGGTCGGACAGTGGCAAAGGATGTAGATCTGATGCGCAAGTGGGACGAGAGAGGTGCAAAAGGTGATGTCCTTACCATTGCTGCCCAGAACAGGGTCGGCATCTCCACATGCAACGGGCCCAATCATCCGGCCACCCATGAGGCGCTCCACGCGATGTTGCAGGTCGGTGAGTGGCTGGATATGGGGTCGGCCTCCCCCGGTCGCAGTCCGGCTCTTGCGATTATTCGCCAGCTTGGCCTGCAAGAGAAAGGACGGCCTCTAAGTACAGTGTGTCGCCGTGATCTTGTGTGCACTGCCTCCCATGGTGGAATAGCTTGGCCAGTGTGTCGCCATGATCTGGTGTGCACTGCCTCCCATGGTGGAATAGCCTGGCCAGTGTGTCGCCATGATCTGGTGTGCACTGCCTCCCATGGTGGAATAGCCTGGCCAGTGTGTCGCCATGATCTGGTATGCACTGCCTCCCATGGTGGAATAGCCTGGCCAGTGTGTCGCCATGATCTGGTGTGCACTGCCTCCCATGGTGGAATAGCTTGGCCAGTGTGTCGCCATGATCTGGTGTGCACTGCCTCCCATGGTGGAATAGCCTGGCCAGTGTGTCGCCATGATCTGGTATGCACTGCCTCCCATGGTGGAATAGCCTGGCCAGTGTGTCGCCATGATCTGGTGTGCAATGCCTCCCATGGTGGAATAGCTTGGCCAGTGTGTTAAGTGCAGAATGTGCAATTGATGCTCATGCCTGTCCCATAGCTGCTGGATGAAGGCTGGCCATTAGAGCTTTCAGGTCCCTTTGCCCATAATGTGAGGTGCACATGCAAGGATGAGGAGGTCACTGGAAAGGGTACTCACCCTGACAATGCGTGTGAGGTCATTTAACTTTTTGCGGCATTGGGCACCGCTCCTGGGGACGTTGCTGTTGGCTGACAGCTTGGTGGCGACATGCCTCCAGGCTCTCCTGTAGACGCGGACCGTCGCCTTCTTGCCATTGTCCGGGTACAAAACATGGCGCCTCTTCTCCACAGCAGCAATCAGCACACTCAGATCACGCTCTGAGAAGTGCTGCGCACGTTCACGGGCCTTCTCCATGTCTTCAGGCGCTATTTGGGTCCAGCAGCAGTGTTCAGGCCTAGCTGGAGGGCTCCACTATCCAGGGCGTGGCAGCAGACACAGTCGACCCTTCCCCCTTAAGAGCTGGCCGGCGCCAGGGTGTCTGCTGTCAATCACGAGATGGCCGCACCTGCGCTGCGCCCGGCCTCAGCGCTATCGATCACCACCTCCGGCTTAGCGCCCAAAGAGAGGCGTCCAGCAGCAGTTTTAGCGCTCGCCCGAACTCCTAGGGCGAAGCTAATGAATTTCGGAGAAGTGGCATCGATTTGGCGGCGGCCGCAAACTTTAGCGGACGCCCCACTTTAGCGCCCCAAAAGTGGCGTCAATGAATTTCTAGGCCTTTATCCCTTCGGTCCGTAGCCACTATCCCACAGGGAGAGTAGAGCATTTATTTCAGATGCATTCCTGTTACAAGTTGATTTCAAAACTATAGTAGATCTTAGGAAGCTAAAGCTATATATCATAATGGATCACTTCTACATATAAAGGTGATGACCATCCTGATTTTTTTTTTTTTTGCTTGGTGACGTTCAGTGAGCTCATCTCGTGGCTGTCTATCTAAGAAGCCTACATTTTTTATGGTATGGTGTCTAAATTTGAGTGTTAATGAAGTGAGATTTTAAGGCAGGCCATTGTTTGATCAATCTTACTATCACTTGATGAAAACTAAATTGCCTTGCCTATAGACATCATGAAACTACATTTGAAAGAAAATGCATGTCTGTATTTCTTGACCAGTCTTACAGTATACTGATGGGGAAAGATTGTACTTATCACTATGTATGTTTACTTTATGGTATTCACAGTGTATGTTTACTTTATGGTGTTCACAGAAGTTTCAACATCTGCCCATCTTAAGAAGTCCATGAAGTAAAAACTACCAGAAGAAGCAAAAGTAATGGGTTTTCCATTGGTATCTGAAATGTATTCTAGAGCTCACTCGGTTTCCATTTTGCCTTTAAGGAATACTTTTACTAGAGTGCAGTGCAGTGGTGTTTTGCCACAGGACAAGTAGACTCGAGTAAATGAGAAAACTGCTCAATTTTACAGGAGCACAAGTAAGTGCAAAAAGTTCACTTGTGTAAGATTTTATTTAAAAGAATAAATGATAAATAACTGGCTGCATTAAAAGGAGTTCAATTTGAATGCCTGTTTGGTTACAAACTCTTGATCAGTACTGGCTTTAGGCAGCCACCAAATTCTGGCTGTAGTGGCCCCTCCTCTCATCTGCAAGAAAAAGCAAAATCCAGCACCAAGAAGTAAACCGTAACTCCAATGGATCTGCTGCTGTCCTGTACATGATTGCAAGATTCTCAGGTATGGAGAGAAGACATATTTTAGATAACTTTGCAGATTGATGATTTTAATATTGTATATTTTCCCCTCTCAATTATTCTCCCCTCTTGTTGGGGGTATAATCCATGGATGCTAGGTGTCCTCCAATTGTTCACCCAAGTGTATGAACTTTGCCACTGCATTTCAGCAGGCTAGTCCACCACATGAGCCATCACACCTGAGCCTGAGTCACTGGATAGCAATTGTGACTGACAACACTGGCTGATTTCCCCCTCCCTAACCCAGGGGTGCTGAGGCCAATTATAACACTCTTCTTACCCTGATTGAGATCAGCATGGAAATGAGAAGCAACTTGTGACCCTTCTGAATGTTCTAATTCAGATGTCTCAGTTCTGATAATCTTGCAAAGGACATTAACCAGATATACAAGGTTTTATACTCATCATTGTGCAAGAATGACCTGAACTGTAACCTTACTAGAAATAAAGGTGGTGTGAGACGAGGCAGCTGATTTAGAAACATAGAAAAATAGGAGCAGGAGAGCAGAAGTAGACCATTCAGCCCTTCGAGCCTGCTCCACCATTCAATATGATCATGGCTGATCCTCTATCTCAATACCATATTCCCGTGCTCTCCCCATACCCCTCGATGCCTTTTGTGTCTAGAAATCTATCTATCTCCTTCTTGAATATATTCAGTGACTTGGCCTCTACAGCCTTCTGTGTAGAGAATTCCACAGGTTCACCACCCTCTGAGTGAAGAAATTTCTCCTCATCTCAGTCCTAAATGTCCTATTTGTTTTTCATACCATTTTCATCAGATAAGCTAGAATCACTTTTTGTATACATTTTTGGTATTTTTTTACATTTTAATCTTCGCACAAAGTGACTCGTTGTTTCTACATCCCTTTATCATCTTTTGTATGATTAGTAACTATGCCCTAGGTTATTTTATAATATTTTTAAATAGCTGTATATAAACCCTTTAATAGTTAATATTGAACTGATATATTTTGTTATATATAGATGAATGAGTTTATTTAAATATTTAATATTAAGGGGTTATGTGTTTTATTTTGATCAGTCACAGTTTAAAAGGGGTGGTTGGAGAGGGGGGGGCAGCAAGGAGATATGATTTACCCTGCTGAGGTTCCCAAAATCCCATGGTTTGTAAACACTTGAGTTAGTAAAAAGAAACTATTATGTCTAACACATAAATAAATGGTAAAACAAAGACCTAATGTGTACTAAAGTCTTAATGTACATCTGCTTCAAATTAATCTCTCAACATTTAGATCTGAGATGGAAGTGAACTTGTTAAGGAACAATGAGTGGGAGGGTATGCTGTGAGGAGGATGTTGTGAAACTCCAGTACGATTTGGACAGGTTGGGTGATTGGGCAGAAACATGGCAAATGCACTATAATGTGGATAAATGTGAGGTTATCCACTTTGGTGGCAAAAACAGGAAGGCAGATTATTATTTGAATGGCAATAGATTGGGAGAAGGGGAAGTGCAAAGAGACCTGGGTGTTCTTGTGCACCAGTCGCTGAAGGTAAGCATGCAGGTGCAGCAGGCGGTTAAGAAGGCAAAAATGGTATGTTGGCCTTCGTAGCAAGAGGGTTCGAGTACAAGAACAAGGATGTCTTGCTGCAGTTGTACAGGGCCTTGGTGAGATCGCACCTCGAGTATTGTGTGCAGTTTTGGTCGCCTTATCTGAGGAAGGATGTTCTTGCCATGGAAGGAGTGCAGCGAAGATTCACCAGGCTGATACCTGAGATGGCAGGAATGACGTATGAGGAGAGATTGTGTCGAATGGGCTTGTACTCACTGGAGTTTAGAAGATTGAGAGGGGATCTCATCGAAACCTATAAAATTCTGTCAGGCCTGGACAGACTAGATGCAGGAAGGATGTTCCCGATGGCCGGGGAGTCCAGAACCAGGGGTCATAGTCTAAGGATAAGGGGTAAGCCATTTAGGACTGAGATGAGGAGGAATTTCTTCACCCAGAGAGTGGTGAACCAATGGAATTCTCTGCCACAGAGGGCGGTGGAGGCCAGTTCATTAAATATATTCAAGAAGGAGCTGGATATATTTTTTAAAGCTAAAGGGATCAAGGGATTATGGGGAGAAGGCAGGGACAGGGTACTGAATTTGGATGATCAGCCATGATCTCATTGAATGGCGGAGCAGGCTCGAGGGGCCGAATGGCCTACTCCTGCTCCTATCTTCTATGTTTCTATGAATATGGCATTCAATAAGGTGCCACATAAAAGGTTAATTACACAAGATTAGGGCTCATGGGGTTGGGGGTAATATAGTAGCATGGATAGAGGATTGGTTAACGGACAGAAAACAGTAGTGATAAACTGATCTTTTCCAGGTTGGTAGGCTGTAACTAGTGGGATGCCGCAAGGATCAGTATTGGGGCCTCAGCTATTTACAATCTATATTAATGACCTAGATGAAGGGACCGAGTGTAATGTATCCAAGTTTGCTGAAGATACAAAGCTAGGTTGGACAGTAAGCTGTGAGGAGAACACAGTCTGCAAAGGGATATAGATAGACTAAGGCCTAGAAACTCAGTTGTTTGTGCCAGCCGCTAGCGCCTTAGGAGGAGGAGATGTGGGGCGCTAAGCGGCTAGCGCCCGGGCGCAGCGCGATCTGCGCGTCTCGCCAACTTCAGTTAAGATTTAGCGGCGACGCAAAGCCGAGCGCGCGCAGATCCTGACGTCATTTCATCGTGCAACGCCCCTTGTGCGCCCCAAACCGGAAATTCAGTGGCGCCGGCCTATTGTGCGCCTGGCGCCCCTTGCAACTGGTAGAGGGGAACGGTTCCCAGTCACTGCGGGGCGCGGGGGGCACAAATTAAAGGGCACTCCTCCTGCAGTAGAAATGGCAGCCATTTTGCAACACTCCTTCTTTGAGAGAGACGGATCTTTGGAGAGAGACAAAGGTAGAGAGCTTTCTGGTTTGGCTCAACACTCGCACAGGTACTTGTGGCTTCAGGCCACAGCTTTGCACTTGTCTTTAACTTCAGAGCCATAGCATTGATTGGAAACATATAATGGGGGCTGCAATGGGTGGAAACGTTGGGCTTCTCCATTGCATTCAAAGGGCTCAGAGACGCCGTGAGAGAGTGCCAGTCATGGCCAGGCGGAGAAGGGGCAACAGGCGTCGGCAAAGGAGGCCTTACCCACCCAGGTTATACCGCCAGCAGTTCTCATATCTGAACATGTCTGACGAGCAGTGTGTTCGGAGGCTGCGATTCCGAAGGGCGGTGGTCACTGAGATCTGCCACCTGCTTCGCGGAGATCTGCAGCCGCAGCTGAGGAGCAGGACGTCTCTGTCGGCAGTGAAGGTGACGGTATCTCTCAACTTCTATGCCACTGGCTCCTTCCAATCCGCTACTGGGGGCATTTCCAACATCTCCCAGTTTGCGGTACATTGCTGCATCCGCCAGGTGACCAATGCCCTTTTCAGAAGGAGACGTCAGTTCATCTCCTTCTCCATGGCCGTTGACAAGCAGCAACAGCGTGCAATGGGCTTTGCAGCATTAGCGGGCTTCCCCATGGTGCAGGGCGCCATTGACTGCACGCATGTGGCTTTGCGGGCACCTCTAGAGAATGCCGAGGATTACCGCAACCGGAAGGGCTACCATTCGCTCAACGTGCAGTTGGTGTGTGACCACAGGCAGCTCATCCTAGCTGTCAATGCCCGCTTTCCAGGCAGCAGCCACGATGCCTTCATCCTGCGCCAGACTTCTGTGGCAGACATGTTCCAGGCCCAGCCTCACCCACGAGGATGGCTTCTCGGGGACAAAGGCTATCCTTTGTGCACCTGGCTGATGACCCCGCTCCGTGCGCTCAGCACCCCTGCTGAAGAGGGATACAATGACAGCCATCAAGCAACCAGGAACATCACTGAGCAAACAATCGGCCTCCTGAAGCAACGGTTCCGCTGTCTGGATCGTTCCGGAGGAGCCCTACGGTACTCGCCTGAGCGAGTCTCCCATTTTGTTGTCGTGTGCTGCATGCTGCACAACCTGGCTATCCGCAGGACTCAGCCACTGCCACCAGACATTGGAGGACCACCAGAGGAGGAGGAGGACCAGCACAGGAGGGAGGCAGAAAGTGCAAGGGTCGCACGTCGGTTCTAGGCCCCCTCTCGGAATGGCTTGTGCCAATGGAACAAGATGAATGTAGCCGCTCCACAAGCCCTCAGCCGAGCAGGGCAACCAGGACTTCCAAAAGAAAGCATAGACAGTGCGATTTAAGAACATTTATTACTTTGATACCTCTGTGCCCTTCCCACATAACAAACTAATGGAGAGAAGCCCCCCACAAAAACACAAATAGACCAGTCTCGGCCTTTACAGAAACACAAATGGACCAGTCTCTGCCTTTACAGAAACACAAATACACCAGTATCGGCTTTTCCAAAAAAACAAATACACCAGAATCGGCCTTTACAAGTGAAACAAAACATTTGGCCACACCACCTACTTTTTCGCCTGCGAGGGTGATGCGTTTCGCATCCGTGACTGGCCCCTGCCCGCCCTACAGCTCCTCCTCAATGGGACCCCAGTGGCTGCAGCAAGGCTGGGGGAAGGCTGCTGAGGGTCAGATGGCGAGACAGCAGATGCCCTTGGGGGTCGGCCTGGACCAGCTCTGGGCCTGGAGGGGCCGGCTGCTGACTGCTCCAACTCTGCTTGGGCGGCAGCAGTCTGTCCAGCGGCTGGTGGCAGCTGCAATGGAGGAGTGGCAGTTTCGGCTGCAGGAATGCTGCCAACCTGACAGATCACAGGTACTCCCTGGTCGCCTGAGACATTGGCACTCGCACGGGCCAGCACTGCAGCATGCGCAGCAATCTGCTGAAGCACAGACTGCTGGGCTGCTGCGGCGCGGCGAGTGCCCTGGCGATGCCTGGCCGATCCAGCGAGGGTGGCAGCAGTTAGTGCCTGTGTGGCCCTGGTCTGTGTCCACATGACACCAGCCAGTGAATGCACGGCACGACTGAGCACTTGGCTAGAAGCCGCCTGTGCTGCCGCGAAGTCCTGTAGACTCCTGTCCTGTGCTGCACTGAATTGTTGCAGACTCCTGGCCTGTGCTGCCCCGAATTCCTGCACACTCCTTGCCAGTGACTCTATGGAGTCAGGCATCCTTGCCACTGCAGCCATGAGCTCAGTGTGCCTGCGCTCAGCCTGGGCGGCCATTTCCGCTAGGAGCCGCACCTCCTCTGCGCTCACCGTAGCAGGACTGGAGGCCGCACTCACCCTCCGGGGAGAAGGCCGCCGAGCTTCCCCACCCCTCCCGCGTTGCTGCAGCCCGCTGGGCCCCGGAGCTTCACTCTCCTCCGACCCTTCCCCCCCTGCTCCCCTCCAGGGAAGACGTGTCCCCATCATCGCCATGGGCTGCCTCGGCTGAGGGTGGCACTGATGGTCCGGCTTCCTCTTCCTCGCCCTCCGATTCACTCTCAGTGCCAGCTTGAGGGCCCGCCTCCTCACCTGGCGATTCACGATCTGAAAGCAGGGAGGCACAAGAGTTGCTTTAGAGTGAGGACAGGGCGGCAGCGAGGGAGGCATGAGTGCTGCTATGCACTGCATTGGTCCGACAATGGCAAAGGATGCTGTTCTGAGGCACAAGTGGAAAGAGAGAGGTCAAAAAGGTGATGCTCTTACCATTGGGGTCCACAACAGGGTCGGCATCTCCACTGGTGACGGGGCCAATCAGCCGGCCTGACATAATGCGCTCCACACGCTGCTCCAGGTCGGAGAGCTGTTTGAGGTCAGGATGGCCTCCCCCGGTCTCACGCTGCTGCCTTCGGTTGTGCGCCACCTTGCCCTGCAAGAGAAAGGACGGCCTCTAAGTACAGTGTGAAGCCCTGATCTTGTCTGCACTGCCTCCCATGGTGGAATAGCCCTGACAGTGTGAAGCCCTGATCTTGTCTGCACTGCCTCCCATGGTGGAATAGCCCTGATAGTGTGAAGCCCTGATCTTGTCTGCACTGCCTCCCATGGTGGAATAGCCCTGACAGTGTGAAGCCCTGATCTTGTCTGCACTGCCTCCCATGGTGGAATAGCCCTGACAGTGTGTAAAGTCCTGAATGTGCAAGTGATTTTCATGACAGTCCCATAGCTGCTGGATGAGGGCTGGGCATTAGGGCTTTCAGGTCCCTTTGCCCATAAACTGAGGTGCACATGCAGGGATGAGGAGGACACTGGAAAGGGTACTCACCCTGACAACCCGAGTGAGGTCATTGAACTTTTTCCGGCATTGCACAGGAGTCCTGGCAACCACGCTGTTGGAGGTCACCCTGTTTGACACCTCCCTCCAGGCTTTCCGATAGGCACTGGGCAGCGGCCTCCTGCCACCTTCAGGGAACAGAACATGGCGCCTGCATTCCACTGCGCCAACCAGCACCCTCAGGTCACCGTCGCTGAAGCACTGCGCTCTCTCCCTGGCCTTCTCCATTGTCCTGGGCGTTGTACAGATCAAGCAGCAGTGGTCAGGCCTTGCTTCAGGGCTGCAGTGTGCAGGGCGTGGCAGCCAAACAAATCCACCCTCCCCCTTTAAGAGCTCACCGGCGCCAGAGTGTCTGCCTTCAATCAGCAACTCGCCGCACCTGCGCTGCGCCCGCCCTCGGGGGTATCGCCCCGGGCCGCCAGCTTAGCGCCTAATGATAGTCGTGCATCGCCTGTTTTAGCGCAGCAGCAACCTCTTGGGGCGATGCAACTGAATATCAGCGAAGGTGGCGCTAAGTTGCGCCGGGCGCAAACTTTAGCGGCCGCCCGGCTGTAGCGCCCCAAACGTGGCTATACTGAATTTCTAGGCCTAAGTGAGTGGGCAGTAAGGTGGCAGATGATGTAGGGAAATGTGAGGTTATTCACTTTGGTAGGAAGAATAGAAAAACAGAGTATTTTTTAAATGGTGAGAACTTTCAAATGTTGGTGTTCAGAGAGATTTGGGTGTCCTCCTACAAGAAACACAGAAAGCTAGCATGCAGGTACAGCAAGCAATAAGGAAGGCAAATGGCATGTTGGCCTTTATTGCAAGGGGGTTGGAGTATAAGAGTAAGGAAGTCTTGCTACAATTGTACGGGGCCTTGGTGAGACCACACCTGGAGTACTGTGCACAGTTTTGGCCACCTTATCTAAGGAAGGATATACTTGCCTTGGAGGCGGTGCAATGAAGGTTCACTGGATTGACTCCTGGGATGAGAGATTGTGTAGAATGGGCCTATACTCTCTGGATAGAAGAATGAGATCTGGAAAGGTGATCCAATTGAAACATACAAGATTCTGAAGGGGATTGACAGGGTAGATGCTGAGAGGTTGTTTCCCCTGGCTGGAGTGCCTAGAACTAGGAGGCATAGTCTCAGGATAAGGGATAGGCCATTTAAGACTAATGAGGAATTTCTTCACTCAGAGGATTGTGAATCTTTGGAATTCTCTGCCCAGAGGGCTGTGAATGCTGAGTCTTTGAGTATATTCAAGGCTGAGATAGATAGATTTTTGGACTCTAGGGGAATCAAAGGATACGGAGAACGGGTGGGAAAGTGGAGTTGAGGTTGATGATCAGCCATGATCTTATTGAATGACGGAGCAGGCTCGAGGGGCCGTATGGCCTACTTCTGCTCTTATTTCTTATGTTCTTAATGCCCTGTTGGTATTCATAATCAGAGGTCAGAGTGCACCCAACATCTGCTGAAATCTAACAGTGTAGATGGTATGGATTCTATGGTAATCCTGTGATAAAATGAAAGCACTTATAAGGGTTGTTTTAACAACGGGATTAAATTTCATAGCAATTCAATGTAAATTGTAAATAGATTTACTTCTGAAACAGCCCTCCCAGGTCACTTTACCTAAAGTTCATTTGTTATTATAATGTCCAACACAATCGCCATATGTTTGTGATAAAAGTTTTTTTTTTAAATTCCTGTGAAGGTGCTGTGCTTCGAGTCAGCTGAGTAAAGAAAGCAACTTTACAGAATATAGCAAATGTAAATTCAGTTTATTCTAGATTAGGAAAACTCACCTCAGTGTAAATGCTGTGACAAAATGTAAGTAGAGTATATTTTGCTTCACTCCCTCTCAGCTGGATGTGAAACTGACAGTAATAGTGTTAATAAATTGCATGTGTTACCAAGTAGTGAATCTATGTGCATTGTTTTCTGGATAAAAATATGACGATATGCATTTTAAAATTCATCGTGCGCAGTAAATTTACTGATTGGCTGAATTTCACAGCTGTGCCCACTATTTTGAACTGACTTCACTTTAGTGAACCTGCACATCATAATTTCAGGACAGATCACTCACTGCAATAAAGCTCCACAATGCGGTAAAGGGATGTGGCTAATTTAGGACAAGTGACTTGGATAGTGGAAATATGTCCACATATCTGGTGACTGAAATCATGGCCTGAAGTCAAAGTTACAAATGACATCCTATGTGACTGTGAACATGGTAAACTATCCCTTCTCATCCTTCTCTACCTGTCTGCGGCCTTTGATATGCTTAACAACAACATCCTTCTCCAACGCCTCTCCTCCAATGTCCAGCTGGAAAGGACTGCCCTCGCCTGGTTCCATTCCTATCCATCCATTTGTAAGCAGAGAATCTTCTAAATCCTGCACCATTACCTCTGGAGTCCCCAAGAATCTAACTTTGCCCCCTTACTATTTCTCATCTACATGCTGCCCCTCGGCGACATCATCCAAAAACACAATGTCATGCTGATGACACCCAGCTCTACCTCACCACCACCTCGCTCAACCCCTCCACTGTCTCTGATTTGTCACGCTGCTTGTTCAACATCCAGTATTGGACGCACAGAAATTTCCTTCAATTAAATATTGCCATTGACTTCACTCCCCACCACAAACTCTATCCCTCTCCCTGGCCACTGTCTGAGGCTGAACCAGACCATTCACAACTATTTGATCCTGATCTGAGCTTCTGACCCCATATCCTCTCCATCACCAAGATCGCCTACTTCCACCTCCATAACATCGCCCATCTCTGTCCCTGCCTCAGCTCATGTGCTGCTGAAACCCTCACCCATACCCTTGTTGCCTCTAGGCTTGACTATTCCAACACTCTCCTGGCTGGTCTCCCACCTTGCACCCTCTGTAAACTTGAGCTCATCCAAAACTCTGCTGCCCTGTATCCTAACTCGCATCAAGTCCTGTTCACTCATCACCCCTGTACCAGAGAATGCTTATGGACAACTGTGATGGAGGGATTCAAAGGCTCATAGCTTCTCTCTGTTCTACACTCGAGATCATGACTAGGATGTCCATCCAGCAGTGATGTGCATAGAGAAGCACATAAGACAACTGACATTCATGTCAACATCAGCTCTGTGCCATCACTATACAAATGACAATAGGTGCTAACTCCAAAAGCAATAAGCTCACAATGGCTCAAGCAAAGGCGATAACTACCACCGATGTAACTACATCAGGGGAAGTTGCAGATAGAGGTACTGTTAAGTATGTGTATTGTATTGAACAATTAACACAAAGACTTAAACGTATAACTCAAACAGGTCTTTACTGGTTGGAGGTAGGGACTATACATAGGTCTTTACTTCATGCCCACAGGCGGGAACTGAGGGGAGATCAGTACCCACAGTACTATTTATACACCTATGGCCAGGAGTGGTACTGCGTATCACTACGCCCAACAAGTAGTGCAGTCCTGTCCATAGGTTCAAAGTAGCACACATATTACATACACAACATTCCTCCCTTCCTAGCTTTACAGTCATCTCCCCATTTAACATAACGTAATAACATATATACATATATAACTTCAGGTTTACATAACAGAATAACATAGATACATAGATAACTTCATGTCAAAACAGATCACAGATTCAGTCTCTGCGGAAAACAGTTCACAGATTCAATCTCTGTGGTGGAGTCGGTTCACGTTGCTGGAGTGACTCATTCAATAGTCCTTCCATGGATTTAACAGTTTGAACTTCCGAACTGAATTGGCTCCGTTCGGAGGGACCACGTGTGTGATCTGGTAGAGGTAATAATGGTTCAGATGGGTCATCTTCTGTTTCGACTTTTCCTTTTCTGCTTCTTGGAGACTCTCTGGGCTCCACTGTCAGCTGCCAGCTGCATGCGCAGTTCCTCCTTCTCTCCCTCCTTTTTCCGTAGTAGAGCCACCTTCTCCCGATGTTCCGTAGACTTTCGGTGCTCCTCCATGATTTCTGTATGGTGGGAGTCGAAGTTACAAGTTGGGCAGGACAGGACATAGTAATATTCGGTGTCGTCCTGATCTAGGCCAGCGAGAGGGTCTTCTATTTCCTCTATACCCAGCTGGGCGTTAGCCAGCTTTTGTTCCAAGTCCAGACATCTTTCCTGAAGAGACTTCTTCATGCGTACCTCTTCATCCAGCTTTTTCTGGGCTTTCAGCAAGTCGTTTACTAATGACCTCATTTGAGATTTTACTACTTCAACTTCTTTTGGAGATTGATTGATCGGACTATTCAATCCCTCTACCGGAGCAGCTGTTTCAGCGGTCTGTTGTTCTACGTTGACGTGAGTCAGCGTACTTTTGGCATCCAAGGGCTGCTCTGTTGCAGTCATCTCAGTCTGTGTTGCCACCTCAGCTCTTCCAATAACCTTTGAGAGCTCCGAACCCCTTTCGTTTGAATATTGAAGTTCGTGTTCAAGTTTTTCCCATTTCAGAGTCCTGTCCTTCAGCATATGCAGGAGTTGGCTGACCGTTAACTCCTCTGACATCAGACGTTTTGTGTGCTCCTGCTCCATTTTCTCCATCAGCTGCTTCTGTTGTCTTTCCAGATTCTCCAACTCTATATCAAAGAACTCTTTCGTTGCATTCAACTCTTGCTCACAACGGCGAAGCATTTGTTCTAATTGCTGTTGTAGTTTGAAATGGAGTTGAGTTCGAGCCCGGTGTCCCTCAGAAATGGGCACATCAGTAGACTTGCCAGACTCAGAATCCACAGTTAAACTATGTTGTTGTTGCTCAGTGGAATTCTGTGCTGAAACTTTGTCTTTTGCACCTGAGTTGGGCTTACCATCATCCGTTCCAGAGTCTGGGCCGACTATCTTCACCGAGTTCTCACTCGTTATTGTTTGTAGGAAATGCCAGTCCATACTCATTTTCCTAATCCACTCCCGTCCTAGTAGTGGAGAACCTCCTTCAGATATCACATATAAGTCCATTATTTGACTGTCTTCGCCCTTGTGGACCACTGCAACCTCTATTTTCCCGATGGGGTACACTCTTTGCCCCGTGTATGTTTTCAATATAATCCCCGTATCCTGTAGGGGAATATGTTGGAATAACTTTCCGTAATCTTTCTTATTTATGACCGTCAATGCCGATCCAGTGTCCAATTCCAGTTTTACTTGGACTCCTTCTATCTGAAGAGTGACCCAAATTGTCTGGAGGTCTGCACCCTTACCAGCGTTGAGTACTCTTAAGCTAGCCAGTTCATTACAGCTTAAGCTAGCCAGTTCATTACTGCTAGCGTCTGAATCGGACTCCTGTTCGGTCACCTTGTGTACCTTTGCGTATTTCCCTTGCGGTGACTTCTTGTTGCTGGTCTTCTTCGCTGACCTGCATACTCTAGCTATATGTCCAAGCCTACCACAAGTTCTACATTCTTGGTTTTTAAACCAACACTGGTTCTGATCATGCGTTGTCTTTCCACAACGATAACATTTGCCAGAACTCACACCCAATTTGTGCGCACTGAGCTCCGGTGACCGTAGCTGCATTACTGCCGTGCCTCTCGCTGCGGCTTCGTGTGCTGCTGCCATAGTGACCGCCTTCTCAAGCGTCAGCTCATTCTCCTCGAGCAGTCGCTTTTGTGTATCCTGTTTAAATAAACCACACACAAATTTGTCTCGAAGTGCCTCTGTCAGTCCCGTTCCAAACTGGCAATATTTCGCTAATTTACGCAATTCCAGCAAATAATCAGCATTGCTTTCATGCTGTAGCTGCCTTCTGTCATAAAATTTAAATCGTTCCGCTAGCATCAGCGGCGTGGGGTTTAGATGATCTTTCAGGACAGTAACAATCTCATCGAACGTCTTATCCGCCGGTTCATCTGGTGATAACAGGTGTTTCAATTGCCCGTATGTCTTCGCACCCATTAAATTTAATAATGTTAGAGCTTTATCTTGGTCATTAATTTTATTGGCCTTACAATAATTTTTTACTCTTTCAACATATATGGCCCAATCTTCGAGGTCACTATCAAAGGTGCTAATATTCCCGTGTTTAGGCATTGTAGATTTGCAATTTCTCAGATTTTATTTTGTTTACTTGTTATCAAAGATGGCGGCTTCCCGCTCTTGCCGTCGTCCTCCGCCCACAAAATGGCGGTTTTCCCGCGCTTGGCGGTCTTCACCCGTCCCCCGACGCCGTCTCCCTTCAGCCCCCGAGTGCGGCCCTTATCTTTGGTTCCGATCGCTGGCCCGCGCTGCGCCTCGCACTTGAAGCGGCTCCCGGCCTCTGGCTTACCCGCTCGCGCGTTTCACCGCGGCTCTTATCAGGGATTGCGATCGCCCTTATCTTCTCCAACTTCCCCAGCCCTGTCTTTGCAGCCAACACTGCACGGCTTACCCCACCACCTAGGTTGAACAAGGAAACTGCAGAAAGACTTCTGTCAGTCGCTGGAAGCTGTCAGGATGTTTGCTGCACTCCAGTGCTCAGTCGCTGATGGAGGCTTCAGAGTCCTAAAGCCTGTCGCTTCTAGTGGGGTGGTGATGTTTGAAACCTCTCTTCAACTGCCGCAGGGTAAGAACCTGACTCGTCGCCAGTGTTAAGTATGTGTATTGTATTGAACAATTAACACAAAGACTTAAACGTATAACTCAAACAGGTCTTTACTGGTTGGAGGTAGGGACTATACGTAGGTCTTTACTTCATGCCCACAGGCGGGAACTGAGGGGAGATCAGTACCCACAGTACTATTTATACCCCTATGGCCAGGAGTGGTACTGCGTATCACTACGCCCAACAAGTAGTGCAGTCCTGTCCATAGGTTCAAAGTAGCACACATATTACATACACAACAGGTACGAGTCTTCTGAATTGCTTGCTGTTTGCCAGTTGACTAAACAGTCATCCACTTGACTAAGGAGCACTTAGGCCTAGTAAGGTACGTACACGAGGCTTACGCAGAAGTTCATGACTTAAAAGGAGTAAAGTTAGCAGAAAAACCCATTGATCACAGGCACCACGTACACTCAAGCAAAATAACGAGATAATAATCAGATAACTTTCAGTGATGCTGGTTGAGGGATAAATATTGGCCAGGACACCGGGGAGAAATCCCTTGCTCTTCTTCGGCATAGTGCCTTGCGGCCTCAGTTTACTGTCTCAATCGAAAGACAGCACCTCAGATAGTACAGCACACTCTCTCGGTACTGCACTGGTGTACCAGCCTAGATTTTGTGCTCAAGTCTCTGGAATGGGACTTGACCCCACAACCTTCTAACTCAGAGGCAAGAATGCCACCACTCAGCCATGGCTGACACAAGTAGTGTCATGAAATCCTTAATGCCCAAATAAATAGGCAAATGGGACCTCAAGTTAACATCATATCGGAAAAGCAGCACCTCTGACCACGCAATTCTAATTATGTGTTCAGTCTTAGAGTGGAGTTTGAACCTTCTGAGTCAGAGGCAAGAGTATTACTAACTGAACCAAGCTGACACATAACTAGTACCAAAATGTAACTAAGATATTTGGTGAAAGTCTGTTTCTTTGATTATACTTTTTTGTCATTTTGTTATAGAATCTGCTTTCAATTTTATTTATTTCCCCTCCAATTTGCCCCTCAGCTCATTAATCACAGGAACATTTACACTCAAGTCTGAACCTGCCCTTGTACACTGACCGTAAACTAACACTTTCAGTAAGGGTTGCTGGATAATGATCAGGAGTAGGAGCCCTGCCCAATTTTTCATCTCTCTAAACCAAGGATGCAAAGGCCAATTGTAGCACCCCCAATACGGCCTCGACTGAGACCAGTTAATTTAGCACAATCTGCTTTTAATTTCATTATATAAATGAGAAGTCCTGCATTTTCATTTTGAATGTTTTGATGTCTTGGTGCCAATTTTCTATATAATTGCATTACTTTCCCCTTACTGGAGCCAGCTGGCTATTGTATAAATGGAATGGATTGTCTTCAGCGCTCAAATTTTGACTTGTATTCAGGTTTTTAGCAGACCAGTCATCTTTCAAAGGGACCCAAAAAAATATGAAGAACTGCAAAAAGGAAATATGAAAACAATTGTGTAATATAAAGGCTTATAGTAAAAGTTTTTATAAATGGCTAAGGGTGTGGGCCTATTAAAGATGGACACAGGTGATACTGTAACAGACAACAAGGTAATGGCAGATATATGAAACAAGTACTTTGTCTCCGTTTTCACAGTAGATGAAGAGGATAAAAGAGAAGATAGAAGAGAAACTAAAAATAAATCAAGGAGAGGAACTTATTGGATTCAATATAAGTAAGATAATGGTAATAAATAAAATAATGGAACTTAGAATAAATAAATCTCCTAGACCTAATGGTTTCCACCCCAGGGTATTAAAAGAAGTAGGTGAGGGAATTGAAGAAGCGTTAGTCATAATCTTTCAAAGGTCTATTGATTTGGGAATTGTGCCATTAGATCGGAAAATTGCTAATGTCACTCCATTATTTAAGAAGTGTGGAAGACCGAAACCAGATACAGTAACTATAAGCCTGTCAGTTTAACGTCAGTTGTGGAGGAAGCTACTCGAATCTGTCATTACGGATTGAGTAACTGAGCACTTGAACAAATATGAGCGGATCAGAGAGCCAACATGGCTTTATTAAGGATAGGTCATACCTGACTAATCTAGTTGAATTTTTTGAGGCGCTCACGAATAAACTAGTTAAGGGAGTGTCTATGGATATTATTTATATGGACTTCCAGAAGGCATTTGATAAGGTTCCATGAATGAGATTATTAGCAAAAATGAGAGCATGTGGAATTGGAGGTAACTTTTGACTTGGGTTGAAAATTGGTTGAGAGGTAGGAGACAGAGAATGGGGACAAAGGTAGTGTTTGCTGATTGGTGGGATGTGACATGTGTCCTCCAGGGATTTGTTCTGAGGCCTTTACTTTTCACCGTATTTATTAATGACTTAGATTAAGGAATAGAGAGTTGTATATCCAAGTTTGCAAATTATACTAAGTTAGGAGGGACAGTAAGTAGTGGAGATGGGAACAGGAAGTTGCAAAGGAACATACAGATTAAGTGAGTGGGCAAGTTCATAGCAAATATTTCAATATGGCCAGTGTAAAGTCATCCACTTTACCAAGGAAGATAAATTGGAGTATTTTCTAAATGGTAAACTAGGGACTGTAGAGAAGCAAATAGATTTGGGAGTCCAAGTGCACAAATCATTAAAAGCCAGGAGACAGGTACAAAAAGCAATCAAAAAGGCTAATGGAATCATACAGAACAGAGGCCATTCGGCAATCGTGCCTGTGCCGACTCATTGAAAGAGCCATCCAATTAATCCCACTCCCCTGCACTTTCCCCATAGCCATGCAAATTTCTCCTTTACAAGTATTTATCCAATTCCCTTTTGAAAGTGACTATTGAATCTACTTCGATCATTCTTTCAGGCAGTGCATTCCAGATAATGATAACTCATTAGGTAAAAAAAATTCTCCTCATTTCCCCCCTTTTTTTGCTAATTATCTTAAATCTGTGTCATCATCCGGTTACCGATCCTCTGCAACCTCGCCAAGGCCTTGGCATCCTTCTTAAAATACTCTAGCTGAGACCTAACCTGTGATTCATAAAGGTTTACCACAACTTCCTTGCTTTTGTACTCTATGGATCAACGATCCCGTATGCTTTTTTAACAGCCGTATCAACTTGTCCTGCCACCTTCAAAGATTTGTGTGTGAATGTTGGCCTTTGTCTCAAGGGGGCTAGAATACAAAGGGAAGAAAGTTATGCTTCAGTTGGTCAGACCCCATTTAGAGTTCTGCATTCAGTTTTGAGCACTGCACCTCATGAAGGATATATTAGCCTTGGAGGGGGTGCAGTGCAAATTCACTGGAATTATACTGGGGCTTAGAGAGATAAATTATGAAGGCAGGTTGCATAAACTTGGTTTGTATTCCCTTGTGAACTCTCTGTTCCTACAATTCTGGCCAGTCTTCCTCAAATTCTGGCCTCTTGTGCATCCTTGACTTCCTTAACCCCACCATTGGCGGCCGTGCCTTCAATTGTCTTGGCCCCAAGCTCTAGAATTCTCTCCCGAAAACTGTCTGCCTCTCTCTCCTCCTTTAAGACGCTCCTTAAAATCTACCACTTTGACCAAGCTTCTGGTCACCTGTCCTAATGTCTCCTTTGGTTCATTGTCATTTTTTGTCGGATTACGCTTCTGTGAAGGACGTTTTACTATGTTAAAGTGGTACAGTTGTAGCCAGAGAATCACCTGCAATGGCTTCTGTTATAAATCTCATCATCATGAAGAAACGGCTCATGAAATAACACTGGACGGCCAGCTGGTGGCGCCATCCAAGGAGTATAAATACTCGGACGTGGCCCAGCTTGTCCAGGGACATTTTGTAAGACAGGAACTAGTGAAGTACAGCTAGACCTCCATGTTTTGAAACAAGTTGATTAAAGCCTTGCTTTATACTCGAACCAAGTGCGTAGTGAGTTTTATTATATCAGCTTCGCTTTCCGCTCCTGCACCGTTACCTCTGGAGACCCCCAAGGATCTAACCTTGGCCCCTCTTATTTCTCATCTACATACTGCCCCTTGGCGACATCATCTGAAAACAGTGTCATTTTCCACATGTACGCTGACAACACCCAGCTCTACCTCACCACCACGTCTCTTGACCCCTCTGCTGTATCTAAATTGTCAGACTTCTTGTCCGACATACAGTACTGGATGAGCAGAAATTTCCTCCAACTAAATATTGAGAAAAAATAAATACTTGCATTTATATAGTGCCTTTCACGACCTCAGGACGTCCCAAAGTGCTTTACAACCAATGAAGTACTTTTGAAGTGTAGCCACTGTTATATATGCAAATATAGGAAGCCATTGTCTTCAGTCCCCGCCACAAACTCCGTTCCCTAGCCACTGATTCCATCCCTCTCTCTGGCAACTGTCTGAGGCTGAACCAAACTGTTCACAACCTTGGTGTCATATTTGACCCCGAAATGAGCTGCCAACCTCATCTGTGCCACCACTAAGACCGCCTATTTCCACCTCCGTATTATCGCCCAGCTCTGAACCTGCCTCAGCTCATCTGCAGCTGAAACCCTCATCCATGCCTTTGTTACCTATAGACTTGACTATTCCAATGCACTCCTGGCCAGCCTCCCACGTTCTACCCTCTGTAAACTTGAGGTCATCTAAAACTCTGCTGCACGTGTCCTAACTTGCACCAAGTTGCATTCACCCATTACCCCAGTGCTCGCTGACCTACATTGGTTCCATTTAAGCAACACCTCGATTTTAAAATTCTCAACCTTATTTTTAAATCCCTCCATGGCCTCATCCCTCCATATCTCTTAGTTCCTCCAGCCCTATAACCCTATGAGATATCTGCGCTCCTCCAATTCTGGTCTCTTGAGCATCTCCAATTTTAATCGCACCAACATTGGTGTCCATGCCTTCAGCTGTCATGGCCCTAAAGCTCTGAAATTCCCTCCCTAAACCTCTCCACCTTTACTTCTCTTTCCTCCCTTAAGATGCTCCGTAAAACTTACTTCTTTAACCAAGCTTTTGATCATCTGCCCGAATATCTCCTTCGGTGTTTTGGTGCCAAACTTTATTTGATAACGCTCCTGTGAAGTGCCTTGGGATGTTTTACTATGTTAAAGGTGCTATATAAATGCAAGTTGTTGTGTATAGGAGATTGAGGGATGATCTGAGCGAGGTGTTTAAAATTTGAAAAGAATTGAATAAGGTTGATATGGAGAAACTATTTTCTCTTGTGGGGGAATCAAGACTAAGTGGACATAATCTTAAAATTAGAGCTAGGCCTTTCAGGAGTGAAATAAGGAAGCCTCTTTTCACACAAAGGGTAATAGAAATTTGGTACTTTCCCAAAAGACTGGATGCTATTATGTCCGTGTGTAATTGAGACACGGACTGCAGGAGTTGGTTATAACAGGTCTTTACTGAGTGGAGACAAACTGGAACTAACTATGCAAAGTTACTACACAGGCTTATATACAGGGGTGGTCACTACTGGTACTGCAGTATACAGGGGCTGCAGAATATAGTTCCTTCTGCAAAGTACATACACTACAATTCCTCCCCTTTTAGCTAAACAGTACATAACATTTGATTAATAATTAAATAACATATTTACAATTACAGTTGTCATATACATTAGCTGAAGTTAAGCAATTATAAGTTCAGTCTTTGAGGAGGCTTCCTGATTCTGTCTGGATAACGCTTCTTTGGGGTATCAGGTTCTTCTGGCAGAGTTGATTCGGAATCAACGTCGTTGTTGGGTTCGTCTGTTTCCAATATTCCCGATTCTGAGGTAGATGCAATTGGTACTTCGGTTTCATCACCAGGCGTATCGGATCGTGGTGTGGAATTGACGTTTTCCAGTGACTCTAGAATCTGGTCAGCATGGCGTCTTACAATGCTCTCTCCAACGTCCACGGTATACATTAGAGGTCCTTGCCGTGTACAGATCGTTCCTGGCTGCCATTTCTCTGTGCGGCAGTCTCGGGCCAAAACTGGTTGACCTATCTTAAAACTCCTGGTCGGCCTTTCATTCATATTCTGAAACTGCCTGTTCTCCACATCTCTTCTGACGTTTGGCTTAACCAAATCCAAGCGGCATCGTAGTCTTCGATTGAAGAACATCATGGCTGGAGTTTGGTTGGTAACCGCATGTGTCGCATTCCGGTAGGCAAACAAGAAGTTATCCACCTTGTGTTGTAGGGGTATGTCTTCATTACACATTGCCTTGATAGCCTTCTTGAATGTTTGAACGAACCTCTCAGCCAATCCATTGGTGGCTGGATGATATGGGGCGGATGTGTAATGCTTAACACCATTGTTCTTTAAGAACCTCCGGAACTCTTCAGACACAAACTGTGGTCCATTGTCGGAGCAAATCTGTTCAGGCAGCCCATTTCTGGCAAATATGGTTCGTAAGACTGTGATAGTTTTTTCTGTGGTGGTTGAGGACATTTTTATTACCTCTGACCACTTTGAATGTGCATCCACCGCAATTAAAAACATCGAGTCCATAAATGGACCAGCAAAATCAATGTGCACCCTTTGCCATGGAGATGAGGGCCACTCCCATGGATGTAGAGGGGCTTGTGGTGGGGTGTTGTGGACCTTCTGGCATCCTGTACAGCTCTTGGTCATCTCTTCGATTTCTCTATCGATTCCCGGCCACCACACAAACGCTCTGGCTAAGTTCTTCATTTTTACCCCTCCCAGATGACCCTCATGAAGCTCATTGAGCACTCTATCCTTCAATTTGGGTGGAATTACTACTCTGGATCCACACATCAAGGTTCCTCTGCACACTGACAGCTGTTCTCTTCTCGGCAAGAATGCTGGCAGCAGTGGTTCGCCATGTGCTGGCCATCCCTTCACCGTTAAATCATAGACCCAGGAGAGTGTCGGGTCATTTCGTGTTTCCTTTTCTATGTTTGCATTCGTCACAGGTAGACATTCGACTATGGTCGAGTGGAATATCTCCACTGGACCCACTGCAGGTGCTTCTCCCACCATCGGCAACGGTAGGCGCGACAATCCATCAGCATTCCCATGCTGTTTAGTTCCTTTGTACTCGATGTCATATTGGTGTGCCCCTAGGAAAAGGGACCACCTCTGTAGCCGTTGTGCCGTCATTATCGGGACGCCCTTCTGAGGGTTGAAAATGGAGACAAGAGGTTGATGATCAGTTAGTAGAGTAAATTTCTGACCGTGCAGGTAGTGATTGAACTTCTTTACCCCCCACACCAGGCTGAGGGCCTCTCTGTCAATCTGGGCGTAGTTACGCTCGGCTGAAGTTAACGAGCGTGACGCAAAAGCTATCGGCCTCTCTGAACCATCAAGGAATTTATGTGACAGTACCGCTCCAATGCCGTAGGGAGACGCATCACACGCCAGTCTTATCGGTAGTGATGGGTTGTAGTGAGCCAATACTTCTCTTGAAGTGATTAGGTCTTTACTCTTCTGAAAGGCCTGCTTACATTCATCGCTCTATTTCCATGCTACTCCACTTTGTAGCAGGGCGTTCAGTGGGTGCAGAATTGTGGACAAATTCGGCAAAAACTTATGATAGTAATTCACCAGTCCGAGGAATGACCTCAGTTGCGACACATTTTCAGGCGCTGGAGCCTTAACTACCACTTCAATTTTGTCAGGGGACTTATGTAACCCCTCTTCATCAATCACGTGGCCACAATACGATATCTGTTTCTTAAAAAACTCGCACTTGGGGCGATTGGCTCGTAGCCCATGTTCTCTTAGTCTAGTGAGCACCTGCTCCAGGTTGGCAAGGTGTTCACGGTCATCTTCACCTGTCACTAGGATGTCATCCAAGTAACACTGAGTCCCCGGAATCCCTTGCAGGACTTGTTCCATCGCTCTTTGCCATATCGCCGGAGCTGATGCTACTCCAAATACCAGTCGATTATACTGGTAAAGACCTTTGTGAGTGTTTATCGTGAGATACTTCCTAGAGGATTCTTCAACCTCCATCTGCAAATATGCTTGTGCTAGGTCAATTTTTGTAAAATGCTTCCCTCCAGATAGTGATGCGAAAATATCTTCTATCGTCGGGAGAGGATATTGTACTGTGTGAAGGACTGGGTTCACCGTCACCTTGAAGTCCCCACAGATGCGAACCTGCCTTGGCTCCTCAGACTTATTGTTTAACGTTTTCTTCATGACAGGAATGATGGGTGTTGCCCACTCGCTCCAGTCTACCTTAGATAACACACCTGCATTCTCCAGATTCTCCAGCTCTGCCTCGATGGCTGGGCGAATTGCATATGGTACCAGTCTTGCTTTGAAAAACCTGGGAATTGCATTCTCTTCTATTTTTATCGAGGCGGTTACGCCTTTAAGAGTTCCCAGTTCTTGTTGAAATACCTCTTTGGCGTTAGCTAAGATTTTTGACAATCGTCCAGGTGTGACGTCGTCATCCTTTTTACCAGCCACCGTCAGTGCCTGAATGGAGTGCCAGTCTAAACTTATCTTTCTGATCCATTCACGTCCCAATAACGGTGGTCCACCATCTTGCAGTATGTACAGATACAATTTCTGTATTTCCTTGCCGTTGTATTCGACAGGCACCCTTATTTTCCCTCTGGGGTATACTTTTTGCCCCGTATATGTCTTCAAGACAATGGATGTCTCTTTCAAGGGTATGTGTGAGAATAGCCGCTCGTAGCCTCGTCGATTCATGATGGTCAGGGCTGATCCTGTATCCAATTCCATTTTGACTTGGGACCCTGCTATCGTGAGGGTGACCCAAATGGCTTGGTGATCCTCTTTTGCGATTACGTTGTGAAGTTTGAGACAGCTTAGTCTCTTGTTCCCGGATTCACTATCGCTCATCTGGTCTTCGGAACTACTGTCCGTCATCTTTTGTACTTTCCTGTACTGTTCCTTAGTAGCCTTTTTGTTGTCGTTAGTCTTCTTCCCAGACCTGCAAACTCGTGCAATGTGTCCCATCTTTCCACATTGCCTGCATATTTTGTCCTTGGACCAGCAATCCTTCTGGTCATGGGTTGTTCTGCCGCAGCGATAACATTTTTCAAATCCCCGTGTCATTTCATGGGTGCCGTATTCCTGTGGCTTTTGCTGTATTTCCGCAGCTCCCCTTGCTGCTGCTTCGTACGATACTGCCACGCTGAAAGCCTTATCTAGCGTCAGCTCTTTCTCTGAGAGTAACCTCTTCTGGGTTCCTTCACTCAGGAGTCCACAGACAAATTTGTCCCGTAGGGTATCTGCCAGTCCTGCTCTGAACTGGCAGTGCTTTGATAGCTTGCGTAGTTCCGTAAGGTAATCAGCATTGCTCTCATCTTTATGCTGATTTCTCCTGTGGAATTTAAATCTTTCTGCTATCAGCAGCGGTGTAGGATTTAGGTGTTCCTGTAGGATATCAACAATTTCATTAAAACTCTTCGCCATCGGTTTGGCTGGAGTAATCAGGTTCTGCAATAGGCCGTACGTTCTTGCGCCCATTAAGTTTAGTAGTACTGATGCCTTTTTCTCATCGGCTACTTCGTTTGCCTCGCAATATACTTCGACTCTTTCCACATACGTGGTCCAGTCTTCTATTGCATTATCGAAGGCAGTGATATTGCCAGTCTTCGGCATCTTGGAAATCTAAGATGGCACCTCCCGCGCTTTGCCTTCTTCCCCGATTTAACAAAATGGCGCCTCCCGCGCTTTCCGTCTTCTCCGCTGCTGCTAGCACTGTTGCTGGCGTTTTATGCCTTGATGGCAACGCCCTATGGTCTTCGCGCACTTCCCCCCCCCGCGCTGCTGCTAACGCCGCTCTCCGCGGTTCCCGTGGCAAACTGCAGCTCCTCGCGGCTTTCTGCGCTTCTAATTTCTTTTATTTCCCCGTCATCGGAGCAACCCTATGGGACACTTTCCTCCCTCTTCTCGGGTCTGTACGCTGCCTGGCTTCGTAGCACGTAGCCCTGTGTGCTCCACCCTCTCTCCTCTTCCCGACAACGCTGCTCGGCCCCGTTGAAAAGCCACCCGATCGAGCTCTAGCCCACCGCAGCCCAGGAAGGATCAGTGTACTACCTGCCACCAGCCTGATTAGCTGGAACACCATCGACAGGATAACCAAGCCCCGCTCTCGACAGCCTCTCCTGCAAATCTTCAACTCCGATGAATCAGAGGCGGTTGCCCACGGTCAACGCCCGTTTCTTCTGTTTGTTTTATTTATTTTTTTGCTTTCTTCCTTCTGGCCTCGACCTCTGACAACTTCGCTTCAGGGATGGATCCCCATGAGGTGGTGCAGACTGTAGGTAAGTTCGGATCTGCTCGTCGCCAGTATTATGTCCGTGTGTAATTGAGACATGGACTGCAGGAGTTGGTTATAACAGGTCTTTACTGAGTGGAGACAAACTGGAACTAACTATGCAAAGTTACTACACAGGCTTATATACAGGGGTAGTCACTACTGGTACTGCAGTATACAGGGGCTGCAGAATATAGTGCCTTCTGAAAAGTACATACACTACAGATGCTAGGATAATTGGAGCTTTCAAGACTGAGATAGATTTTTGTTAGGTAAGGCTATTGAGATATGGAGCAAAGGTAGGAATATGGAGTTGAGATGCAGCTCAGCCATGATCTAACTGAATGGTGGAGCAGGCCCAAGGGGCTGAATTTCCTGCTCCTGTTACTTTGTTACTAAGACATGCCAAAGAGATCAGCAGGCTCCATATCAAATCCGCAGACTTTGGCACACCTACCTACCAATGAGTCAGGAGAACTGCCTCAGCTTCCTCAGGATCAGGTTGCTTAGCCATCGGCAGCAAGGACATCAGCCAATGAAAAATTGTGATACCAGAATATGACAACAGAGTGTGATGTGAGAAGTGTAATGGCTGAAATTTAACTACAAGAAGTCCATGCAGTTGTACCAACTTTATAAGATAACTAGATGGGTGTTGATTGGTTACAAACTGGGTATAAAAAGGTAAATGTCCCTTTAGCTTGCCATCATTTTCCAAGAGTATAAATGTGATTGTAAAACTCTGACACAGCAATTTTAAGTATGCGAACATGAATTGGACTATTCCCCCCCCCCCCCCCCCCTCCCCAGTTTTCTCCTCCTTCTGAAGGTGGTATCGCATGGTTGGGTGTAGTTCTGCAGCTTTTAAAAATAAAAAATAAAAATTATTCGTTTTTATGGGATCAGGGTGTCATTTATTGCCCATACCTAGTTGCCCTTGAGAAGGTGGTGGTGAGCCGCCGCCTTGAACCGCTACAGTCCATGTGGTGATGGTGCTCCCACAGTATTGTTAGGTAGGGAGTTCCAGGATTTTGACCCAGTGATGATGAAGGATCGGCAATATACTTCTAGGTCAGGATGGTGTGTGACTTGTAGGGGAACTTGGAGGTGGTGGTGTTCCCATGCGCCTGCTGCCCTTGTCTTTCTAGGTGGAAGAGGTCATGGGTTTGGGAGGTGCTGCCGAAGAAGCCTTGGTGAGTTGCCGCAGTGCATCTTGTAGATGGTACACACTGCAGCCATGGTACGCTGGTGGTGAAGGGAGTGAATGCTTCAGGTGGTGGATGGGGTGCCAATCAAGCGGGCTGCTTTGTCCTGGATGGAGTGGAGCTTCTTGAGTCTTGTTGGAGCTGCAACCATCCAGGCAAGTGGACAGTATTCCATCACACTCCTTACTTGTGCCTTGTAGATGGTGGAAAGGCTTTGGGGAATCAGGAGGTGAGACACTCGCCGCAGAATACCCAGCCTCTGACCTTCTCTTGTTGCCACAGTATTTATGTGGCTGGTCCAATTAAGTTTCTGATTAATGGTGACCCCCCCAGGATGTTGATAGTGGGGGATTCGGCGATGGTAATGCCATTGAATGTCAAGGGGAGGTGGTTAGACTCTCGCTCGTTGGAGATGGTCATTGCCTGGCACTTCTGTGGCGTGAATGTTACCTGCCACTTATCAGCCCAAGCCTGAACGTCGTCCAGGTCTTGTTGCATGCAGGCATGGACTGCTTCATTATCTGAGGAGTTGTGAATGGCGCTGAACACTGTGCAGTCATCAGCGAACATCCCCATTTCTGACCTTATGTTGGACCTTAGTCGACATATACATACACACACTTAAGAACATAAGAATTAGGAGCAGGAGTAGGCCATTTGGCCCTTCGAGCCTGCTCCGCCATTCAGTAAAATCATGGCTGATCTTCTACCTCATCTCCACTTTCCTGCACTATCCCCATATGCCTCGATTGCCTTAATATTCAAAAATCTATTGATCTCTGTCTTGAATATACTCAACGACTGAGCCTCCACAGCCCTCTGGGCTAGAGAATTCCAAAGATTCACCACCCTCTGAGTGAAGAAATTTCTCTTCATCTCAGTCCTAATTGACCGACCCCTTATTCTGAGACTGTGACCCCTGGTTATAGACTCCCCAGCCAGGGGAAACATCCTCCCTGCATCTACCCTGTCCAGCCCTGTAAGAATTTTGTATGTTTCAATGAGATCACCTCTCATTCTTCTAAACTCCAGAGTGTAGGCTCAATCCCTTCTCATAGGATAATCCCCCCATCCCAGGAACCAGTCTGGTGAACCTTCGTTGCACTCCCTCTATGGCAAGTATATCCTTCCTTAGGTAAGGAGACCAAAACTGTACACAGTACTCCAGGTGTGGTCTCATGTATAAATTGCAGTAAGACGTCTTTACTCTTGTACTCCAATCTTCTTGTAATAAAGGCCAACATACTATTTGCTTTCCTAATTGCTTGCTGTACCTGCATGTTAACTTTCAGTGATTTGTGTACAAGGACACCCAGGTCCCTCTGAACACCAACATTTCCCAATCTCTCACCATTTAAAACTACTTTGCTTTTCTATTTTTCCTACCAAAGTGGATAACTTCACATTTCTCCACATATTCCATTTGCCATGTTCTTGCCCACTCACTTAGCCTGTCCACATCCCCTCGAAGCCTCCTTGCATCCTCCTCACAACTTACATTCCCATCCAGCTTTGTATCCTCAGCAAACCTGGATGAATTATATTTGGTTCCCTCATCCAAATCATTGATGTAGATTGTGAATAGCTGAGGCCCAAGCACTGATCCTTGTGGTACCCCACTAGTTACAGCCTGCCAACCCGAAAATTACCCGTTTATTCTTACTCTCTGTTTTCTGTCTGTTAACCAATCCACTGGTTCTCCCTTATCTATTCTGCTAGTTACAACCTCAAAAAACTCTAACAGATTTGTCAAACTTATCACCATGCGTCCTCAAATAATGATCAGGAACAGAAGTTCTGGTTTATTCTTGTTGTTGTGGTCAATTATAGATACCCCACAGCCACCTGGTGTAAAATCCATAGATCTCAGATTCGGTATGGCTCAGCACACTACACGGTGCAATTACTCACAGAACTATCAGAGGAATGGACATTGCTGAATTAATGGTAGCTGTTACCATAGATTTACAATTGGTATTTATTTAAATAGAACATTCTCCCCATGATATTCCTTTCATTGGTGTGAAGGGACAGCTATGATGCAATGAAAAATGTGTGACAACTGAGTAGTTATTGTGACATTATTTTCCCAGTGAAAGACAATGACTAGATTGTTAGCGAGCGGGAGACAGAAGTCACTATTCCTACTGGAGCCGAAAATAATATTTATACGTTTTAAACTAGCAAAATAGTAATACAACACCCATTTATGAAGAATTGGTCAGAGGCTAAGATGCAAAAGGACTGAATGTTTTTATCTAACAACCAACACGATCTTCCTGTTATCATTTAAAAAAGGAATACTGTTGTAATGAATTAACTTTTGAAACACTACCAAAACTTCGAGCTACCCAATAACCTTTCTCAAAAACGTTACCTGTTCTCAGTCCTGTTCCTGACCATTATTGGTTCTTTGTTGCTGGGACCCAAAGGTCAAGGTATATCTGGTTCGTCCATGCCAAACATCCTGTTCTCTTTGTTGTGCACCAGCACTTTTCTAAACAGTTTATATTGGAAAACACTATATATCCGATTCAATTTTACTAAATGTGCACGGTACAAATGTTCTCAAGGAAGTGATTGGGCATAAATTCATTACAATCACACAACCATGGCCACAACCAAACGCTCAGATTTGATCACCTTCAGTCCTGATCCTGGGTATGTAAGGCAGGAACAGTTGGGTACTTTACTTATAAAATGATGCAACAGGAAAGTAGTTTAGAAATGAAATGAAGATAAATGTGCTCAACGTATTATAAGACCATTTAACAGTCCCCAGTCTGTCTCGTTAGCCTCGTAGAAAAGCTTCAATATTAAATTTGAGGTGTGCTTTAAGGCAAAATTAGTTATAAATGTTGGTAAGTTAAAGGTTACATTGACACATGCAGACAGGAAGGAAACATGCAGTTAGGAGTTTACGACATTATTTACCAGAGCGTGTCAGGCACAAACTGAGCGACTGAACTGCCAACTTGGCTTACTCTCCGTGCTTGTCAGTAATTAAGTCATTCCTGTTTTTGTATCGAGCAGAAAAAATATAGGTCGAGTGAAACAAGACCACTCCAAACATGTCTCTTAGCCGAAAGGGCAGACATGAATAATAATCTCTTACTGGACTAAATGAGAGGTTGGAGATTTGATACCTCCCTCTGGTGTTTTTAATTTTGATTATGGGAAAATATTTGTAACTACTTCATATTGAAAAATAAATGTTATGTTGACGTCATACTGAACTGGGTGCTTTCAGTCTGCTGAAGTTCATTTTACAAAGGATGTATTTGACTACTGATTAGTTTTGAAACTTTTTTTATTCATTGATGGGATGTGGGCGTCGCTGGCTGGCTAGGCCTGCATTTAGTGCCCATCCCTAATTGCCCTTGAGAAGATGGTGGTGAGCCGCCGCCTTGAACCGCTGCAGTCCATATGGTGTAGGTACACCCACAATGCTGTTAGGAAGGGAGTTCCAGGATTTTGGCCCAGCGACAGTGAAGGAACGGCGATACAGGTCCAAGTCAGGATGGTGTGTGGCTTGGAGGGGAACTTGTAGGTGGTGATGTTCCCATGCGTCTGCTGCCCTTGTCCTTCTAAGTGGTAGAGGTCGCGGGTTTGGAAGGTGCTGTTGAAGGAGCTTTGGCGAGTTGCTGCAGTGCATCTTGTAGATGGTACACACTGCAGCCACAGTGCGCCGGTGGTGGAGGGAGTGAATGTTGGAGGTGGTGGATGGAGTGCCAATCAAGTGGGCTGCTTTATCCTGAATGGTGTCGAACTTCTTGAGTGTTGTTGGAGCTGCACTCATCCAGGCAAGTGGAGAGTATTCCATCACACTCCTGACTTGTGCCTTGTAGATGGTGGAAAGGCTTTGGGGAGTCAGGAGGTGATTCCAACTTATTCAACTTTTCCAAATTATCAGTATTGGTTTCTGTTATGTTAAATACCAAAAGCAAATCTTTGTTTTACAATATATGTTTAATGTAAAACTTTTACGTGGGAAATTCTTCAAATTATGCATATTACGCGATTGTCAGGACAGTTTAAAACTACACTGAACCATGTATTATGCAAAGTGTGCAAAATATTCAAATTACTAATATTCAAGTACCTCCGTGTTAATTCAACAGCTAAAGGAACTGCCTGCCTGTGGTGATGAGCAAAAATGAAATGAGAATTTTGACAGTTCAAATGACTTTATAATCTTTTTATATAGAAGTCTTTTATTGTATAGGATTACATAAGATATACGGCACAGAAACAGGCCATTTGGCCCAACCAGTTCATGCCAGTGTATATGCTCCACTCGAGCCCCCTCCAGCCTTTCCTCATTTAAATCCATCAGCATAACCCTCTATTCCCTTCTCCCTCATATGTTTGTCCAGCCTCTCCTTAAATGCATCTATACTTTTCACTTCAACCACTCCCTGTGGTAGCAAGTTCCACATTCTCACCACTCTCTGGGTAAAGAAGTTTCTTCTGAATTCCCTATTGGCTTTCTTGATGACTATCTTATGTTGATGGCCTCTAGTTATGCTCTTTCCCCACAAGTGGAAACATTCTCTCTGTATCCACTCTATCAAAACCTTTCATAATTTTATAGACCTTTTATAGACGAATGATTTTATAGACCTTTTATAGATGAATGCATGACTGGAGAAATGGTGCAGGAGGGAGGGCTTTAGATTCCATAGGCATTGGGACCATTTCTGTGGCAGGTGGGACCTCTGTTACACCTCAACAGAGCCAGGACCAATATTCTTGCGGGGAGGTTTGCTAGTGCTGTTGGGGAGGGTTTAAACTAGCTTGGCAGGGGGATGGGCACCAGCATGTAGGAGTGGAGGGGAGGAATGGGGTGCATAGAAGAGTGAGTGTGTTGGATGGTACTGGAGGGGAAGGTAGTGCTGGAGGCGGAAGTAGTACCATATTAGATAGGAGCAGACTAAGAAAGACTACGAAAAATTCAAAAATGAGTTTAGAATGCATGTACGTAAACGCACAAAGTGTGGTGAATAAGGTTGGTGAGCTACAAGCATAATTAGCCATGTGGCAATATGATGTGGCAATAACGGAAACGTGGCTTAAAAATGGTGAGACCTGCGCACTTAATATTCAAGGGGACAATGTGTTCAGAAAAGATAGGGAAGGAAATAAGGGAGGTGGGGTGGCAGTGCTGATTAAGTAAGACATTGTAGTGTTGGAAAGGGAGGTTGTTTTTGAGGGGACAAGGACAGAATCCATTTGGTTAGAGTTGAGCAAAAAGGGTTTGATCACACTATTGGGGGTATTCTACAGGCCTCCAAATAGTGAGAGGGAGGTAGAGGAGCAAATCTGCAGGGAATTACAGAGACTTGCAAGAGCTATAGAGTGGTGATATTGGGGGACTTTAATTATCCAAATATTGATTGGGATAATGCTAGGGTAAAGGGAAAGGAGGGGGAGGAATTTCTGAAATATGTTCAGGAGAATTTCCTTGACCAGTATGGTCTTGGCCCACCTAGGAAGGAGGCATTGCTGGATCTGGTGCTGGGGAATGAGGTAGGCCAGGTCGACCAAGTGTCTGTGGGAGAACACTTGGGTACGAGTGATCATCATATCATAAGATTTAGATTAGCAATGGAGAGGAGCAAGGAACAATCTAGAGTGGAACTTCTAAACTGGAATAGGGCTAACTTCAATGGGATGCGAAAGGATCTAGCCAGGGTTAAATGGAACCAAAGACCGACAGGAAAAGCTGTAACGGAATAATGGGTGATCTTTAAGGAGGTGATGTTCCAAGTACAGGCTAGGTACATTCCAACAAGAGGGTAGGGCAAGGGCTCCTTGGATGATGAGGAAGATGATGAAACAAGAGGGTGTATGGTGAATGTCAGATGAATTCTTCAAGGGAGAACCAGGCCAAATGCAATAAGTTGAGAGGGGAAGTGAAGATGAAAATAAAATTGGCAAAAAGAGAGAATATGAGAGTAGAATGGCGGTTAACATAAAAGGGAACCCAAAAATCTTCTACCGACATGTAAATAGTAAGAGGCAGGGTGTGGCCTATTAGGGACAAAGAAGGTGATGTATGCTTAGAGGCGCAGGGCAAGGCTAGAATCCTCAATGAGTACTTTGTATCAGTGTTTACTAAAGAGGTGGATGCTGACAAAATATCGGTAGAAGTGGAAAAGGTAGAAGCAATTGAAAGGGTGATAATTGATAGACAGGATGTACTAGAAAGACTGGATATGCTTCGAGTGGCTAAGTCACCTGCTCCAGATGGCTTGCATCCCAGGTTGCTAAGGGAATTGGGGGAGGAGATAGCAGAAGGGCTTGCCATCATTTTCCAATCTTCCCTAGATGCGGGGGAGGTGCCTGAGGATTGGAAAGTGGCAAATGTGACACCATTGTTCAAGAAAGGGTGAAAGGACAATCCTAGTAACTACAGGCCGGTCAGTTTAACATCAGTGGTGGGTAAAGTTTTAGAAACAATAATCAAGGAAAAAATTAACGGGCATTCGGAGAGGTTTAAGCTAATTAAGGAGAGCCAACACAGATTTGTAAAAGGCAGATTGTGTTTGACTAATCTAATTGAATTTTTTGTGAAGTAACAGGGATGATTGATGAAGGGAATGCAATGGATATTGTCTACATGGATTTTAGGAAGGTGTTTGACAAAGTACCACATAGAAGGCTGGTTAACAAAATTGAGGCTCAGGGAATAGGTGGGTCAGTGGCAGCTTGGATAAGGAATTGGCTTAAGGACAGAAAACAGCGAGTTGTGGTAAATGGCTGCTTTTCAGACTGGAGGATGGTAGACAGTGGTGTTCCCCAAGGGTTAGTGCTGGGGCCACTGCTATTTTTGATATATATATATTACCTGGATATTGGAATACAGAGTAGAATTTCTAAATTTGCCGATGACACCAAACTTGGGGGTGTAGCAAACAGTGAGGATGATACCAATCGACTGCAACAGGACATAGAAAGGCTAGCAGAATGGGCAGACAAGTGGCAGATGGAATTTAATACAGAGAAGTGTGAGGTGATGCATTTTGGCAGAAGGAACAGGGAGAGGCAATATACCTTAATGGCACAGTTTTAAAGAGTGTGCAGGGACAGAGGGACCTGGGAGTTAATGTGCATAGGTTCCTGAAGGTGGCGGGACATATTGAGAGAGTGGTTAGCAAAACATATGGGATCTTGGGCTTCAGAAATAGAGGTATTGAGTACAAAAGTAGAGAAGTTATGCTGAACCTTTATAAAGCGCTGTTTAGACCACAACTGGAGTATTGCGTCCAGTTCTGGTCACCACGCTTTAGGAAGGATGTGAAGGCACTTGAGAGGGTGCAGAGGAGATTTACCAGAATGGTTCCGGGGATGGAGGATCTTAGCTACAAGGACAGGTTGGAGAAGCTGGATTTGTTTTCATTAGAGCAAAGGAGGTTGAGCTCTGATTTGATAAAGATTATGACGGGTTTGGATAATCTAGATGGGGAAAAGCTGTTCCTACTCGTCATTGGTACGGGGGGGATGTGAGGAAAAACTTTTTTACGCAGCGAGTGGTGAGGACCTGGAACTCGCTGCTGATGGAAGTGGTGGAAGCAGAGATATTCAATGTTTTCAAGAGGAAATTGGATAGTCACTTGAGGGAAATAAACTTGCACGACTATGGGGATAGAGTGGGGGAATGGGACTGATTGAATTGCTCTATAGAGAGCCGGCACGGACTGGATTGTCCAAATGGCCGCCTTCTGCGCCATTATGACTCTAATAGGTCACCCCTCAGCCTTTTTTTGAGAAAAGAGACCCAGCCTGTTCATCCTTTCCTGATATGTATACCCTCGCATTTCTGGTATCATCCTTGTAAATCTTCTCTGCACCCTCTCCAGTGCCTCTATATCCTTTTTATAATATGGCGACCAGAACTGCACGCAGCAAATGTGGTCTAACCAAGGTTCAATACAAGTTTAGCCTACTTTTCAATCCTATCCCTCTAGAAATAAACCCTAGTGCTTGGTTTGCTTTGTGAAATGTTCCATAATTTTAAGATTCATAATACACATTTGATAGCCTATGACAATCTTACCAACTTGACTGAGTAAGGGTCTAAATTTTACTGTTACAGTAAATGTTTACCATTATTTTTAATGCAATATTTAATTGAACATTTGGGCATTTTAATAACGTGTTAGGAAGATCAATGGAAGCACATTGCTTTTGGTCGTGATGGTAATACTTTGAAAAACTAGTTTTTCCGCAGCATTGCGGATTATTTGGGCACTGTTAAAAATAATATGTATGATGATGTGTCTGGGCAAGCACCACCTTGCCTTGTAACTTTGCTTCCTTATCGTGCAGATTCGCTCCTGCTTGGTTATCTATACCCACTGTTTATAATAATTGCCAAAACAAAGAGACAATTTGAACTTTCCTCTCCTCCAACAGACATTTGCAATTTTTCCATTGAAACATTCAAAAAGTCTTTCTATTTTGTGTCTCTGCCTGTCGATAACAGCGATCTAGTCAACTAATTAACAACAGCCGCCATCAAACGCATACGCAATATGATTATGCATATTTGTTACGTGTAGATGTTAAGCATTCCAATAAAAGCTATTATTCTATATTAAGCTGGAAAAAATGTTATCTAAAATGGTGAGCTTTTATATACTTCGCAACGGTACTGTACCTGGATTTGAGGGGGAACCGCTAAAGGCCCAAGGGGTTTGAGTAATTCAAGGGATAGCGGAGAGTTGTCACCGCAGGAATGTGACTTAAACGCAGCAACCTTCTGTTTACCAACAGTTAGCAACCGGAAATGATTATCGATAGATGTCGCTATGTACTAAGTTTGTGCTCGTCAATATGGTTTTATTCAATACACAAGACCGGCCAATTAGTACTTACTGGTCACGCCCTAATTATTAAAGGCGTATTGCAATTATAAAACAAATTTTAAATATACTTTTCTATGATGTGCACCATACCGTCCCTATGCATAAATCCAGTTATTTTCAAAGTTATAACGGCAGAATCCCTAACTCCACGTATATTTCTATAATTGCAATTTGCTTCCCGCAGATTTTAAATCCGTGAATAAATTGCATTAAATAAACATTAGAAAACTATCTGTCCTTTAAAGAACCAAAACAAGTGCAATTGCAGGGGTGTAGAAGGTCGTACAGCAACACATAGTAGAGATATTGGTGTTTACAAATAGGCTTCTTTGCACGACAAACAAATGCAACCGATAGGTTAGTTCTTTCCTTAACTACCTGCTGCTGCTGCTTATTTTCCAGATTACCAATTGGGGAAAATTAAGCCGTTTATTTCCTTTTCTTAATATTTTATTTCGTCCGTCAGGTGATAGAAACTAGACCAAGAGCGGTTCCCAAATAACAGATCCACCATCAAAGAGGCACTGGGTTTCTGTACCGCTCTCACTTCGCAAATATTAGTACATTAGTTATTTTAATTGATTCTCCGTTAATTTTGGATATTATTACAAGTATTAACCTGTTCTAAGAACGCAACTGTGCAAATAAGATTTTTATGAAGACAATTACCTACAGTATCATTTATTTACATATTAATTAAATAATTTATATTTGTTTATTTAGACTGGCGCTGTAACTATACACGTCATTAGTTAGGCGGCAGTTAGAATATTGTCATTTATGGGCGTCTTTATGAAAGGTATGAAGGCCAGCAGGAGGGTGCAGAAGAGAGACACAGACGATATCAGGAATGAGAGGTCTTAGTGATCAGGAGAGATTAGAGAATCTGCGACTCCTTTATGTGGAAACAAAACAGTTTAAAAGGATATCTGATAGAGGTGTTCAAAATTATGAGGTTTTGATATTTGATTAAAAAAATAAATCTAGAAAATCTATTTCCACTAGATGGTTTGTGGCTAACCAGGGGGCCCTCAATTTAAGATCATAAAGTCAAAAGAACCAAGGGAGAGGTTTGGATTATTTTATGCAAGGATTGTTAGGACAATTGGGCAGACAAAATTCCTAATAAATTTAAAAGGGAACTGGATAAAAATTTGAAAAAGCAAAAAGAATTGAAGGGCGGGGTGGTGGGACTAAATGTGTCACTCTTTCAACAAAGGCGCGAAGGACCAAATGAACTCCTCCTGTGCTGACTCTATGTTGGAACCAATGGCTTGCCACTGATTTTAAGTGTACGCAAAAGCCAAACCTAAATTACCAATTGTAAATTGCAAGTTTTAACAATATTTCTGAATTTCTAACAATTATGTTTGAAGACTAATAATTGTCCATTTATTTAACATCTTCGCAACCTTATTGATAATTTTAGGTTGCTGGTTATTCAGTTCTCGTATAACTATTGGTAAACGAGTTGGTGTGGAAAGGTGGAATGTGATTTTTAACAAAATTCAAAGTAGAAGTAAACATATAAAGCCATATTTCTACTCTTCCGAAGTGTGTTAGAATTAACCATTTCCTGCTCCCTTGAAGCATCTGCCCACCAATCTAGCGGAAGCATCTGCGGTTCCTGTGGTCAAATTTGTGCTAACCAATTTGATAATCTCGTCAGACAGATAATTGCCCAATTGGCATTACCTACATGTCTGATGATTCTCAGGCTTCTCAAACAGTTAAAGGGCAGCTGAACCTCCAGCACATGACAACAAACTATACATCTAGCTGTGCAATGATGATATCAGAATAAACAAGTATTCTGCTGAGATTTGAGGCATACCGTCTAAGATAATGGTCAAATCGTTTACATTAGGAAGAAAATGTACAAATTAGAGTTTAAAACAGAATAAAACCAGATTGTTTAAAGTGCACATGTCGGATTTACTCTAAAACATTGGTGTCAATATTCAAAATGCATCAATTTACATGATTGTTGGCACTCTTTTTATATGAAAAATAAATACGGTCACTGCTGTGTTGCACCCATATTTGATGAAAGAGACACATGAACCATAAAAACACTATATGCAGTTCGGATTTTCTCTAGTTGCACTATTATTGTGTGTACTAATTGTATTTATGAAATTAAAACTTGTTTTATTTCTTTTCATAAAATGAAGTAACGGATTTTGAACACATGGTTCTCTTGGATGTCAAAAACCAGCTTGGTCACCGGCGTGGGAGTTTGTAGCAGCAGCCTAGTTTGAAGGCCATCTCCCCAGTGCAGCCATTGTCCTCCAAGCCTGCTGCCACTATTAATTCGTCTACATTGAAGATAAAGCCAGAGAGAAAAAACAAACGTCATAGAACAAACAAGCACAGAGTGTCCGAGGTTTGAACCAGTGCCCGCAACTGATAACTGGAGCGAACTGTTCTTTACAAATCAACTCGAATTCAGGAACCAGAATAAAGACGAGTCATCGCAACATTTGTGAAGAACAATGGTTATTAGGAGAGAGCTGGTACGGTAGGCCCTCTCCCTAACCTTGTGTTTTTAATCGGATTTTCTTTTCGGATGGAGTTGCGTTCTGCTGGTCTGAGAGTTTGAAAACACGCAGTGTTGTGTCTTGCACGGAAACAGATTTAGATATACAGTTCTTCCTCCCAACTACCACTACCATGAAATATTATTCAAATGCATCCTTTTAATGAAAACCTTACCAGTAGGTCAAATTTTCCATGTAATTAACCAATGTATTATTTTAAATGTGACATGAAAGTATTTTAGTTCAAAATGGAAAAAGAAATACAATTTAAAAAAATATTTACATAATATCACTGACAAGTTTCTCAGCTATTTCCCGATGCCAATGTGTGAACTTCCGTGAAATGTCAACTATTCATTGATGTATCCGTTTTTATCAAAATAAATGCTGATTAGGAATATTGATGTAATCGGACACCACGAGGAAGTAAGGCAAAGCGAATCCAGATGTGGTTTACTGACAAACTTCTTGAACAGGACCTTGGTCCAACGGTGCTGTGAAAACGCACAGGTTCTGCACATCACCACATGACGATATTATTCCAACTGGGCATTCGCTTTTAATGACCTTCAGTTCACTCCTAATCAATTACAAGAAGCGGATGTGGGTGAAATGTGATAAAGTGTGAGCGGTTCAGTGTGTGAACGGTGCATGATTATCGTAGAGAGCGGATGCCCTTCAGGGTAAACGATTCGAGCTCCCGCCCATCGACGGTCAGATGCACCGAACGGAGTTTATTTACAAGCAGTTTTACAAATCATTTACACAGTATAAGACATCAAGTTTTAAGACAGAAAATGACTGCAGTTTATTTTCATAAATTGAAGCAAAAGTTTATCGATATAAAAGACCGTCTGGACCATGCGTTTCTGTTATAAATATTTGGGGAAAGCTTATTGCGTGTAATTATCAACAATACTAACGGTATTTACATATAGCAGGGCCTGTTACAAAATGATTCTGCAATGTTATTTGAATTCCCCAGGAACGGAACAGTAGCGTGGTCGGCATCATACTGAGAGAGAAAATAAACAAAATCTCCCAAAGGCGGGAAACAAACACTACCTGAAGCAAGAATAAGGGCCATTCAGGGTCAGGGCTATTTTGTAAAATACATATAATAATGAACTTTACTAGAATCACTATCAGATAACCAGTCAGTACTGTATTTCTTCCAGACTTGTCTTTATGGGATGATCCCTGCAAATGTTGACATCCCTGAAACCCTCTACAAATGTTGACATCCCTGAAACCCTCTACAAATGTTGACATCCCTGAAACCCTCTACAAATAGACATATTTCCAGCATTTTCTGTTTTTATTTCAGACTTCCAGCATCCGCAGTATTTTGCTTTTATATTTCCAAGGATGCCCTGCAAGTATTGACATACTCCAGGAACCCCTATCCTAACGTCAAAAAAACAGTGCCGGCACCACTAGTGCTTTTGTTGCATTAAATTATTTTAATTGTTTATAGTAATATGAACAGCTACTAGTGTTCAACGAATGCAGAAAGAAAAAATATAATAGTTAGTCCAAAAACACTGTGGCGTGTGGTATGCCGACCAGATAAAAAGACATGAATCTGATGGTGTGGAGATGCCGGAGTTGGACTGGGGTGGACAAATGTAAGAAGTCACACAACACCAGGTTATAGTCCAACAGCTTTATTTGAAGAAGGAGCAACGCTCCGAAAGCTTGTGATTTCAAATAAAGCTGTTGGACTATAACCTGGTGTTACATGAATCTGATGACCTTGCAGTCCCCTAGAATTTGAAAAGTTCCGTTCTGCACGGGCAGCACGGTGGCATAGTGGTTAGCACTGTTGCCTCACAGCGCCAGGGACCCGGGTTTGAATCCGGCCTCGGGTGACTGTCTGTGTGGAGTTTGCACATTCTCCCCGTGTTTGCGTGGGTTTCCTCCGGGTGCTCCGGTTTCCTCCCACAGTCCAAAGATGTGCAGGTTAGGTTGATTGGCTATGATAAATTGACCCTTAGTGTTAGGGGGATTAAAATATGTGGGGTTACGGGGATAGGGTGGGATATGTGTTGGTGTAGGGGTTACGGGGATCGGGTGGGATATGTGTCGGTGCAGGCTCGATGGGCCGAAATGGCCTCTATCTGCACTGTGGGGTTTCTGTGATTCTGTGATACACCAGGTTCAATGTCTTCAGGCAGTGGCAAATCTGACCGCTTCAGTTTCTACCTCAGTGTAAAGTATCAATGGAAACTTAACACTCCAATTATTAAAAAAATAGCTAAATGCACCATCATGTTATCAATAATAAATGATAATTGTCAGTAAATAAGGCAGTACTCCAATCCAATGATTCAGATACACCAAAATACATAATTCCAGCCGCCTTCTTGTGGTTTATGACAGCCTTTTAACCTTCCATGTGGTCTATTGGCTTCTAATCAATACTTCTAACCGTACAAGATCCTGCCCAGAAAGAAACGCCGGGGTTTTCCGCAAATTACATTTCCAATGCACCAGAGAGCTATGAAATGCCCACTGAGATTTTCTGTGGCCAATTTGTTGTAGCATATGCTACTCATTATCTTGGGCTCTGGGTGGGGGATTTAAGAAGTGAATAAGACAAATATACTAGTAAAAGTGAATAACAAATAGGAAGTAATAAGATGGATACAAAAGGAGAAAATAAGAATAAAAAGGAAAATGGAAGAAAAAGTAAATTGTAAACATTATAATCCAGTTTGTTTTTCCATTAATTAATAATGCACATAAATGAGAACATAGAAAACATGAGAACAGATTGCTTCTTTTTTAGGTGTACTCCGATCTATCTGTACAAGGAATTATAGGAAAAAAGACTATTGACATAAAACCATTATGATCAGGACATGGGGCACTGGGTATCTATTACTGTTCATTTATGATATAGACCGATTAAATACTATTCTTACAAAAAGTAGCAGAGCTATTATTGATAAACATATCTCCACATCTAAACAACTACAGCTATATCTTGTTAGACAGGTTTGTAATTTTCATGAATTGACTTAAGCCTACGTAAATGCACCAATGTTTGGTAGGTGGTATTTTTTTTTTAAAGTGTTCACAAGCAGGTGACTTCTTAATATAATAAATCCTTGACTTGAGGTTAATTTTGTTAAATGAGTATCTGGTGTCAACTCTTTTCATGGTAAATGAATGAAGATTTCTAAACCTTTTCTGGACAGACACACTTTGTATGCTTACTAAGAAATAATCTTTTACAAATGCAAAATAACCCAGTGAAGTTGGCGCTCAGATGTTAGTCTAACCTTCTGATTTAGAACTGATTGGTCAGTTAATCAGAGTGCACTGAGTGTAGGTGACCTCACCCCCATTGCACTTCCACTCAGAGTGAGAGGGCTGAGGCACGAGGTGTTGTGGTTGCATGTGAAGACCAGCTTTTATTGTAGCACTACATCAAGCAGCAATGTTGGTGATGGGGCAACAATGCACCAGTTAATAGAAGCTACTCTGATAATTTTTTGAAATTTTATGTTCAGTGCCCACTGTAAATATCGGCTTAAAAAATGAGAGAAGAAACCTAACTGATGAGTTTGCACAGTCTTGCTGCCTTGTAAAGGGAGAGATGCTATTGAGTGCCATGTTTGTTTACATATAGTGCTGTTGGTGAGTGAGACTTGGCCATGGGGTGAGAATGGGCAAGCTGTAGCTTCTCGCCTCAGCTCTAACGGAAAATGGAGCCTCTGCTTCCATTGACACTTAACATTTCTAGCCTTTTCCTGTTGTCTCTTTTTTGGAAAAATTGTATTTGCACAACAAAATGGCAGGATGAGAACTTGTACCCATAAGTCGCCAACTTCTGGATCTTGGTTTCCAATCAGCTGAAAGTATCATTGCATGGTTTAGATACTTCTGGATAGGAAGGGAATGAAATTAAGCAGGCTAATCACCCCAGACTGGCTTTGGACACATTGTATAAAATATTGGCACAGGCCTTGTGGATTTCTATAATGGGTTTTTTCCTGTCCAATTGTCTTGATCACTCTGTGCAAAGAAGAACTTGTCTTTTACTTGCTTGAACCTGTAGCTTCTTGTCGTGTTCTCTCAATTTAGTTTAAAGTCATTTTGATTTACCTTTTCCATATCACTTACTATCTTTTATACCTCCATAAGATCACTCTGATGCCCTAAAACACAAGCTTTTCTCATAACTCAGACCTCTTAAGACGAGGGAATCAGCCTTGTGGCTCTTTTCTGCACTGGCTTCAGTGCTTGTATGTCTCCCCTGTGCTTTGGTTACCAGTTATGTTCTGACCAGAATGCCACACAGTTTTAAAATGACTTCCTATGGCTTGTACTCTACTGTGTTGGCTTTATAGTTCGCGTTCTATTGGCATTGTTTATTGCTCCTCTCCATTGGTTGGACATGTTGAGTGTCGAGTCCAATAAGACGCCTTTATCTCTATCAATGTTATCCATAGCTATTTCAAAACCAATCATGGAATACATGTGTTGCCCTATGTATAGTACTATACATTTGCCTGTCTTAAATTTCAACTGCTGTTCTGTCTATTTACGTATTTTTCTCAGCACATTTTATATTTTCTGAGTTGCCTCCTCTGAATTCAATGTCCTTTCTAGTTTGATATCAGAAAATTTGAGCAATTTGCATTGAGTTTCAGAATCCAAGTAATTGTAGTAAGTTAAAAACAGTACTGATTCCAAGATCGACCCCTGGGGCACCCTGTTCAGTACGCCTCCCTATCCACCATATCCCCTCCAACAAATACTCATTGCTTTCTATTCTTCAGCCAATTTGTTATCCACTTCCAAGATTTATCCTAAATCCCTACAGGTTTGACCTTAATTAATAGCGTTTTGTATGGAACATTGTCAAGTGCCTTTTGGAAGTCTAGTGTAGGGCTTTTCATAGTACACTTGGGATGACACATTCTCAAAAAATAACAGAAGTTGCCCATGCAGGATCCTCCCTTTCTGAATCCATGATGATTGCTGTTTTGTTAGGTGATTGTACAGATAATCCTGATAATAATTCCATTATTTAACATGGGATTGAAGTAAGACGAATGGGTCCATAGTTGCCCGTGTCTGTTTTGTTATCCTTTTTGAAAATGGGGACCACGTTAGCATGTTTTCAATCTACTGGTAAATCCCCAGTGTCCAGTGACTCTCTCATAATGATCATCAGTGCCTAACAAATCCCCTTAATCTCTCTTAGTACTCTGGGATAAATGTCAACTATCCCTGGGGTGTTATTTGTTTTGAACCCTTTTAGCCTGTCAAGGACGCTCTCATCTAATTTATTTTGAAGTAATTAATTCTGCTTAGTTATTTCTGATTGGGGAGGGCATGTTGTTCATGTCTTCCATTGTGAGTACTTGAAGCAAGTCATCATTCTGAATATTAACTATCTTGTGTTCATTCACTGTTTCAAGCCTGCTTGCATCTTGTGTGGTTCTCACCTCTTATCTGACCACCCTCTTACTGTTGAAGTACTGAAAGAATGAAACAACTCTTGCTTTTTCTAGGTCTCTTTGCCCCTCTGACTCTTTTAATATGTCTTTGTATGTTTCTGTATTCATCCCAGTGAACCCATTCCTGTTTCTCCTTGTAGGATTTGTGTAGGTCATTTTCTTCTGTATTTCCTTTCTGATTAATTTGTTAATCCATTCAGGGTTACACTTGTTTAGTCTGTGCTTGCTGATTCTAGGTATGCATCCTGTATTCTCAGTATTATGTTTTAAAAAGTGATCCACTTGTCTGCTACTGAAGTATTATTGAACAACCTCTTCCAATCAATTTGCTTAAGTAGTTGTCATTTATTTGAAGTTCGCCCTTTTAAGATGATGCACCTGATTCCTAGTCTTCCTGCAGAGCTGAGTTTTGGAGGCCTGTGTCATGTGAGAAGTTTCCAAACATTGAGACTGCTGCCCTTCATCTGATTTCTTTGTTCACGGTGCCTGTGACTTTCCCCGCCTCCTTTATTGAATCTTAAGCACAGAAGGAGGCCATTCAACCCTGTGCTGCCTATTTGAAAAATCCATCTAATTAGTTACACCCCTGCTCTTTCCCCATAGCCCTGCAAATTTCTCATTTGCAAGTATTTTTCCAATTCCCTTTAGAAAGTGCTGGAAACACTCAGCAACTCAGGCAGCATCTGTAAAGAAAGGGAAAATGTTGATGTTTTAGCATAGCCTTTCATCAGTACATCAGATCAAGGACTATGCCTGGAATGTCAACCCTTGTCCTTTCTTTACAGATTCCGCCTGATTTGCTGAGTGTTTACAGCACTTTCTGTTTTTGTTTCAGGTTTCCAGCATTTGCAGTATTTGCTTTCATGTGCCTGGCTGTACCTTTTGCAATACAAGCATACTAATGCTGTAATTAGGCAAGGATATCATTGAGCAAACCAGTAATTACTGCGAGTAGTGGTGGTTTTTTATGATTTATTATCAGAAATTAGATAATTGTGTTTCTTATTGTTAATCATACTGTTACTGAGATTGTAACAGTTCTTGGAAATTAATAGCCATTATTTATAAATGATTAGAATTTTATTGTGGTAAGTCTACCCAGTAACAATGTGGCATGGATTACACCAAAAATATCCATACCTTGCAATATATTTTAATTTAAGGGTACTTTTACGGTAGCGGGGGTGACATGAACTGCAGATGCAGAACCCTTACACTGTGTGCGCGCCAGTCCTGGACACACATGAATCAAAGTTTTTAGAGCCCGCAGCAGCAGAAATCCACTTTGGTCTCATTCTACCAGGCCCCAAGCTGTAATATAAAACGGCCTGAAAACTTGTGGCTTTCTTGGGATAAACATATTTTCTTCTGGTTCTTGAACTTTCACAGATTTGCCACTGCTGGCTCAGTATTACACTGTGATGCCTCTACTGACTGGAGATCAAAGGATACATATGCGTATCTCTTTTTAAACATGTTTAACCGACTCTTCAACACAACCTGTGATAACATTCTTCTGAAAATATATTTCTTTCCTATGGCCTTTTATTTAAAGTGCACGCACGCACGCACAGTCACTTTGTTTTTCTCAAGTACAAAGTTCTAGTGTTTTCCTGTTCACACAAAATAGCTGTTCAAGATGTGAGTGAAATGAGGCTTTGTGCGCAACGTTGCACTCTCAAGATGTTCTTATCACTCAGGTAGCCGGGAAAGGTCAGGACTTGTTTCGACAGAGGGCGTTAGAAAAGGAAACAATCTTGCCCTTAAAACTGTGCAGTGGACTGAAGTCGGTTTACAGTTTTACTTGATGTTTACTAACTAGCATTAGATTTTTTTTGTGTGTGGACGCTCTCCGCCCAAACGATTGCGACAGGCTGTATTTTGTCATCTTTATAATCTCTGAGAGGGGGGTTGCGGGGGAATGGAGAAAGCTGCCAGACAGGAAGCTGCCACAAACACACTCTTACTAAACACACGCCGTTTTAAAAGAGATCTGGTAACGGAGGCAGCTGTACATCACACAGCTCGGCTTGCCTCTTCTCTAGACAAAGAGCCCACTATTTGCTACTGAACAACATGCCTTTGAAAAACAACAGTGGCGGCGTTTAGCTGGTTCAACAGTTGAGATCCTCCCAAGCTCAAATAAAATACACAAAAGACAGGGAGGATCCACGTGCTGATTTTTGAGGAAAAAGTAGCTTTGCGACACAACGTGGCAAGTTTCTGTTTTAGTTAACAAGGTGTAATCCGTCAAAAAAAAAGCCATCTGCCGTTCAAAGTAAGACATGTTGAAGTAGAGAGAGAGACAGAGGCAAGGAGGGCTGAGATTGACAACCTGAACAGGTGGGATCAGTGCGAGCTCAGTGCAGGGAGAGAGCTGCGAGCGGGAGCCTCTTCACTGGACTGCACCGCCCTGTTCACAACCATGTCGAAGAACACTGGCGCGCAGTTGTCCCAGGTATGTATGAGATGGTGTAGCGGGCCTGAAAACAGTCCCCAAGATAACCGTGCCCGATGAAGCATTTGTTCTCCAGTCGATCCGCTACGGGTTTCGGGTTGTATTTCTGAAAGTGTGTTGTGGTGTCCCAGTACACGGTGCATTGTTTGGCAACATTGCTGTCCAGTAAACTTTTGCCGCATATAGTCTAAGAGTCGAAATGAAAGACTTACGAACGTCTCAGCATACTGACACTGCTAATCGTTATTCTTTTCTTTATAGATCTATTAAAACAAATCTTGTTTACAGATCATTTCACTGTTGACTTTCGTAGCCGGGGTAAATGTTTGCCAAGGATTTGGCTTGCGCCGCTTGCAAAGATCTGGAGACACAAACAATCGTGAAGGTACTTTATTTTTCGTTGTTTATCGATGGTCGGCGTTTGTTTACAAGATTCAGCACAGAGAATATTAGGTTGGACGGATGCTGTAATGGTGACCGGATCCTAAAGCACTGATTTATTCAGTGCCCAGTACAGGGTTCTAGGCTCCTTGCCTTGCAGACCGTCCACTTCTAACCTTTTTGAGTTGACACAAATGCAACCAATCTTCAAACTATGCATTAGATTATAGATGAGGAGGAAACCGTATTCTGATGGTCTGTGTATCAGTTTGTTTCAGCACCTTTCATTATTTTCCTGATTATCACAGGCAATGTAGTCCAGCCATAATTTGACACTGAACGACGCGGAGACAGGCAAGACACCTTTACTCACATGTTAGCATATCAAGGCCCATTTTAGCATTGTGTGCCAGAAAAGTCGCATTGTTTGTTAAACACGGTGATAAATATATACCTTAGTATTAATTATTGCCCAATTTACACATACAACCACTATAGTTTTGATCATGTTATAGAACCTGGAGTGTTCTGATCATTCAATGGGAAGGTTCAGTGACTACGGTAAATGTACTAAACACTGCAATCTAATTATGGGCTCATTGAGTTCTGGGGAAAAAACTGGAACTATAATAATTTATCTGTCTACCTGTTAGTCTGTGGAGATTATATTTAACAAAATGAGAGTAATTTACAATGACACTAAACCAGGCTTATTAAATGGGAGTTTAATTGCTGTTATCTTTAACATGTAATGCGTCTGTATAGTGTTTTAGAATGGAGATATTGTTTGTATTATGGTGTGGACACTGAGCCTGGTGCCTATTTCCAAAGAAGAATAAACATCTTCTCAGTGAGCAGGCTGGGGCATTAAACGTATTCTCTCTACATTATTCCTGAATGCTTGAGTGAAGAACAACCGAGCAGTGTTATGAATTTGAGCGTGAACTAATGCAATTGAAGAGCTAGAAATATTTATTCCAACACCAACAGTAAAGCGAGAGAGACTACAACAGTGGGACTGCTTTAATGTACCTAGTGTTAGAATGCAGACCATAGTTTAGAACTGTAACCAGATTTTAAAAGTTTTAGATTTAATTTTAGAGACATTTATTTATTCAGCTATTGAAAACATAGATGTTAAATTTTTACACCATGCCCAGAACTTTCAACTGGCTACAGCACTTGGAGCTGGTATGTTCGGCGTATAAATTATTGCCCTTTTATTTTTATATGACAATAAATTAAAGTCAAGAGCAAACTGTTTTGTTACCAATTACAAAAATCCTTATTTTAAATGCATCCTGCTGATCTAATGTAATCATTCATCCTTTTGTTTTGCATAAATTATGTAACTGTCAAATCTCTGTGTGCTTCAGCTTTTGAAATGTAGCACCCTGTAGTGTGCTCTATGGGTCACTCATTGCTAAGCTGAAGTGACATGAGCATTTTACATTATGTGCAAAATTTAATCTGATTAGTAATACAGTAATGTAAAGATAAATTCTTGATAAAAGTAATTTTTGTATAAAAATGTGCTTGTTCTTGTGAGGAACAAGTGGTATATTTTGAAAAAAAACCTATATTTTGAAAAACATTTTGAATATTAAAATTGGTGAATTGATCATTAATCTGTTCCAGTCAGTGAACTGCGTGCAAATAATGTTCAGATAAATAAAAATCAATTTTATAACCAAATAGTTTGCAATAACTCGAAAGGAAACTATAATTTGATTTCCAATTTTTGACTTCAGTTGAATTCTGAAGTACATATTCAAATTATCAGTTAAGAAAAAAACTTTAATAAGTAAATGGAATTCAGATTACTTTTGCATGAAGATGGAAAAAGTTTATATTAAAACATTTACTGTATAAATTAATTATTATGTTTTGATAGTGTGCTCATTTTAAAATCTGAAACAAATCAAACACATTACTGGGGAAATATTTCTGAGAAACAATATAAAAAGCTCTAAATTAATTCAGGAATGATAACCACCAAACAGTTAAATAGTGTAACATATAATGACAGTGTTTGTGTTTTTTCTGGTAATCAGGTTTAGATTATTACTCAATCAACTTTCAGGCATTGCATCACTGTTAATCATTCATTAGAGATGTCATCATATATCAACTTCATGGAGCTTCCTGGCCGTTGATATCTGCCATAATGTCCATTACAGGAAAAAACAGAAATTAACTATAACTGCCCCATTAATTTAATAGTATAAATTAGAAAAAAATCTTGGAGTTATTGTATGGCAGTAATATCATCTCGCTATTCAGATGTAAAAAAACAGCAGTTTGAGGTGTTATCTGAGGCTGCCAATGAGATTATTCCTAGATAACCATTATTGTTCATTTATTTCATTAAACTGTCACAAACATAAATTATAATAATTGCTATCCAGATTAAATTAACTACAGAAATACATTAAATCTTTTCATTATATTATTTTATCACAAGTTAATATAATTAGGATAAATTTCTAAATACCTGACATTGAGAATAAATTAAAAAAGAATGAAATTCAAATAGCCTTTATCGCAAAAACATTGTACTTTAAAGTTGTCTTTTCAGTGTCAACCACATCCCTGTAATTCAGAGGACACAAAAAAGCTGCAGGAAGCTGCAAATTGTACACAGATTTGATGGTACCTATCTATGTATGCATGCCTCAAGTTGCCTTCAAAATTAGTACTTTTTATTGTTTTTAAAATATCTGTTGTGCTTTCACAACACAATAGATTTGAAGTTTTCCTAAACAGACCATCTGCTCTGCCTCTTCATTCTATGGTCTGCTGTGATAAGCTGTGCCTTTTTTGGAGAGAGTCCAAATTGGAAGCAATATTGCTGGTTTCCTGCAAGTATTTGTTTTGTTTTTGTGGCGAGCAAGTGCATGACCCTGATAGAGTTAGTTATGGTTCCATAGGGATGGATCTTTAAAGAAGAGCTTTTTTTTCTTCCTTTCAACTTTTCAAGCACATTTGAGGCAGAACAGCCTTTCGAATGAACACACAGCATGTGTTATTGAGATATCCTTTGGCCAAAATCTTCTGTTGTTTTGATAATTTTTTAATCAAAACTATTTTTTGTTTGATCATTAAATGGCTCTTGCATTGTGGCTAGAGTTTACTTTCTTGGCATCTGTGAAATCAGGTAATGCCTCACTCAAAGTTTTATGATGGCTATCGCCTGCCTCTACTTGCCACTTAATTTTAGTTACCATCCATCACAAGTGTTGGTTGTGGAGGATATGTAACACCATTATAATTTTAATCTTTCTCATAATTACCATCTCTCTTAATTTGATGTATATTCAAACATCATAGCAAGGGATAGCATAGTTAATTAGAATTCTAAGCTTTTTTGTGGTTGTATATGTATATGTATAACACCTTTTTGTTGGGGAATTAAATCTTAAGCAATTTTCTGGATTGTCTGGCTTACTAAATAGTGCTAGCCCTAACTGATGTTTATGTTCTTGTTTTACACAGTTCTTTCAGATTCAGCCCGAATTACTACTTCTGGGTCATGCAGGGGCAGATGTTTTGAACTGCAAGAGGCAACCCCACCCAACTGTCGCTGTGACAATTTGTGCAAAAGTTATAACAACTGCTGTTTAGATTTTGATCAACTTTGTTTGAAGACAGGTACTAAATTCAGAGGTGAACATGCTTTTAGTTGTATGTTCAGGCATTTTTGTTTTTGAGGGTAATTACCCTCTAATTATTTCTCCCTCTGCATCCTTTGTACCATGTATCAACTGTGGCTGAGAAGGTGCCATGAGGTCTGTAATGGCTTTTCTTCCCCCCCCCCCCCCTGTGTGGTGGCACCTGGTCTCTGCTTGATGTCTCCCCATAGTGACCAATAGTAAATACTTGCAATACTGCATGGTAATACAACTAAGATAATGCAGTGTGCTGCTCAGTAAAGCAACATTTTTTTAACCAACTCCACATTTTTTCACCTCTTCCCTGGAAAACCAAAATATTTGAACACAAGTTCAAAAGATAGTTCTGATATTGACATATGGCTCTAGATATCCGAAGGAAAACTTATAGTCCTGTGTATTTTTATTTTCTCCCCCATTTCTGTAAGTCTATTTTCTCCCCTCTTTAGGTTACTCTCCCCTGTCACGTTTCAATCCTCGAACAAGAGGGCAGGCAGGTGAGTTAGTTAGATTCAAAATATTTAACCTTTGTATAGTGCTGGTATACTGTGATATATTATACTGTAAACCCATTTCTGAATAAAGTCTTTTATTTAAAAATGGCTCAATTGAAGGGGTCAGTATTTTTAGCAATAGTGTTGTGGTCTTCCAGTTAGGTAATGGTTAATGAGATCCAATTCTAACTATGCCTAGTTATACTTGCCTGCCCTCTTCAGGTGAGCTTAACTGTGCGAGACACTATATACAGCAAACTAGGGAAACCAGTTTCTAATTCAGGGAAGAATTATTGTCAGGACAAGTCCTGCTCTGCAGAACTGACTGGAACCTTCTGTTAGTCAGCTGATGATAACTCTACAATAGTTTCTGGGCCAGACTGTACTGCCCTCTTGGCTGATGGAAGAAGCTTGTTGAATTGCAGTAGTGGTTTATGTGAAAGGGTGGTGAGGGGAAATAAAAATAATAGTATGATTAAATGATAGCTTGTTAAATCAAACAATTGTGTGAGTTCAGTAGCTGAAGCAATTGTTGACTTGACTCCCAATGAGCAGATCAGAAGCTTCTAGGGATACGTATCACTCAAACTTGCTTTTGCCAGTTGGGTGAGTATTATTAGTTCTCGATGGACAGTCTTGTGCCTTTGATGATGGCATGGGAAAGTCTACAGCTCATACCATCTTATCCACCAGATTTTTGTTTGGTAAGTGGTATGCTAGAAAGAAAAAGCTTTTCAGATCTTTGTTGCAAAATATAATTGCTAGTTTGCAATATTTTTGAGAACATGGTATGGTAGAATGATGTGGTACCAATATGCTGAGTCAAAGTGAGTCCATGCCAGAGGCAAACATCTGATAATGCCTGTGTGGTGCTTGTTCATAGGGAGGAAAACTTGGACAGCAAGATACCCTAGATTGCTGTTGCATGCTTCCTAGTGGCCACCTCAGTCTAGTCTGATTAGGATTATCTGTTCATATGCAGAGGCTTGGGAGCAGGTCGCGTTATTTACCGAGGAAGTATACGTGACGGGGGGGAGATATGTTTGTGTAATACATATAATTTATTTTAATTGGTTGATCCATTGAAGTTGGAAATTTTACTGGACTGTTGTCTATTGGTTGATGACTGGCATTATTTTTTTTAAACTTTCTAGCAAAGAAATTAGTTTAAAGCCAGTAATAGCTGTTTTGTTCGTCAGTTTCATAGTACTCCACTGAATACATTTGTCATGTATTATACAGGTATATAACTTTTTTTCTCTGTCTGTCATTATTGTATGTTTGTAAAAATAGTAGATGGGTCACAATTCCATGCAGTACCAGCCAGCTATGTATGTAGGTGACGCTGTTAGTTAATTGTGTCAAGTAACATTACAAGCTGTCAAATTACCTGCAATAGAATACTGAATATTCTAGTCTTCAGTGATTTCAGCACTCTGGCCATTGGGTGGCTTTGGACTAATGACCCTATGGCATTCCAAAGGCCTAGTAGGTGGATTGAAATCCTTGGAATTGAAAAAGTTAATTGAAATTTAACCTGTAGTTGCCTCAGTAGCATACTTTCTCCCTCCCCCCTTCCTCCTCTCCTCTCCCTGTTCTCCTCCGCCATGGTCCAATTATCTGTCAGGAACCTCTGTCCACATATGTGCCTTGGCTCATTCCCATCATACTGCTGTAACTCTCCCCATCCCACCTGTGCTCTGCTTAAGACAATGTTACACTTCCTCTGGTTCTTCTCAAATTTCCTTGCTGGACAACTTAGGGAGACATTTCAATATACCAGGATTTCCACTTTGAGACTGTAGCAGTGACAAGTGGACCCCTGTGGAATGCAAACCCCACTGTCGCTGTGATGAAAAGCTGGCCCTAGTCTAGGGAAGTAGAGTTCCCCCACTAACTGCCCTATTATTGAGAAAATCTGTGCCTAATGGTAGGAAGGGGACCTTCTTCCTCCATCCCCAGTGGGATAAAAATCCAGGCCCAGTGAAGGAAAGGGAGCTTACTGCATTTCCCACTCTCAGGTGATTTTCTTTGGTGATGCCAATTGAGAGAGGGATAATTTGCTGTTTCCACTTACCCCAGTGCTGATATTCTCTTAACCCTTCCCCTTCTGAGATGGTTTGCTCCCTTATCCCCATTTCTTTCCCCCTCTTTTCCTTATCCATTCCCCTTCCACCATCCTTCTCTCCCTCCTTCTTTCCCCCTCTCCCTCTTTCTTCTCATTCCTCTTTCGTCCCCCTTCTCCACTCTTCTCCCTCCCCCCTTCATGCTCCTCTCCTCTCCCTGTCCTCCTCCGCCATGGTCCAATTATCTTCCCACACTCTAGTTATGTTTGATCTAAATACTATACTTAACCTTGACTCCCTGTGTGCACTACTACAGATCATCTTGTAGCCTAGAATTTTTTCTGATTCCAGTGAATTATTAAGATAAAACTCACGTCTTTGTAACCGGTGGAGAGAAATCTAGAATGTTAAAGAGAAAAGACAAGGAAGCAGTGCAGGAAAGTGACTGGGGTAAGGATAACCAGATTGTGTCAGGAAGGGACAGAGCGTACAAACAAAGGAGCGCACGAACAAATAGGGTCACAGAAATCACAGAATCACAGAAACCCCACAGTGCAGATAGAGGCCATTTCGGCCCATCGAGCCTGCACCGACACATATCCCACCCGATCCCCGTAACCCCTACACCAACACATATCCCACCCTATCCCCGTAACCCCACGTATTTAATCCCCCTAACACTAAGGGTCAATTTATCATAGCCAATCAACCTAACCCGCACATCTTTGGACTGTGGGAGGAAACCGGGTAAGAAAAAATGTTAATAAGACAAATAGGACCATAGTACAAAAAAATGTTAAGCTGTCTAAAAATGTTAAAAAGACAAATCTAAAGGCACTGTATTTGAATGCATGAAGCATTCATAATAAGGTAGACGAATTAACAGCACAAATAGATGTAAACGGATATGATATAATTGCGATTACAGAGACATGGCTGCAGGGTGACCAAGGCTGGGAGCTAAATATCCAAGGATATTAGATATTTAGGAAGGACAAAGGAAACTACGATGGTATGAGGAGTGAGTTGGCTATGATGGATTGGGGAGCTTCATTAAAAGGCATGATGGTGGATAGGCAATGGTTAACATTTAACGAATGCATGAATTGCAACAGTTATACATTACTTTCTGGCGCAAAAAACACAAAAGGAAAAGCGGCCCAACCCTGGCTAACAAAAGAAATTAAGGATAGTATTAGATCCAAAGAGGAGTCATATAAAGTTGCCAGAAAAAATAGCAAGCCTGAGGATTGGGAGCAGTTTAGAGTTTAGCAAAATAGGATCAAGAGATTGATTAAGAGGAGAAAAATAGAGTATGAGAGTAAACTTTCAAGGAACATAAAAGTTGATTGTAAAAGCTTCTACAAGTGTGTAAAAAGAAAAAGATTAGTGAAGACAAATGTAGGTCCCTTACAGTCAGAAACTGGAGAATTTATAATGGGGAACAAGGAAATGGCAGAGCTATTAAACAAATACTCTGGTTCTGTCTTCAAGGAAGAGGACACAAATAACTTCCCAGAAATGCTAGGGAACCAAGGGTCTAGTGAGAAGGAGGAATTAAAGGAAATTAGTATTAGTAAAAAAATAGTGCTGGAGAAATTAATGGGACTGAAAACTGATCAATCCCCAGGGCCTGATAATCTGTATCCCAGAGTACTAAAAGAGGTAGCCATGGAAATAGTGGATGCATTGGTTGCCATCTTCCAAAATTCTACAGATTATGGAACAGTTCCTGCAGATTGGAGGGTGGCGAATGTAACCCCACTATTTAAAAAAGGAGGGAGAGAGAAAACAGGGAACTACATCAGTAGTAGGGAAAATGCTACAGTCTATTATAAAGGATGTGATAACAGACACTTAGAAAATATCAATGGGATTAGACAAAGTTAACATGGATTTATGAAAGGGAAATCATGTTTGACAAACCTACTGGAGTTTTTTGAGGATGTAACTGGTAGAATAGATATGGGAGAACCAGTGGGTGTGGTGTATTTGGATTTTCAGAAGGCCTTTGATAAAGTCCCACATAAGAGGTTAGTGTGCAAAATTAAAGCACATGGGATTGGGGGTAATATACTGGCATGGATTGAAAATTGGTTAACACAGGAAACAGAGAGTAGGAATAAATGGGTCTTTTTCGGGGTGGCAGGCGGTGACTAGTGGGGTACCGCAGGGATCAGTGCTTGGGGTCCAGCTATACACAATATATATCAATGATTTGGATGAGGGAACCAAATGTAATATTTCCAAGTTTGTTGACGACACGAAACTAGGTGGGATTGTGAGTTGTGAGGAGGATGCAAAGAGGCTTCAAGGCGATTTAGACAAGTTGAGTGAGTGGGCAAATACATTGCAGATGCAGTATAACGTGGACAAATGTGAAGTTATCCACTTCGGTAGGAAAAACAGAAAGGTAGAGTATTATTTAAATGGTGATAGATTGGGAAATACTGATGTACAAAGGGACCTGGGTGTCCTTGTACATCAGTCACTGAAAGCAAACATGCAGGTGCAGCAAGCAGTTAGGAAGGCAAATGGTATGTTAGCCTTCATTGCAAGAGGATTTGAGTACAGGAGCAAGGATGTCTTACTACAGTTGTACAGGGCCTTGGTGAGACCACACCTGGAGTACTGTGTGCAGTTTTGGTCTCCTTACCTAAGAAAGGATATACTTGCCATAGAAAGACTGCAGCGAAGGTTCACCAGACTGATTCCTGGGATGGCAGAACTGTCGTATGAGGAGAGATTGGGTCGCCTAGGCCTCTACTCACTAGAGTTTAGAAGAATGAGAGGGGATCTCATTGAAACGTATAAAATTCTGACAGGGCTAGACAGACTAGATGCAGAGAGGATGTTTCCCTTGGCTGGGGGGTCTAGAACGAGGGGTCACAGTATCAGGTTACGGGGTAGGACATTTAGGACTGAGATAAGCAGAAATTTCTTCACTCAGAGGGTGGTGAACCTGTGGAATTCTCTACCACAGAAGGCTGTGGAGGCCAAGTCACTGAATATATTTAAGAAGGAGATAGATAGATTTCTAGACACAAAAGGCATCAAGGGGTATGGGGAGAGAGCGGGAATATGGTATTGAGATAGAGGATCAGCCATGATCATATTGAATGGCGGAGCAGGCTCGAAGGGCTGAATGGCCTACTCCTCCTATTTTTCTATGTTCTATTTTTCTATGAAATACAGTAATGGTGTTTATCACACATATACTGTGTTAATGACCTTTAAAATATATTAATGTAAAAGCTGTTATAAGATATAAGGAAAGTGATGGTAATTTGCAAATCTCTTCTGAATACTCTACTGGCTGCTAATTTGTTTAATGGTGTAGCTATTGCCACGTATTCTAGGTCGAGGATGGGAGTGCAGCAAAGATCGTTGTGGGGAAGCACGAAATGAAGATTATGCTTGCCAGTGTTCTGAAGATTGCATGAATATGGGAGATTGCTGCACCAACTATCAAGTTACATGCAAAGGTAATTTCAGATTATTCCATTACTACCTTCTGACACAGAGTAAAACTTTTCCGAGACTCCAAACGGAGTGGGAGCTTCACTCTGTGGGAGTGCTGATTGGAGAATCAGTTGCAGAGGTCAGTGCACCCCAATTTCTGGTTATTAATTTTAATGGACAGAAAATTCAAGCACTCTGATTTAGGACTGAGTCTCGGAAAACTTACTCTATAGTGTACTCCCTCTTGGAGTCGGCAAAAGTGAAGAAGATTGAACACTAGAAATGACTAGGCAATATAACTGGACAATACTTAGAGAGTATTCTTATATGAATTCCTGTGTCCACTATTTTAATGCAGGCATTAACCCATTTGTTTTCATCTGCTAATACTAACCCTCCACTGGCTGGAGTCATACCTAGCACAAAGGAAGATGGTTGTGGTGGTTGGAGGTCAATCATCACAGCCCCAGGACATCGCTGCAGGAGTTCCTCAGGGCAGTGTCCTAGGTCCAAACATCTTCAGCTGCTTCATCAATGACTTTCCCTCCAACATAAGGTTAGAAATGGGGATGTTCGCCGATGACTGCACAGTGTTCAATGCCATTCGCAACTCCTCAGATAATGAAGCAGTCCATGCCCCCATGCAACAAGACCTGAATGACATTCTGGCTTGGGCTGATAAGTGGCAGGTAACAATTGCGCCACACAAGTGCCAGGCAATGACAATCACCAACAAGTGAGAGTCTAACCACTGCCCCTTGACAATGGCAGCATGGTGGCATAGTGGTTAGCACTGTTGCCTCACAGCGCCAGGGACCCGGGTTCGAATCCGGCCTCGGGCGACTGTCTGTGTGGAGTTTGCACATTCTCCCCGTGTTTGCGTGGGTTTTCTCCGGGTGCTCCGGTTTCCTCCCACAGTCCAAAGATGTGCGGGTTAGGTTGATTGGCTATGATAAATTGACCCTTAGTGTTAGGGGGATTAAATACATGGGGTTACGGGGATAGGGTGGGATATGTGTTGGTGTAGGGGTTACAGGGATCGGGTGGGATATGTGTCAGTGCAGGCTCGATGGGCCGAAATGGCCTCTATCTGCACTGTGGGGTTTCTGTGATTCTTTCTGTGATTCTGTGATTCAACGGCATTACCATCGCCAAATCCCCCACCATCAACATCCTGGAGGTCACTATTGACCTGAAACTTAATTGGACCAGCCACATAAATGCTGTGGCACCAAGAGCAGGTCAGAGGCTAGGTATTCTGTGGCAAGTGTCTCACCTCCTGACTCCCCAAACTCTTTCCACCATCTACAAAGGCACTAGTAAGGAGTGTGATGGAATACTCTCCACTTGCCTGGATGAGTGCAGCTCCAACAACACTCAAGAAGCTCGACATCATCCAGGACAAAGCAGCCTGCTTGATCGGCACCCCATCCAGCACCTTAAACATTCACTCCCTCCACCACCGGCGTACCGTGGCTGCAGTGTGTACCATCTGCATTGCAGCAACTCGCCAAGACTTCTTCGGCAGCACCTCCCAAATCCGTGACTTCTACCACCTGGAAGGTCAAGGGCAGCAGGCGCCTGGGAACACCACCACTTCCAAGCTCCCCTCCAAGTCACACACTATCCTGACTTGGAAGTATATCGCCGATCCTTCATCGTCGTCGGTTCAAAATCCTGGAACTCCCTACCTAACAGCACTGTGGGAGTACCTTCACCACACAGACTGCAGCAGTTCAAGAAGGCGGCTCACCACCACCTTCTCAAGGGCAATTAGGGATGGGCAATAAATGATGGCCTTGCCAGCGACGCCCACATCCCATGAATGGAAAAAAAAAACAACAGCAGAAATGTTTAGGCTTTCAACTTTCTAGAAGAGATAAGTTAATGTTTCTTGGAACGTTTTTTTTTAAATGAGGAAGGGGAATTGTTGGGAAGGGGGTGGATTACTGTACAAAGTTTATGACTTGTGTTTTATAAACATAAGAACATAACATAAGAAATAGGAGCAGGAGTAGGCCATTCGGCCCTTCGAGCCTGCTCTGCCATTCAATGAGATCATGGCTGATCATCTGCCTCAACTCCATTCACCGGCCCTATCGCCATATCCCTTGATGCCCTCACTAATCAGAAATCTATCGACTTCTGTTTTGAATACACCCAATGATTGAGCCTCCACAGCCCTCTGGGGTAGAGAATTCCAAAGATTCACCACCATCTTTGTGAAGAAATTTCTTCTCATCTCAGTCCTGAATAGCCTACCCTTTATCCTGAGGCTGTGGCCCCTGGTTCTAGACTCCCCAGCCAAGGGAAACATTCTCTCAGCATCCACCCTATCAAGCCCTGTAATAATTTTGTATGCTTCAATGAGATCATAGAAACATAGAAGATAGGAGAAGGAGTAGGCCATTCGGCCCCTCGAGCCTGCTCCGCCATTCAATGAGATCATGGCTGATCATCCAAATTCAGTACCCTCTCCCTGCCTTCTCCCCATATCTCTTGATCCCTTTAGCCTTAAGAAATATATCCAACTCTTTCTTGAATATATTTAATGAACTGGCCTCCACCGCCCTCTGTGGCAGAGAATTCCACAGGTTCGCCACTCTCTGGGTGAAGAAATTCCTCCTCATTTCAGTCATAAATGGCTTACCCCTTATCCTTAGACTATGACCCCTGGTTCTGGACTCCCCAGCCATCAGAAACATCCTTCCTGCATCTAGTCTGTCCAGGCCTGACAGAATTTTATAGGTTTCGATGAGATCCCCTCTCAATCTTCTAAACTCCAGTGGGTATAAGCCCAATCGACACAATCTCTCCTCATACGTCATTCCTGCCATCCCAGGTATCAGCCTGGTGAATCTTCGCTGCACTCCTTCCATGGCAAGAACGTCCTTCCTCAGGTAAGGCGACCAAAACTGCACGCAATACTCAAGGTGCGGTCTCACCAAGGCCCTGTACAACTGTAGCAAGATATCCTTGTTCCTGTACTCGAACCCTCTTGCTACGAAGGCCAACATACCATTTGCCTTCTTAACCGCCTGCTGCACCTGCATGCTTACCTTCAGTGACTGGTGCACAAGAACACCCAGGTCTCTTTGCACTTCCCCTTCTCCCAATCTATTGCCATTCAAATAATAATCTGCCTTCCTGTTTTTGCCACCAAAGTGGATAACCTCACATTTATCCACATTATAGTGCATTTGCCATGTTTCTGCCCAATCACCCAACCTGTCCAAATCGTACTGGAGTTTCACGACATCGTCCTCACAGCATACCCTCCCACCCAGCTTTGTGTCATCTGCAAATTTGGAGATATTACATTCAATTCCCTCGTCCAGATCATTAATATATATTGTGAACAGCTGGGGTCCTAGGACCGATCCTTGCGGTACCCCACTAGTCACTCCCTGCCACTCGGAAAACGACCCGTTTATTCCAACTCTTTGCTTTCTGTCCGCCAACCAGTTCTCTATCCAAGTCAATACCTTGCCCCCAATCCCATGTGCCTTAATTTTGCACGCTAATCTCTTTTATGTGGGACCTTATCGAAAGCCTTCTGAAAGTCCAAATACACTACATCCACTGGTTCTCCCTTATCTATTTTACCAGTTACATCCTCAAAATATTCCAGTAGATCAGTCAAGCATAATTTACCTTTTGTAAATCCATGTTGACTTTGTCCGATCCTGTCGCTGCTTTCCAAGTGCTCTGCTATTACATCTTTTATAATGGACTCTAGCATTTTCCCCATTACCGATGTCAGGCTTACCGGTCTATAATTCCCCGCTTTTTCTCTACCACCTTTTTTGAACAGTGGGGTAACATTAGGTACCTTCCAATCCATGGGTACTGTTCCAGAGTCTATCGAGTTCTGGAAGATGACCAGCAATGCATCTACTATTTCTAGGGCCACTTCCTTAAGTACCCTGGGATGTAGATTATCAGGCCCTGGGGATTTATCGGCCTTCAGTCCCATCAATTTTCCTAACTCCATTTCCCTACAAATACTGATTTCTTTCAGTTCCACTCTTTCATCAGACCCTATGTTCCCCGGCATCTCTGGGAGGTTATTTGTGTCCTCCTTTGTGAAGACAGAACCAAAATATGTATTTAGTTGGTCTGCCATTTCTTTGTTCCCCATTATAAATTCCCCTGATTCTGACTGCAAGGGACCTACGCTTGACTTCACCAATCTTTTTCTCTTCACGTATCTATAAAAGCTTTTACAGTCAGTTTTTATGTTCCCTGCAAGCTTACTCTCATATTCTATTTTCCCTTTCTTAATTAATCCCTTTGTCCTCCTTTGTTGAATCCTAAACTGCTCCCAATCCTCAGGATTATTGCTTTTTCTGGCCAATTTATATGTCCTCTCTTTGGATCTTATGCTGTCCCTAATTTCCCTTGTTAGCCACGGTTGAGTCACCTTTTTTGTTTTATTTTTATGCCAAACTGGGATGAACAAATTCTGTAGCTCATCCATTCGGTCTTTGAATGTTTGCCATTGCCTATCCACCGTCAACCCTTTGAGCGCCATTCCCCAATCAATCCTACCCAACTCGCTCCTCAGACCATTGTGGTTTCCTTTATTTAAATTGAGGACCCTAGTCTCTGATTCAACTACTTCATTCTCCATCTTAATGAAGAATTCGATCATATTATGATCGCTCCGACCCAAGGGGCCTCGTACAACAAGATTGCTAATTAATCCTTTCTCGTTACATAATACCCAGTCTAAGATGGCCTGATCTCTGGTTGGTTCCTCGACATATTGGTCCAGGAAACCATCCCGTAAACACTCCAGGAATTCCTCCTCCACAGTATTGTTACTAATTTGGTTGGCCCAATCTATATGTAGATTAAAGTCACCCATGATGACTGCTGTGCCCTTAATGCACGCTGCTTTAATTTCCCTTTTAATGCCATCCCCAACCTTCGCCTTACTGCTTGGAGGTCTATATATCACTCCCACTGATGTTTTTTTCCCCCTTGGTATTCCTCAATTCTACCCATACAGATTCCACATCATCAGAGCTAATATCCTTCATTACAATTGTGTTAATCCCTTCTTTAACCAGTAATGCTACCCCACCTCCCTTTTTGCCTATCTTTCCTGAATATCGAATACCACTGAATGTTGAGTTCCCAGTCTTGGCCATCCTTGAGCCACGTTTCAGTAATTCCAACCAAATGATATTCGTTTACCTCTATTTGCGCAGCCAATTCATCCACCTTATTACAAATGCTCCTCGCATTACGACACAAAGCCTTCAGGCTTGTTTTTTTAATGCTCTTAGACTTATTAGAATTATTATTTACTGTGGCCATGTTTGATTTAAACCATTGATTTCTCTGACTGCCACTTTTGTTTTTCTCCTTCCTGTCTTTTGCTTTTATCCTTGTTTCCCTTTCCTCTGTCTCCCTGCTCAGGTTCCCAACCCCCTGCCATTTTAGTTTAAACCCTCCCCCACAGCACTAGCAAACACTCCCCCTTGGACATTGGTTCCAGCCCTGCCCAGGTGCAAACCGTCCGGTTTGAACTGGTCCCACCTTCCCCAGAACTGGTTCCAATGTCCCAGGAACTTGAGTCCCTGCCCCTGGCACCATTCCTCTAGCCACGTATTCATCTGAAGTATCCTTCTATTTCTACTCTGACTAGCATGTGGCACTGGTAGCAATCCTGAGATTACTTCCTTTGAGGTCCTGTTTTTTAATTTATCTCCTAACTCCCTATATTCCGCTTTTAGGACCTCGTCCTGCTTTTTACCTATATCATTGGTGCCTATATGCACCACGACAACTGGCTGTTCACCCTCCCCTTCCAAGATGTTCTACAGCCGCTCGGAGACATCCTTGACCCTTGCACCAGGGAGGCAACACACCATCCTGGAGTCTCGTTTGCGGCCGCAGAAACGCCTATCTATTCCCCTTACAATTGAATCCCCTATTACTATAGCTCTACCCCTCTTCTTCCTCCCATTCTGTGCAGCAGAGCCACCCCTGGTGCCAGGAAGTTGGCTGCTGCTGCCTTTCTCTGATAAGTCATCCCCCCCAACAGTACTGGAGAGGGGGATGGCCACAGGGGACCCCTGCACTACCTGCCTGCACCTAGTACTCTGCCTGTTGGTCACCCGTTCCCTTTCTTCCTGTCCAACCTCTACCTGCGGTGTGTCCATCTCCGTAAATGTGATATTCACGATGTCCTGAGCATCGTGAACGCTCCAGTATGCATCCAATCGCAGCTCTAGTGCCGCAATGTGGTCTGTCAGTAGCTGCAGCTGGATGCACTTCCTGCACATGTAGTTGTCAGGGACACAGGAAGTGTCCCTGAGTTCCCACATACTGGAGGAGGAGCATACAACAGGGCCGGGCTCTCCTGCCATGACTTACCCTTTAATTAATTTAATTTAATTTAAATTAAATCAATCAATCCGACTAATTACACTACAGTTAACTGGTTTACCAACAGTCCCCGCTACACCAGAGAGACCTTAGTAACTATAAACCAGAGTTAAAGTTTAAAAAAGAGAGAAATACTCACCAACCAATCACTTACCTGGTGACGTCACACTTTGATTACTTTTTACCTCTCTTCCCGCTGTTGAATTGGTCGGGCCTCATTCACTGCCGCCGGTTTTAAGCTGTCACTGCTCCCACACAGGTCCGATGCTCTGGTCGGGCCTCGTTCACTGCCGCCGGTTTTAAGCTGCCGCTGCTCCCACACAGGTCCGATGCTCTGGTCAGGCCTCGTTCACTGCCGCCGGTTTTAAGCTGCCGCTGCTCCCACACAGGTCCAATGCTCTGGTCGGGCCTCGTTCACTGCCACCGGTTTTAAGCTGCCGCTGCTCCCACACAGGTCCGATGCTCTGGTCGGGCCTCGTTCACTGCCGCCGGTTTTAAGCTGCCGCTGCTCCCACACAGGTCCGATGCTCTGGTCGGGCCTCGTTCACTGCCGCCGGTTTTAAGCTCTCATTCTTCTGAATTCAAGAAAATACAGGCCTAGTTTATTCAATCTCTTCTCATACGACAGTCCCGCCATCCCAGGAATCAGTCTGGTGACCCTTCGCTGCAGTCGTTACACTCCCTCTATGGCAAGTATATCCTTCCTTAGGTAAGGAGACCAAAATTGTACACAGCACTCCAGGTGTGGTCTCACCAAGGCCACAGCATCAGTAACTCTGAACAAGTTAATTTTTTTGAGAAGTTGTGATATCAGTCGCTGAAATTGTAATGTTGTTGACCTTCTTTACTGAACACATTTTGATACTTTTATATTACTGGGAGTTACTCGGGTCTGGTTTTACTAAGGTTGTCTTTTGTAGGATTTTTTTGACAGAATAAAAATGTTAAATGTTTGATGAGCTGAATATATGTTGTATATTTTTAAAATTCATAGCCATGAAGACTTTTAAGGAGCTTCTGTAATTTTCTTTTATTTAAAAACAAGTTTTTGCAGATGTTGTCAATGTTTTCTTTCATAAAATAAAAACTTGAAAGGTGATTTACAGATCTGCTTTATGCCTGTAGAATTGGGATTTTTATTTCTATTTGGGACTCATCAAAACGAACGATTAAATTTGGTAGAAAATATCTTAGATTTTGTTTCGTACTTTATCTTATGCTAGTGCTTTATAGTCCAAATCTTTGTCAGTTATATAATAAACTTTGTCACTAGGTGAGACACGCTGGGTGGATGAAGATTGTGAAGATTTGAAGACACCAGATTGTCCAGCAGGGTATGTACAGTCCAACATTCATAATTAAAACTGGGTCCTGACATAATTGACATTTTTTCTATGACAGTTATCTTCATAGTGCTAATTGTTTTTAATAAGGTAGGCTTCAGTAATAAATTCATAATTGATCAATCACCTGGTTGCTGTAGATTTGGCAAAATGCACTTGGTTACTTTAATCATGTTCCCCTTTAAAATTAGAACTGGTGAGCACAGCACATGCTGCTGAACCTACAGTAACCAGTTGGTGTTACATTCAACAAATGTGTTCCATTCATCTGCACTTTACTGATAGTGGGATAGAGTTTCCGCTTTGGGCACAATCAACGATTCCAGTACAAATTGCACCCAAAATTGCACCTGTTTTGAAAAGTGTTTTTTCCCCCCAAAGTTTCTGCTCAAACTAATTTGCATGTCGCCAAACCAAAAAACTGCCATGAACCAGCGCAATCGGGCAGCGTCTTAAAATTTAATTTAAAATAAATTTGATTTAAAAATATTCCTTGATATATTTAAGAGTGGTAACTTGGTAAAGTTTGATTACTACTGCTGAAAATGGGTTTATCACAAAAATAAGCATTTTAAATGACAGTGTCAATCCACCACCTATGAGTAATCCGATTTTAAATTACTGAAAATTATATTAAAACATATACAAAACGATTTTCTAGTTAGATTGGGGTACAGCAATCAGTTCCTTTTGTAAATTCCCAAAAAATATTCAAAACCTGTTAAAACGTACCTATTGGTGTCCTTGCGCCCAAAAGAACCAGCTTAATTTTTAAAACCTCCTTGAAGGACTGCAAATGAGCGCATTTAACGGAAACTCCCAGTGGGGATTAATTCACCCTGGGGACATGGCCAGTTTTGTGGGAGGGGACAGCTCCTAGCGCAATGTTTTTAAAACTAGCGCAAAACATCGCAGAAACTCAAGTTGCGTTGAACGCAATTTGCGCTTAAAATTCAGCGATCTTTTGCGCTAGTTTATGCGGCGAACTATTGTGATGTGGAAAGCACTGCCTGAAAGGGTGGTGGAAGCAGATTCAATAGTAACTTTCAGAAGGGAATTGGATAAATACTTGAAGGGAAAACATTTACAGGGCTATGGGGAAAGAGCAAAGGAGTGGGACTAATTGGGTAGCTCTGCCAAAGAACCGAGACAGGCATGATCAGCCAAATGGCATTGTTCTGTGCTGTATCATTCTATGATAGCTCTAGCTGGTTACTGTATGTTGAATAACATGCGCTCCACTCATGGGATAGCAAAGCACTGTTGTGAAAACCTTATGCATGATCAGGCAGGTGAGGTGTGTAGAGAGAGAGGCAGAACTACGATGGGCGGGTGAGGTGAGATGTAGCAGCAGGTTGCAAGCTATGAGCAACCTTTGGTTTCAGTTTGAAGGTGCCAATCTTTGCCTTATAAATATATAAACAGATCAATATGTCTCATCAAAGTCTATTATTTCAGGGCAGAAAAGAATTTCACAGATTGCTCACAGAATGAGCTGTGAAATTTGTTTCCTCACATTCAGTAATCTAACCAAATCCCCACTGCGTATCGTAAGTGAACAGAACTGCACAGATACACATGGTTTATGGTTATGACAAGAAGATCAAACATTACAACCAAACAATCATTACAAGCGGTGATCACTGAAATTGAATTCAACTGAATTTTGTTTATATTATTACAGCTTTTTATTTTTGATGTCTGCAGAAGAAATGCTCATGTATAATTGATTAATACTTGAAGTCTCTGAATGTAGTAAATACATAATTAAAATAGCTATTGCTGTAGATCTTTTGCTTTAACTTTTGTGCATTACACATTTTAGCTTTGTTCGTCCACCACTGATCATTTTCTCTGTGGATGGGTTTCGTGCTTCATATATGAAGAAAGGAGGCAAGGTCATGCCTAACATTGAAAAACTAAGTAAGGCTATATCTAGAAAAGCTTTTATTGTAATAATTTTCAGCTAAAGTTTGTGTCTACTGAAAGGTGGAATAGTTCTGCAGTCTGGATCAGCCTAAACTGGAGCAAATTCAGATTAAGTGAATTAATTTATGCTCCAGTGATTCCAAGCAGCTTATTTTGGAGAAGTCCTGCACGTTTCACTGTATTGTTTCAGAAACTCAATTGTGTATGTGATTATGCCACTTACCGAGGTGATGTTTGTAAGTGATTGACAATTGGCACCAGTGGCACATTCACGTATGAAATGAACACTACTTGTATGAATGATCAGTTTCATACCTATATTTTATACAATTCCTGTCCCAAACTACAGTGACCCAAATGATTCCTTATAAACATTATTAAATGTAAATATGTGCAATATTAAATATTAATCAAGAAATTTGGCTTTATTTTAATGTAAATTCTATATATAAATGAATTTTAATATTGTACAACTATTTTCTAAATGAACTCATTTAGAATATTATCACAAGGAGCAAGGGGGAAAAATTGGGCCACGCCCCCTTTGGGGCGCTAACATTGCTGGGGCACTACTTATATCGCCCTGAAAAAATTAGCGCCCCTGCGCCCGAAATTCACTGGTAGTGCCCCAAGAGGGAGACGGGGTGCTACTGGAAGCGCCCCACCTCCCTCTCTTGGGGCGCTGTGAGTGAATATCACGGCGCTATGTCTTATTAAAGGAGTGGGGTCTTGCGCAGCATGACTCGGGCCCAGCTGGGTCACCAGGGATCGGAGTGTCGGCAAAAGAGCCCGGCACTTCTCGAGTGCCGGGCTCGCGGAGCGCAGCCAGCACCCCGCGGGAGGGGGAGGGGGGGCTGCACAGAAGGCCGGGGACAGCAACGGGGGCAGGTGCTGGCAGGTGGCCAGCAACAAAAATGGCCGCCCGGCACCTCCCCTTTAATTTGCATCGTCCCAGCCGCAGGTCGGCTCCCCTGACCCTGTCAGACATAGCGTCCGGCTGTAAGTCAGGGGGCGCTACCGAAGATCGCAGCTGGGGCGCGAGCGGGGCACTGCGCACGGCGATGATGTCATTGCCAGAGGCGCAGCTCCATTGGGCGCTAACAGTAACCGCCACCGCTAACCTCCCGCTGAATTTCACAGGAGGTGTTGGTGGCGCCGCGCCCAGGCGCTAGTTGCTTTGCACCCCATTAGCGCCCTAAGAGGGCAAATGAACCGAGTTTTAAGATGTCTGATTAAACTATCAAAGTAAAAAGGAAACTTTAAGAATAAATGTGTTGCTGTTTATTGGTATACTCAGAGGTTCAGTCCTCTAAAGTGCTTTCTTTTATTCTCCTACCTCTTTAAAACTGCTTGGTTGACGCTGTTCAGTCCTTTATTTCAGGAAATTCCTTGAGATAATTCTCTGTAAGCAGAGGTAAGATTTGCAAATACCAGTAAACATAACATAATGCTTTGTGGCATTGAAAATCCCTAAAAAAAAAAAACTGGAATGAATTAATTCTGAATTGATTCAGACTGACTCCAGCACCATGAATGGTGCATTTTAAAAATTGGGATCCACTCCAAATTTAGTAAATTGGCCCTATTTAAGCTATAGTGCTCTGTAAATCCAGATCAGTTTTTAATAGTGACATATCTATGTATGGCAAAGTATTTGAAGTGTAAACTACCCTCTCCCTCCACTCCCCCACCTCTAAATGGTTTACCATTGAAAAATGATCAGCAGTTGAAAGGCTCATATAGAGAGCCTGAGCCAATTGATTTGAGGAGGTCTAAATAAACTTGCTTCACTGACATGCAATACAAAGACCTTTACTGAGCGCATCCACCAGGCAGCATTTGGTTCAAAACTGTTTTTCTGTGCATACACCAAAGGGACTTGTTGGCAAAGACTAACTTTGTAGAACACAATCCCTGAAAATGGGCATATTTTATTTTGAAAACCTTCTGCCTAACATCAGCAGATCACTTCCCCTTCATAACTGCTTCAATCACATTTGCATCTCTGCTTTAAAGAGGAGTGCATCAACTGATCATTAGTTTTCAAACCTTTTGCAGTGAGACACAAAAGGGGAAAGGTACTTCCTCCTTAGCCGGTTCTCTTTTAATGTCCCTAAAAGGATCTGGCTAGTTCCCATGGAAAATGATGAAAGTTTGCGAGTAGGAAAGAGTTAATCTCCTCAATGTAAATGTGTCTTCTGTCCTTATTTTCAATTCTGTTTGATTTACATGAAGTAATATAACATTCACAAGTAAAGTTAAACAAATCTGTGGTTTGAATCAAACCCTGTTCTCTTTGGAAAAACCTAAAAATAACACAAGCTGTTGTCGAAAATAGAACCCTTCAGTCTCTACAGTGACAGCATAAAACCTTTTTGTATTTTATTTGCTACATAACAGAATCCCTAAGAGTAACTATTTTAGGGGAACTACTTAAAACATTGCAGAATTCAAGTAGGCTTTGCAGGCATAATGGGGTCGATCTTGACTTTGTGCGATAGTGTAAACGGCTGATAGGGGATTGGCAATCGGTTTGACATCTCTTCCATTGACTTCAGTGGAAATAAAAATCAGGAGAGATGTAAAACCGGCTGCCGATTCGCTATCACCTATTTACATTATTGCACAAAGTTAAGATCTACCCCAATAAGTTTTATTAGTATGCAGATTGTTGTTTAAATTAACACAGTATAGTACCTATTTTGCCTATTCACTTTGCTGTTGCCCCCGATTTCTATAGCTGCAAGGTTCAGGCTTTACATGGAAGTACCAACTTGTGATATAATGAATTCCAGATATACAGAATTGATGTGACACTAATCTTACAAATCTTGCCTTCATCAGAATCTGCAATAACATTGTATAGTGATTGAAAAATAAATCCAAATACTGAGTATTTTCAAATGTAACAGAATTTTTATTATGCAAGTTGATAATTTCAGAGAATTACATATCAAATCTAAGTGATATATTCAGTAGTGGCTTATAGAACACCACACATTAGTGTTTCTTTCCCATAGCTATCACTGGCATTGTGTCAATATTGCAACACACTTACTATTTTGCAGATGGTAACAAACTTCTTTGTATTTAGGATCTTGTGGAACTCATGCCCCCTACATGAGACCAGTTTATCCAACGAAAACCTTCCCCAATATGTATACCCTTGCTACTGTAAGTGTCACATTCTGTATAACTAGCTGCTTTTGCTCCGTGCATTTTAATAGAAAGTCAATTTCTTTATCTGTTGGCAAATAACCTGTAATTTATTAACAACTTGCTTGTATTGAAACTAAATATATTTTGATTTCAGTGTACAGGAAACTTTCTGGTATCCGGCATGGACGGGACCGACGTGGTGCCGGTTCATCAAAAATTCCGGATAACCGAACGCTATAGTAAAAGATACGGAGCTGAGAGCTCCGTATAAAGCAACAAACCCTGTTGCTTAGCAACAGCTTCAGAACAACATCCACAAGTTGCAAGCGTCTCTGTAGCTTAGCAACAGCTGCAGCCACACCCTTGCCTTCCTCCATTTGTTGCTGTGCAAGTAATAAAAGTTACCTGAACCGACTCCTGAATTTTGCTGGTTAACCGACATTTCTGGTTATTTAGGTGCCGGTAAATCGAAAGTTTCCTGTACCTTTGTATGACACAAACTGTTCATTGTATATGAAATAGTGGCTACTCACATGATGGCCCTGTAGATGTAGGCACTGGATGGGGTGGCACTGAGCCATATAAACCAGGAAAATCCCAAGTATATTTTCTCATTTGTGCAAATTTAGCCAATATCATCTGAGGCAGTGAAGAAAAAAAACTTCAATTCACCCAAGCATTCCTGGGAAATGAGGAGGATAAAACAGTCAGGCATTCAGCTCCTGAAATAAAAACAGAAAAACCTGATGAAAGGTCTATACTTGAAAAGTTAACCTGTCTTTTTTCTTTTCAGCTGCTGGCAGACTTGTTGTGTATTTCCAGCATTTTCTGTTTTTATTTTTATGCTCTGATTGCTGCTAGAGCCCCTGCTGAAAGTTCACACATGAACTTTTGGTGAGGATGGATTAGGCTTAGTAGTGATGAATTTTATGTTAAATATCATGGGGTACCAACATACCAGAGGGTTACTGGCTCATATGGTATTGTGCTGCAGTATGTCGGCAATCCCTTCAGGGAGATAGTTGTTAGAGGGAAAAAACAGTAATGGAGGCTTTCAGAATGGTGACTTAGATTTTTTTTTTTAAATGACACATGTTGCCCTATTAAACTTAAAAAAGGGCTGGAAACTAATCTAGCTAGAAACTTCTGTAAAAGTAAAAATATCCTTATTGATAATCGTGTGAGGTCCTTTTTCTTCTCCATTTTTGCCTTTTTGTCGAGTACTATGCTCATGACCCTGATTTAAACTAATTTCAGGATAAACAAGCCTTAATGTGCTGAAATAGTAGAAACCCTGTCTGCATAGGAAAAGGAAATATATGGGATTTATTAATGGCAATAGTGTTTTTGTTAATGCTGTGTCAATACCTTTTTCCACTTCTTTCACTATTTAAGCACATTTTATGTGCAGTATGTAGCCCAGGTTTTGAAATTAGTGAATGAGCAATACATTGGAAGCTGAAATAAGAGGAAAAAACTATGTGAGGGTATTAAACTCATCTAAAACTTGTTTCTTTTTCCAAGCAAACATAAATGTTAGTTTTCCTGCTCTTTTCTATTACATAAATAATTTAGAAGCACAGCTTTGCTTTCCAGTTCTAATTTGCTGTATGTAGGTTTTAAATGTATATTTTCCCTTGCGAAATGATTTAGTGTGAAAAGGTTGTGCAGATTCTGACAAGTAAAGCCCACATCTAATCAATTTGCTTTGGTTTTTCATACAAAGGGACTTTATCCTGAATCGCATGGAATTGTTGGCAACTTGATGCATGACCCTGTGTTTGATGCCAACTTCAGCCTTCGAGGTAGAGAAAAATTCAATCCTCGATGGTGGGGAGGACAACCAGTAAGTTCTGAGTGTCTCTTACGCTGAAAGCTTGGCTGTAGAAAGTAGCACAGTTTGTCCCCTAATTGGAGACCTCTTTTATCTTCCAGTGACATTTCATAAACAAATTAAGGAAAGGAAATGAAAGGCAGCAAGATTTTGTTTTATCTGCATTTATTAACCCTGAAATATTGAATTCATAAATTCATGTGCACCAATATATTGTACGCTTTTTAAATACATTCACGGGATGTGGGCATCGCTGGCAAGACCAGCATTTATTGCCTATCCCTAATTGCCCTGGAGAAGGTGGTGATGAGTCACCTTCTTGACAACTAAGTGGCTTGCTATGCCACTTCAGAGGGCAGTTAAGAATCAACCACATTGCTGTGGGTCTGGAGTCACATATAGGCTAGATCGGGTAAGGCAGATTTTGTTCCCTAAAGGGCATTAGTGAACCAGATGGGTTTTTATGACACTCCGGTAGTTACATGGTCACCATTACTGATGCTATCTTTTTATTCCAGATTTTTATTTAACTAACCAGCTGCCATGGTGGGATTTGAACTCTTGGGCTGGATTTTACCTGCCGAGACGAGTTGGGGGAGGGACTGCTGCCTTCCGGGTTCTAGTCTGGCCCCCAGTGACGTCTGATGCACAAACGCTATTTTCACCTGATTGGCCTTGTTAAGCCCGCCCTGTGGGCTTGCTGGCCAATTAAGGGAAAGTCGGTGTTAGATGATGTCAGTTGATGATGCTTCATCTGCCGGTTTTCTTAAAGGGACATGAACCATTTATTTTTGACAGATGATTTGACAGTGTTTGACAGCATTGAGGTGCTGTCAAACACTGACAATCACTGTATAAAGGTGAGCCCTTGCACCCAGGCTCTCCAATGACTCTCTCCTTAGGATAAAACAGATGGCAGCTGCAGGTGAAGGTACAGAAGCGATCTGTCACTTCTCCTAATGAGGTGAGGCCAAACAAACACTTCAAAGCTTGTCACCTACAGAAAAATCTAAACACATTAAAAATGACTTTCCCAACATTTCCTTACCTCTGATACTCACCAGTGTCCCATTGCATCCTTCACACCACTTCTGCAGCTGTCATCTATACACAAACATTACAAGAGACCCACAGCACGCGTCACTTACCCTGGCGGGGTTCCCCGACGTCGGGAAGCCCGCAGCAGAAGTCTCAAAATGGGAAAAAGCCTCTTAACTGCCTGTTAACAGGTAGTTAAGTGGTTATAATCCTCTTCCCACCGCTAGGAGTCGGGTCCCTGCGCAAATCGGGGACCCGACTCCTGGGAAGATTGGTTGGAGGCGGGTTGGGAGCGGGTTCAGGACCCGCTCCTATTCTTTGATTTTCCCAGCAGTCCCGCCTCCAGACCTGCCTCCTCAGGGCTGGTAAAATCCAGCCCCATGTCTCTGAATCATTAGTCCAGGCCTCTGGATTACTAGTCCAGTAACATAACCACTATGCTACCATTCCCTTAAAAGGCTTGGCTCAGTGGTAGCACTCTCTATCTGAGCCAATAGGTCATGGGTTATCCAGCTCCATCCAGGGGCTTCAACGCATAATCTCAGCTGAATCATCAGTACTGCACTGTTAGAGGTGCTGTAATTTGGATGAGATGTTGAACTGAGGCCCCATTTGCACTCTCAGGTGGACATAAAAGATCCTATGGTACAATTCGAAGAAAAGCAGGGCCGTTCTCTTGGTGTCTTGGCCAACAAGTTCTCATCATTATCAAAGTGTTGAGCATACATGCAATCAAACAGAATGTATTTCCATACATAATTTATGAAATCACTATGTATCCTGACTGCATGGTTCTTGCGGGAGGAATGTATCGAAAGCATCAGGCTGCTGCACTTGGAACAGTGTGGGTTTGGTGGGGGAGGGAAATCAAGGCAGCTTGTTTGGCCTTGGGATCTGAGGTTAGTTAAGCTTGAGGACAATGGGGAGGGGTCCTGAATGTTGAATGAGGTTGGTGCTCCTCATAACCTGTGGGCGAATTGCTGTGCTGAGGGGATAGTTTGTGTTGAGTGCGTCTCCAAGAATGGGGCCCAGACTGTCTGGTTCCAGGCAAAGGACAAATGTCACTCGTTGTGATTGGCAGATGCCTTACTTGTGTTTCAGTGACACTTCTGTTATGGATGGGGCTGCACTTTGCCACAGATGGGAATGCATCTGCAAGCGACGAGAGTCTTGTTCGTTGCGAGTGGCCCTTTTTTTCCAGTGGGCAAGCCCAACAAGCATTGAGCTGACTTGTCTTGCACCGTGAAAGTGGTTATGTTCCTGGTTATCGCCCGGACTTTGTCTAGAATGACTGGATGTGGGGACGTGACCAGAATATGTGATGCAGGGCCCCTTCTGGCCACAGCCCCTACAGCAGTTGTCTGGTATGGAGGCTTGGAATTTGTAACGTGTAGGGTGCGGCATGATGATAAATTGCCGTTCCTGTATTTTGCTGCAGGTGGCGATGTTTGGGGTCTGACTCCATCAGGTAGATTTGCGTCTTCACTGCTTGGGCATTAATCTGGCGGAGCAGATCGCCTGCCCTTTATAGAACCTGCCGGATTTTCATTCCATTGAAATTCCCTTCTCGTGCCAGGCTGTGCATGCAATTGAGGGGACAGTAACTCTGATTTGGTCTATGTGGCAGAGTCTGCTAGTAGGGTTACTGGGGTGAACACTTGGGCCCTTCTGCATTACTCTGTTCCGGGTGAAAAACAGATCTTTTTAGGAACTGGTGGGAGGGCCTCCTCCTATACTGTGAGGGTCCTTGCTGGATATCTCCTGGCTTCGCTGGTGGAATAAATGAACGGGTCCACAGGAGGGGTCTGGTGCCAGAAGGTCAGCCATTTTAGGGATCTTTGATCCCATTGGCTGCTCTGCTAAGGGTGAGTGTGGATATTGCACCAGTTTAGCACTCACCTGGCTTCCTGCTCCTGTTGTAATTGGCTGGGGAGGCTGGAATTATCCTCTTAAATATTGGGTTGGTTTGCCCATGCTTTCTGATTCGGGGATGCTTGTGGTTGATAATGCAGAGTGGGAGGGGTTGTTGCTTTTTGAGCTGGGGCTTTCTTCTTTAGAGAACTGTTGTGTTTCTTTTGTGGCTCTTCTTGGCTGCATTTTGTATTGTGCAGTGCACCTTGTTTTCTTCCAGTTATTGAGTTCTGTGGTGAATGCTCTAGGAAATGACGCTGGGCGTCCCCTGATTAGTTTATTGGCCAGGTCATAGTGTGGGTAACAACATCTTCCTTAACTGTATTCTCTTCTGCTAGTTCTTTCTTTGAGTTTTTTTCTTTTCTTGGCTGCTTTTCTCCCCCTTTGCATTATTCCTATCTTGTACTGAGGTGGCTGTTCTTTCTTTTGCCGCTGTAATCTTTTCTTTCTTGTTTTCCCTGCTCAGACATTCTTCAAAAAGAAATGTAAATTTAGCATCACTTTTCCATCCTTTCCTTCTCTGCCATGCTGCAGCTTTTTCCTCATTCTCTGTTTGATTTAGTTCTTTTACCTTATTTCATGTCCTTTGTCCTTGTGCCTCCTCTTCCTCTTTCAGCAATCGCAGAGTGGGTGAGCCTGGTTTGGGAAATCCGGGTTTCTGGAGGAGTTGGAGATTCCATTTTTTACTACTGAAACGCTCTGGGGACTCTCTGCAGCCCCGGAGAGTAGCGGGAGATTGGGGCAAGAAAGGTTGTGGCAGCAGGTGAATCAGAATCAGCAGGTGGTGGGTGTCATGTCAGACAGCAAATGTTGGTTCACTTCTGTTTGTGTACGGTATGATTATGTCAGAAGTATTTAAAGAAAATAATTTTACTGGCTACAATTGAATATCACAAATTCTAGGTCGTGTCCCATTTTGATCTACTATGGGGTGCAGACAGCTGCCTGTAAAGGCTCCCTTCCTGCATTTTTAACACATGCCCCTGAGCAGAGAGTGGTTTCGGCAGACTCAATTCCTTCTATCCTGACTGAGAAGATCAGGTGGATGCAGGGGTCTAAAGCTGGGAGAAAATAAAAGTGTCTGTGTGGTGAGAAGGGGCAATGATTACTAAGGTTAATTTTTGATTTTATCTAGAATGACTTTTAAAATTTGTATTTCTGGTAATGACTGGACCAGCCACATAAATGCCATGACTACTAGAGCAGGTCAGAAGCTGGGTATCCTGTGGCGAGTGTCTCACCTCCTGACTCCCCAAAGCCTTTCCACCATCGACAAGGCACAAGTAAGGAGTGTGATGGAATACTCTCCACTTGCCTGGATGAGTGCAGCTCCAACAACACTCCAGAATTTCAACACCAACCAGGACAAAGCAGCCCACTTGCTCTGCAGCCCATCCACCACCTTAAACATCCACTCCCTCTACCACTGGCGTACCGTGGCTGCAGTGTGTACCATCTACAAGATGCACTGCAGCAGCTCGCCAAGGCTTCTTCGGCAGCACCTCCCAAACCCGCAACCTTTACCACCTAGAAGGACAAGGGCAGCAGGTGCATGGGAACACCACCACCTCCAAGTTCCCCTCCAAGTCACACACCATCCTGACTTGGACATATTTCGCCAATCCTTCATTGTCGCTGGGTCAAAATCCTGGAACTCCCTAACAGCACTGTGGGAGTACCTTCAATAGACGGACTGCAGCGGTTCAAGAAGGCGGATCACCACCACCTTCTCAAGGGCAATTAGGGATGGAAAATAGATGCTGGCCTTGCTCACGACGCCCATATCCCAAGAATGAAATAAAAAAAAACTCGTTAGAATAAATTTAAATAAATAAAACGTATGCAATGTAAGAAAAGGCTATTTTCCTTAATAGTATATGTCATCTTAGTAACATTTTTACATTTTCCTGTACAATTTCAATCTGATTTGTTTTCCTATATCATGCTAGATCTGGGTAACGACTGTCAATCAAGCAGTAAAGGCTGGCACATTTTTCTGGCCTATGTAAGTCAATAGCTTTATTCAATCTCTTTCAACACTCACTGTATTGGCGTGCCAAGAGGAGGCTTTAAATAACTTATTGGTTGACTAAGCTAATTAAGTAAAATTGAAGTATCGTATCTGGATATCTGTTGGCTTTAGTGTTATTGTTCTGTTGTATTATTTTCTGTTTTAATTTTACAGGGTCAGAAAAGTTATTTGTATATTTTCAATTCTAATTGCACACGTGTGTTTTGCTCACATGTTTTACTTTCTCAGGTGATTGCAATTTGCTTTAGGTTATCTCTGTTACACTTCTTCTCTGACTCTTTCATCCTCTCTAACTTGTCTGCTTTGCACTCTGCCTATATTGTTTTGCTTGCTCTGTTTTCACAGATTTGCAATCACATGCTCCTATGTCACTGTTTTCTGTTACACAAGAAGGACAGTGAATCATCTTTGGCCATTCTGTTGCATATTTATGTCTAGTTACAGATTACAAACATTGTAACGGGATTTTTTTCCCATTATATATTTTAAAGCCAGGATGTAAAATGTGCATTTTTTAAACTGGGTAAATCATATGCTATGTATTTTTTTCTTGTTGCAGTGTCATTCCCTATGAGCGAAGGGTATTTACAATACTTCAATGGCTGAACTTGCCAGAAAATGAAAGGTAATTATTATTCAGTAGGTAGCACTCGAAAATTAACTAGTGAGGTCTGTTGCTTAACAATAACTTACCTTTTTTAAATGGAACCAAAAATAATAAAATGTGCATTTCATAACTTTGCATCTTAAGAAACATAAAACTCCTGCATGGTTGGGTTTGTGCCCTTATCGTAAAGGCGTAATATTGTGCACCTTTTTATTATGAGCATAAAGCTATACTTAGGTATAACATTAATCAGTTTGTCCAAATGAATTGATTGAAAATACAGGAAACTTTCTGGTATCCGGCACGGACGGGACCGAGCTGGTGCCGGTCTATCAACAATGCCGGAGAATCGAGCGCTATAGTTAAAAGATACGGAGCTCAGCGCTCCGTCTAAAGCAACAAACCCTGTTGCTACAGCTTCAAAACAATCAGCACAGCTTGCAAGCGTCTCTGTAGCTTAGCAACAGCTTCAGTTAGACGCTTGCACAGCCAGAAATGAGTAAAAAAAAAGTAACTAAAAGTAAAAAAAAGTTATCTGAACCGACTCCTGAATTTTGCTGGTTAACCGACATTTCCGGTTATTTAGTGGCCGGTTAATCGAAAGTTTCCTGTAACATGATCCTTTCCTGAGTATCTGGGGAATATTCAATTCCCAAGTGCAGTGGTGAAGAAAAGGGGTAAGACCTGTGACGCCAGGTCTCTTCCCCCTTAACATTGCTCAGGGATTTCCTGGGGATCCAGTTGTGGGGGGTGGGTGCAGAGGAGTTTAGACTTCTTGACCAGAGGTAAGAAAGAGGCAGTGGTAAATGAGATGGAAGGGTTCAAATGCAGGGGTTTCCAGAAGATACTAACGGAAGTGCTTGTGCCTTGCCCCTTTCAGATTGGAGATTCTGAGGGGCAGGCAACAAACAAGGAAGGCCTTTTTTTTTTACAGATCCCCAGTGGATCTTCAGGGCTGGAGGCCTTTTGGCTGTTATTTATCAACAGCAGCCAGAGAGCTCTACAGTTGCTGGCTATTTCTGCTGCTGTTTCTGTCCCATTTCTGGGCACAGGGTAAAGATCTGACCTTGAGACTCTAGGCGGCCTCAGGTCATGTCAGAGTGCATTTATGATGCGGGTGCAGGTGGGGAGACTGATATCGAAACATAGAAACATAGAAGATAGGAGCAGGAGTAGGCCATTTGGCTCCTCGAGCCTGCTCCGCCATTCAATGAGATCATGGCTGATCATCCAAACTCAGTACCCTGTCCCTGCCTTCTCCCCATATCCCTTGATCCCTTTAGCATTAAGAAATATATCTAACTCCTTCTTGAATATATTTAATGAATTGGCCTCAACTGCCTTCTGTGGTAGAGAATTCCACAGGTTCACCACTCTCTGGGTGAAGAAATTCCTCCTCATCTCTGTCCTAAATGGCTTACCCCTTATCCTTAGACTGTGACACCTGGTTCTGGACTCCCCCGCCATCGGGAACATCCTTCCTGCATCTAGTCTGTCCAGTCCTGTTAGAATTTTATAAGTTTCAATGAGATCCCCTCTCATTCTTCTAAACTCCAGCGAGTATAAGCCCAATCGACCCAATCTCTCCTCATACGTCATTCCTGCCTTCCCAGGTATCAGGCTGGCGAATCTTTGCTGCGCTCCCTCCATGGCAAGAACATCCTTCCTCAGATAAGGCGACCAAAACTGCACACAATACTCAAGGTGTGGTCTCACCAAGGCCCTGTACAACTGCAGCAAGACATCCTTGCTCCTGTACTCGAACCCTCTCGCTACGAAGGCCAACATACCATTTGCCTGCTGCACCTGCATGCTTACCTTCAGCGACTGGTGCACAAGGACACCCAGGTCTCGTTGCACTTCCCCTTCTCCCAATCTATTGCCATTCAGATAATAATCTGCCTTCCTGTTTTTGCCACCAAAGTGGATAACCTCGCATTTATCCACATTATACTGCATCTGCCCAATCACCCAACCTGTCCAAATCATACTGGAGTTTCTCTGCATCCTCCTCACAGCACACATGCCCACCCAGCTTTGTGTCATCTGCAAACTTGGAGATATTACATCTAGTTCCCTCGTCTAGATCATTAATATATATTGTGAATAACTGGGGTCCTAGCACCGATCCCTGCGGTACCCCACTAGTCACTGCCTGCCACTCGGAAAAAGACCCGTTTATTCCAACTCTTTGCTTCCTGTCTGCCAAACAGGTCTCTATCCAAGTCAGTACCTTATCCCCAATCCCATGTGCTTTAACTTTACACGCTAATCTCTTATGCGGGACCTTACCGAAAGCCTTCTGAAAGTCCAAATACACCACATCCACTGGTTCTCCCTTATCCTAACAGTTACATCCTCAAAAAATTCCAGATTGATCAAGCATGATTTACCTTTTGTAAATCCATGTTGACTTTGTCCGATCCGGTCACTGTTTTCCAAGTGCTCTGCTATTACATCTTTTATAATGGACTCTAATTATTCCTTTCTCATTACCTAATGCCCAGTCTAAGATGGCCTGATCTCTAGTTGGTTTCTCGACATATTGGTCCAGGAAACCATCCCGTATACACTCCAGGATTTCCTCCTCCACAGTATTGTTACTAATTTGGTTAGCCCAATCTATATGTAGATTAAAGTCACCGATGATAACTGCTGTGCCCTTATTGCACGCATCTCTAATTTGCCGTTTAATGCCATCCGCAACCTCCGCATTACTGTTTGGTGGTCTGTATACAATCCCACTAACGTTTTCTGCCCCTTGGTATTTCTCAGCTCTACCCATACAGATTCCACATCATCAGAGCCAATATCCTTCCTTACAATTGTGTTAATCTCCTCTTTAACCAGCAATGCTACCCCACCTCCTTGTCCTTCCTGAATATTGAATACCCCTGGATGTTGAATTCCCAGCCTTGGTCACCCTGGAGCCATGTCTCCGTAATCCCAATTATATCAGATCCGTTTACATCTATTTGCGCAGCTAATTCCTCCACCTTATTACGAATGCTCCTTGCATTAAGACAGAAAGCCTTCAGGCTTGATTTTTTAACACTTAGAGCTTTTAGAATTATTGTTTACTGTGGCCCTGTTTGATTTACACCCTTGCTTTCTTTGCCTTCCACTTTTCCTTTTCTCCTTCTATCCTTGCTTCCCTTTCCTCTGTCTCCCTGCACAGGTTCCCATTTAATGCCATCCACAACCTCCGCATTACTGTTTGGGGGTCTGTAGAGAACTCCCACTAAGTTTTTCTGCCCCTTGATATTTCTCAGCTCTACCCATACAGATTCCACATCATCAGAGCTAATATCCTTCCTTACAATTGTGTTAATCTCCCCTTTAACCAGCAATGCTACCCCACCTCCTTTTCCTTTTTGCCTGTCTTTCCTGAATATTGAATATCCCTGGATGTTGAGTTCCCAGCCTTGGTCACCCTGGAGTCATGTATCTGTAATCCCAATCATATCATATCCGTTTACATCTATTTGCGCAGCTAATTCATCCACCTTATTACGAATGCGCCTCGCATTAAGACACAATGGCCTAGAAATTGGGTTGGTAGCGCCGGCGCTGAGCGCCTAAAGAGACCTAGAATTGGGGCAAAGCCCTATGTTGGGGCGAACGCTATGAGGATAGCGCCGACTCAGAAATTGACTATACATTTAGCGCCTGCGCTAAGTGTTTGCGCGCGCCCGCGAGCGCAAACAGCTCATGACGTCATTTAAGTGTGCAACGCCTTTTAGGAGCGCCTGAGCGCATATTGGGTGGTGCCCGGAGCCTTAGCGCCCAGCGCTATTAGTGACAGTTCGAGGGAGGGCTAACCCGCCCTTCTCGGAGTAGGGCGGCGCTATTTAAAGGGGACAGCTCTAGTGCAGAATCTTCTGCCACTTGGCCTGCTCATTGCGATCGATGCTAGAGAGAGTTGGCGAGCTAATGTGGAGCGGAGTTCTGGGATTTGAGCTTTACAGTACTTGGGACCTTCAACCCTGTCCGAAGCACTTGCGGCACTACACCTAAAAGCCTTTTGACCAACTGGCATCGGAATGGGAGCTTGTTTGGAGGGCAACGGCCTCATCGCCCAGCACTGTGAAGGGGCAGAGAGACGGCGGGAGAGAGGGCCGGGATTGGCCAGAAGGAGGAGGGGCAATGGAGGTCGGCCAATCCGACGGGATGCTGCGAGGGTCTTTAGGCAGCAGGTGACAAGCCTTGACAGTGTTTGCGAAGGCTCCGAATCTGGAGGGACATTGTTACTGATCTGTGCCACCTGCTTGGTCAGGATCTGCAGCCGCGTGAACGCTGCAGAACCTCTCTGTCCGTGATGGCTACACTGACTGAAGGCCTCCATTTTTATGCCAACGGATCCTTTCAGTCAGCCACTGGGGACAATGCGACTGTCGCTCAGGCTGCAGTCCGCTGTTGCATCTGGCAAGTGACAGATGCCCTTTATAGGCGAACGCGTCCATTCATTACCTTCCCTCGGACCCTGCACAAGCAGGCGGAGTTGGAGGAGTATGAGGAGGAGGAGGAGGAGGAGGATGAAGAGCAGGTGGAGGAGGAGGAAGATGGAAGGGCTGCTGAAAGTGGAAGGTCCATACGTCAGAGGCTCCTCTGGACTCGTCTCGACACCCCTGTGGCGGAATGATGAGAGTCTTACCTCATGCGCACGTTGGATGTTTGAGGGCCTCTACATGCCAGCATCACTGAAAGTAGTCACATGCACCAAGCAACATTTAAAATTCTGTTTATTGACACAAAAGTCTTTAATTACAGCTAAACAACGTATAGTGAGCAGAAACCATAACTTCAAAAATAAATGTGAACTCAACAAAAATCTGCACGTATAACAGCAGGTGAGGGTGTCCTTGAATTTGGACAAACAAACGTCTCAGCACCTCCCTCTACAACTGGTCCCTTGAGGGAGAACGACTTCTCGTTCGCGCCCGGCCCCTTCCCTCCCTGCTGCTCCTACGTAATTGCACCCCAGTGGCGGCCTCAAGGCTGGGGGACGCTTGCCGACTGTCTGGAAGTGCGGAAGCCCCTGAGGTACGGCCTGGCCGACCTCTGGGCTTGGAGGGTGCGGACGCGGGATGCTTGCTTTGAGCATGGCTGGAAGCAGTGTGGCCTGCAGGTGGTGGCAGCTGCAATGCAGGCGTCCCAGCGCTGGCATGTGCAATGGTCTCCTGCCGAGAGAGGACACCTGCACCATGGTCGGACGACACACTGGCTATCTGAGGGGAGCGGCTCGGCTCATCCGCCATAATCGCAGGCTCCACGGATTCCTGGCCTTGTACAGGACTGGAAGGGCCCGGGGTGATCCTATCTGATGCAGAGAGGGTGGCTGCAGTGAGACATTGCGTTGCGTCAATCTGGCTGTGGAGGAGCCCAGCAAGTGAATGCGTGGCAACAGTGAGGACCTGTGTGCCAGGTGCCAGTGCTTCGGAGAAGGCCTGGACAGTTCTTCCCATGGCTTCGGACAAGGCAGGAGCTGACCGCTCCACTGCCTCGGACAAGCCCTGCACAGACCTTTCCAGGGATTGTCCGAAGCCCTGAACAGTCCTTTCCATTGCCGACTCAAAGCCATGGTCAGTCCTCTCCATTGTTGGGCCGAAGCCCTGGATAGTCCTCTCCATTGTGGCCCCGAAGCCCTGGATAGACCTGTCCATTGTTTCCCCGAACACCTGGAGAGACCTCTCCATTGTTGCGCCAAAGCCCTGCAGAGTCCTCTCCATTGTTGCCCCGAAGTCCAACATACTCCGAGCCAATGAATCTATTGACTCGGGCATCTTCTCCACTGCAGCCATCAGCTCCGTGTGTCTGACCCGGGCCTGTTTGCTCCTCTCTGCCAGGCGACGGACCTCATCTGCACTCTGTGCAGCAGTCATGATGACCTGCCTTGCCCTGCGAGGAGACGGTGGCCGAACTTGCCTATCCCCCCTGCGTTGCTCCATGCCGCTTGGTCCGGCAACTGGTTCATCCTCAGAGCCACCCCCCCTCCCCTCCAGGGGACTACTATCCCCAGTCTGCAGATGTCTCAGCTCCCTGGATTCTGCAACGGCTGGTCCGGATTCCTCCTGGTCCTCGCCTCTGGTGGCACTGGCAGCTTCAGCGCGTTGAGCCCGAGTTGGTGCTGCTTCATCTGAAAGTGGGAGGTGGAAGAGTGGCTTTAGCAAAAGGACAGGTTTGCTGAAAGGCATGCCAGATTGCGGCATGGCTCTGACATGGCTGCACACTGAGGATGCATGCTGGCGGGGGGACCAAGTGGAAGGCAACAGGTGGAAAAGGTGAGAGTCTTACCCTCGCTGTCGGTAATGGGGTCGGCAGATGCAGTGGTCACTGGACCAGACAGACGTCCTCCAAGTATCTGGTGCACTCTCTCCTCCAGATCCGTGAGAGTGACCACTTGTGCAGGTCCGCCACCGGTTCGACGCTGTTCTTTTCTAATCTGCGCCATCTTGGACTGCAGGGGAAAGAAGGGGAGGTTCTGTTACATGAGGCCTTGAGACATCATCGCATGCCCCCCATTGTGCAAGAGCCCTTACATGAGGCCTTGAGACATCATCGCATGCCCCCCATTGTGCAAGAGCCCTTACATGAGGCCTTGAGACATCATCGCATGCCCCCTATTGTGCAAGAGCCCTTACATGAGGCCTTGAGACATCTGTCCATGTGTCTGCCCAGAAAAGGCCATGGGTGCATACTGACAGATGGCCAGTGGCGCATCATTGCAGCAGGGTGCCTGAAGCCAGCTGCAGATGGAGGGAAGCACAAGTTTGGTAAACCATCACTCACCCTAACGATCCGTGTGAGGTCGTTGAATTTCTTCCTTCTGCTGGAGTTGACCCTCGCAGCAACCTCCCTCCAAGATCGTCGATAAGCCTTCTGATTTGGCCTCTTGCCATTATCCGGGTACAGGACCTGTCGACGGTGTTCAACTGCAGCCACCAAGTGGTCCAGTGCCTCAGTGCTGAAGCGCTCTGCTCTCTGCCTAACCTTCTCCATAATGAACAACTTTGTACCGCCAGACAAGGGCGAGCGCCGAATCTGAGGCCTACAGGGCGTTGGGTGTTGAAGCTCAGTCTGACTGACCCACCCCTTTAAGAGCCGGCCGGCGCCTGCAGGTCTCGTGCTTTGCCGTAATTGAGTTCACCTGCGCTGCGCCCGTCCGCGTCGAAATTGAGTGGCGCCTGACCTTTTGCGCCTTAAGAGCACCGTGCAACGGCTGATTTAGCGCCTCAATCCCCTTTGGGGGCGATGCAACCCAATATCGTGCCAGGCGCGGATAGCTCTCGTCTGGCTATAAACTTAGCGCATCACCAGTTCTAACGCCTCAAGCGGGGCTATACCCAATTTCTAGGCCAATGCCTTCAGGCTTGATTTTCTAACACTCTTAGACCTTTTAGAATTATTATTTACTGTGGCCATGTTTGATTTAAACCCTCGATTTCTCTGACTGCCACTTTTGCTTTTCTCCTTCCTGTCTTTTGCTTCTATCCTTGTTTCCCTTTCCTCTGTCTCCCTGCACAGGTTCCCAACCCCCTGTCATTTTAGTTTAAACCCTCCTCCACAGCACTAACAAACACTCCCCCTAGGACATTGGTCCTGGTCCTGCCCAGGTGCAAACTGTCCAGTTTGTACTGGTCCCACCTCCCCCAGAACCGGTTCCAATGTCCCAGGAATTTGAATCCCTCCCCCTTGCACCATTCCTCTAGCCACATATTTAGTTGAAATATCCTTCTATTTCTACTCTGACTAGCATGTGGCACTGGTAGCAATCCTGAGATTACTACCTTTGAGGTCCTATTTTTAAATTTACATCCTAACTTCCCTATATTCAGCTTTTAGGACCTCATCCCGGTTTTTACCTATATCATTGGTACCTATATGCACCACGACAACCGGCTGTTCACCCTCCCCTTCCAAAATGCTCTGCAGCTGCTCCGAGACATCCTTGACCCTTGCACCAGGGAGGCAACATACCATCCTGGAGTCTCGTTTGCGGCCACAGAAACGCCTATCTATTCCCCTTACAATTGAATCCCCTATTACTATAGCTCTCCCACTCTTTTTCCTCCTGTCCTGTGCAGCAGAACCACCCATGGTGCCAGGAAGTTGGCTGCTGCTGTCTTCCCCCGATAAGCTATCTCCCTCAACAATATCCAAAGTGGTATATCTGTTTGAGAGGGGGATGGCCACAGGGGACCCCTGCACTACCTGCCTGCACCTACTACTCTGCCTGGCGGTCACCCATTCCCTTCCTGCCTGTGCAGCCTTTACCTGCGGTGTGACCAACTCATTAAACATGCTATCTACGACGTCCTCAGCATCGCGAATGCTCCAGTATGTATCCATTCGCAGCTCCAGCGCCGCAATGTGGTCTGCCAGTAGCTGCAGCTGGATACACTTCCCGCACACATGGTCATCAGGGACACAGGAAGTGTCCCTGGTTTCCCACATAGTGCAGGAGGAGCATACTCAAGGGCCCTTGTTTACCAGCAGTCCCTGCTACACAACAGAGACCCTAGAAACTATAAGCCGCAAAATTTAAGTTTGGAAAAAAGCGAGAAAGAGAGAAATACTCACCAACCAATCACTTACCTGCTTTCTGGTGACGTTACACTTCGATTACTTTTTACTTCTCTCTCTCCTCTCGCTGACTCTGTGCCTCTCGCAGGTCCGCTGCTCAGCTCCGGTCCCAGGCCTCCTCTCCGCGCTCTTTTTATCCTCCTCTAGCTGACTCTGTGCCTCTCGCAGGTCGGCCGCTCAGCTCCGGTCTGACCTAACTTTTCATTTCTGAATTATTCTGCAACTGAAACATACAAGGTCAGCCACTACATGATGAGATTAAAAAATATTTTTCGAGATTACCACCGTGAATTATCAAAATAAGGTTGTCCTTATGGCCTTATTTTGAAACATTCCTTTGATCTTAAAAATGTGCTTAACTTGAGTCTGCCTTGTACATCATGAGTGTAGAGCAAATAGTCAATTTTCTCCTTCCTCATTGGTTTAAGTGTTCATAGAAAGTTACAGCATGGAAGGAGGCCATTTCGGCCCATCGTGTCTGTGCCGGCTAACAAAGAGCTATCCAGCCTAATTCCACTTCCCAGCTCTTGGTCCGTAGCCCTGCAGGTTACAGCATCCCAAGTGCACATCCAAGTACTTTTTAAATGTGGTTCGGGTTCCTGCCTCTACCGCCCTTTCAGGCACTGAGTTCCAGACCCCCACAACCCTCTGGGTGAAGAAATTTCCCCTCAAATCCCCTCTAAACGTTCCACCAATTACTTTAAATCTGTGCCCCCTGGTTTTTGTCCCCTCTGCTAAGGGAAATAGGTCCTTTCTATCCACTTTATCTAGGCCCCTCATAATTTTATACACCTCAATAAGGTCTCCCCTCAGCCTCCTCTGTTTCAAGGAAAACAAACCCAACCTATCCAGTCTTTCCTCATAGCTAAGATTCTCTACTCCTGGCAACATCCTTGTAAATCTCCTCTGTACCCTCTCTAGTGCAATCACATCTTTCCTGTAATGTGGTGACCAGAACTGCACGCAGTACTCTAGCTGAGGCCTAACTAGTGTTTTATACAGTTGAAGCATAACCCCCCTGCTCTTGTATTCTATGCCATGGCTAATAAAGGCAAGCATTCCGTATGCCTTCTTAACCACCTTATCTACCTGGCCTGCTACCTTCTGGGATCTGTGGACATGCACTCCAAGGTCCCTTTGTTCCTCTACATTTCTCAGTGTCCTACCATTTGTGTATTCCCTTTCATTGTTAGCCCTCCCCAAATGTTTAGGTCTTCAAGTTTTATTCCTTTCTAATTGAATATTTCACTTATATCATTCACCAATCATATTATGTAAAACCTCTCATCAAACACATCTCACCCAAAATATTTCTAGCTAATTTACTTCTACCAAAATAAATTCAAATTAGTTCACCTTCTGATGTTTCTTTTATCTTCCTTCTGACCCCAGCACCAAGAACTACAATTCCCAGATGCATTTCCCAACAAGGTTACTAGACTCTGAAACGTTAACTCTGTTTCTCTCTCCATGGATGCTGCCTGACCTGCTGAGTATTTCCACCATTCTCTGTTTTTATTTCAGATTTCCAGCATCTGCCGTATTTTGCTTTTGTATTAAGGTTACCAGACTCACTGACTCTTGATTTCGCCATGCTTATTCTGTGGTCTGCTCTCTTCACTCCTGCAGTTTCCTTGTGCAGCCTTGTGAACGCTGCAAGAAATGAATCACAGAATCACAGAAACCCCACAGTGCAGATAGAGGCCATTTCAGCCCATCGAGCCTGCACCGACACATATCCCACCCGATCCCCGTAACCCCTACACCAACACATATCCCACCCTATCCCCGTAACCCCACGTATTTAATCCCCCTAACACTAAGGGTCAATTTATCATAGCCAATCATCCTAACCCGCACATCTTTGGACTGTGGGAGGAAACCGGAGCACCCGGAGAAAACCCACGCAAACACGGGGAGAATGTGCAAACTCCACACAGACAGTCACCCGAGGCCGGATTCGAACCCGGGTCCCTGGCGCTGTGAGGCAACAGTGCTAACCACTCTGCCACCGTGCTGTGGTGGGGAGGGGGGCCGCGGTTGTGGGGGGGGGGCGAGGGAAATGTTGCAGAAACAAACAAAAAAGCGAGCTGTGAAGCTGTCACACTGACATTCTCTATTGTGTGATGAATTCTTGTATTCAAGACTCATTAAACCTCTTTTGTGAGCAGAAATCAGATGGCTGTTGCATCTGAGAATTCAGCAGTCATCTGTCATCTCTGCCGGTGAGATGCGAGACTCTCCGCATCCCCAACTGTTGAAGCCTGCAGGAAGAAACCGAGGTAAGTAAACATAAGGACATAAGAAGTAGGAGCAGGAGTAGGCCACATGGCCCCTCAGGCCTGCTCCGCCATTCAATAGGATCATGGCTGATCCCAACCTAGACTCACATCCACTTCCCTGCCCGCTCCCCATAACCCCTAATTCCCTTATCAGCTAGGAAACTGTCTATCTCTGTTTTAAATTTATTTAATGTCGCAGCTTCCACAGCTCTCTGAGGTAGCAAATTCCATAGATTTACTGCCCTCTGAGTGAAGAAGTTTCTCCTCATCTCAGTTTTGAAAGGGCAGCCCCTTATTCCAAGATTATGCCCCCTAGTTCTAGTCTCACCCATCAGTGGAAACATCCTCACCGCATCCACCCGATCAAGCCCCCTCACAATCTTATATGTTTCGATACGATCGCCTCTCACTCTTCTGAATTCCAATGAGTAGAGGCCCAACCTACTCAACCTTTCCTCATAAGTCAACCCCCCTCATCTCCAGAATCAACCGAGTGAACCTTCTCTGAACTGGCTCGAGAGCAAGTATATCTTTTCTTAAATATGGAAACCAAAACTGTACACAGTATTCCAGGTGTGGCCTCACCAGTACCCTGTATAACTGAAGCAAGACTTCCCTGCATTTATACTCCATCCCCCTTGCAATAAAAGCCAAGATTCCATTGGCCTTCCTGATCACCTGCTGTACCTGCATACTAACCTTCTGTGTTTCATGCACCAGGACCCCCAGATCCCTCTGTACTGTAGCACTTTGCAGTTTCTCTCCATTTAGATAATAACTTGCTCTTTGATTTTTTCTGCCAAAGTGCATAACCTCACACTTTCCAACATTATATTCCATCTGCCAAATTTCTGCCCACTCACTTAGCCTGTCTATGTCCTTTTGCAGGTTTTTTATGTCCTGCTCACTCATTGCTTTCCCTCCCATCTTTGTATCGTCAGCAAACTTGGATACATTGCACTCGGTCCCTTCCTCCAAATCGTTAATATAGATTGTAAAGAGTTGGGGTCCCAGCACTGACCCCTGCAGAACACCACTAGTCACTGATTGCCAACCTGAGAATGAACCATTTATCCCAACTCTCTGTTTTCTGTTAGATAGCCAATCTTCCACCCATGCCAGTATATTACCCCCAATCCCGTGATTTTTTATCTTGTGCAGTAATCTTTTGTGTGGCACCTTGTCAAATGCCTTTTGGAAGTCCAAATACACCACATCCACTGGTTCCCCTTTATCCACCCTGTTTGTTACGTCCTCAAAGAATTCGAGCAAATTTGTCAAACATGACTTCCCCTTCATAAAACCATGCTGACTCTGTCCGATCAAATTATGTTTATCCAAATATCCTGTTACTGCTTCTTTAATAATGGACTCCAACATTTTACCAACCACAGATGTTAGGCTAACTGGTCTATAGTTTCCAGCCTTTTGTCTACTTCCCTTTTTAAATAAGGGTGTTACATTAGCAGTTTTCCAATCTGCTGGCACCTTTCCTGAATCCAGGGAGTTTTGGAAAAGTACCACTAATGCATCCACAATCCCTACCGCTACTTCTCTCAAGCCATCAGGTCCAGGGGATTTATCCGCCTTTAGTCCCATTATCTTACCGAGTACCACCTCCTTAGTGATTTTAATCGTGTTTAGCTCCTCCCCCCTTATAGCCCCCTGTTTGTCCAGTGTTGGGATATTTTTAGTGTCCTCTACTGTAAAGACTGATACAAAATATTTGTTCAGCATTTTTGCCATCTCCATGTTCCCCACCACTAATTTCCCGGTCTCGTCCTCTAAGGGACCAACATTCACTTAGGCCACCCTTTCTCTTTTTATATAACTGTAGAAACTCTTGCTATCTGATTTTATATTTTTTGCGAGTTTACTTTCATAATCTATCTTCCCTTTCTTAATTAATCTTTTAGTTATTCTGTGCTGGCTTTTAAATGCTTCCCAATCTTCTATCCTCCCACTAGATTTGGCTACTTTATATGCCCTTGTTTTCAGTCGGATACTATCCTTTATTACTTTACTTAGCCACGGATGGCTGTCTTTTCTTTTACGCCCCCTTTTTCTCAGTGGAATATATTTTTCTTGAAAGTTGTGAAATATCTCCTTGAATGTACACCACTGCTCATGTACCGTCTTACACTTTAATCTATTTTCCCAGTCCACTTTAGTCAACTCTGCTCTCATACCTTCATAGTCTTCTTTATTTAATCTTAAAACATTTTCTATCACTTTTCACTCACCTCACATACTTACCACTCCACACTTGCACCCATCACTTACCTCCACATCGCACTTTTGCACCCCGCAGACCCACTGCTCGCCTCGGTGACCCTGGCGGGGTTTCACGTCGTCGGGAAGCCTGTGCCTCTGATGGAAAAATGGGGATAATCCTCTTAACTGCCTGTTAACTACCTGTCAACAGGCAGTTAAGTGGCTGTAATCCCCTTCCCGCCTCCAGGAGACGGGACCCGGCGCAGGTCGGCTACCCACCTCCTGGGAAGAAGGTACGGAGGCGGGTTGGGGGCAGGATGGGTACCCGTCCCCAGATTCTGCCATTTTCCCAGCAGTCCCGCCTCCAAACCCGCCTCTCCAGGCCTGCAAAATCCAGCCCATAGTGAGGGATTATAAAAGGAGCAAGAGATATTTAAAAAAAACCAAGAAATCCAGAAAAAAGAAAATTGGAGGCAGGACTGAGTGGAATCTATGTGAATGTACAAAGCATTCATAACAACATTGGCGAATTAGAGGCATGAATAGCTTTAGAGGAAATATACAGTCGCTATAATGGAGACATGGCTTAGATTTGGACAGGACTGGGAACTTAATATTCCTGATTATAACATTTTCAGGAGAGATAAGCAGGGGAAAAAGTGGGAGAGGTGACTTTGTTCGTGAATGATTCTACTACAGCTAGAATGCAAGAATGTCCTGGAGGGTTGCATTAAGACAATACAGTTAACAAACAGGAAGGGGAACGGTACAATGTTTGGTGTGCATTATAGGTCACCAAATAGTAGGGATGAGATTGGGGTAGATATATAAAGACAGTTCATGCTGATATGCAATAAAAAAGGGGAAAATAATACTGAGTAATTTTAACTGTCCTAAGATAGACTGAAATAAAGGCAATGCATGTGGTCAAAGTGGGGAATACTTTTAAGATGCATCCAGGACTGCTTCTTAGATCAGCATGTTTCTAGTCCAACAAGGAAAGAAACATTGCTTGATTTAGTTCTGGGGAATGCAGTAGAGTGTAAATAACTGCTTTGAGAGTAGGAGAATAATTGGGAAATAGTGACCGCAGCATAGTTAAGTTCAATGTAAAAATAGAAAAAGATAATACAGAGTCAAAGATATGAATGCTGGACTGGAAAAAGGTGAAGTTCAATGAGGTAAGAAGGGATCTAGCTCAAATTAGCTGGGCAAAAAAGTTAGCAACAGGTTGAAGGATCAGCAGTGGGAATTTAAATTCAATTAATTAAATAAATCTGGAATAAAAAGCTAGTATCAGTAATGGTAACCATGAAACTATCAGATTGTCGTAAAAACCCATCTGGTTCACTAATGTCCTTTAGGGAAGGAAATCTGCCGTCCTTACCTGATCTGGCCTATATGTGACTCCAGACCCACAACAATGTGGTTGACTCTTAACTGCCCTCTGAACTGGCCTAGCAAGTCACTAAGTTGTAACTAACCACTACAAAACATAATAAGAATGAAACTTAACAGACCACCCGGCATCAACCTCGGCACCGGCTTCGGACACGGCAACAGCACACCCAGCCCAGTCAACCCTGCAAAGTCCTCCTCACCAACATCTGGGGACTTGTGCCAAAATTGGGAGAGCTGTCCCACAGACTAGTCAAGCAACAGCCTGACATAGTCATACTCACAGAATCATACCTTTCAGCCAATGTCCCAAACTCCTCCATCACCATCCCTGGGTATGTCCTGTCCCACCAGGAAGGAGTGGCCCTGGGAGTCCTCAGTATTGACTCTGGACCCCATGAAGTCTCATGACTTCAGGTCAAGCATGGGCAAGGAAACCTCCTGCTGATTATCACCTACCGCCCTCCATCAGCTGAAGAATCAGTACTCCTCCATGTTGAACACCACTTGGAAGAAGCACTGAGAGTAGCAAGGACACAGAATGTACGCTGGATGGGGGACAACCCTGGTTCAATAAGGAGTGTAGAAGAGCATGCTGGGAGCAGCACCTGGTGTACCTAAAAATGAGGTGCCATCCTGGAGAAGCTGCAACACTGGACTACATGCATGCCAAAAAGCGGAAGCAGCATGCTACAGACAGGGCTAAACGATCCCATAATCAACGGATCAGATCAAAGCTCTGCAACCCTGCCACATCCAGTCGTGAATGGTGGTGGACAATTAAACAACTAACGGGAGGAGGAGTCTCCATGACCATCCCCATCCTCAATGATGGTGGAGCCCAGCACGCAAGTGCAAAAGACAAGGCTGAAGCGTTTGCAACCATCTTCAGCCAGAAGTGCTAAGTGGATGATCCATATTGGCCTACTCCTGAGGTCGCCACCATCACAGAAGCCAGTCTTCAGCCAATTTGATTCACTGCATGTGATATCAAGAAACAGCTCAGCGCACTGGATACAGCAAAGGTTGTGGGCCCCGAGAACATACCGGCTATCGTGCTGAAGACTTGTGCTCCAGAACTAGCCACGCCTCTAGCCAAGCTGTTCCAGTACAACTACAACACTGGCATCTATCCGACATTCAATGGCCCAGGTTTGTCCTGTCCACAAAAAGCAGGACAAATCCAATCCGGCCAATTACCACCCCATCTAGTCTCAATCATCAGCAAAGTGATGGAAGGTGTCATCGACAGTGCTATCAAGCGGCACTTACTCACCAATAACCTGCTCGCTGATGCCCAGTTTGGGTTCCGACAAGACCACTCGGCTCCCGACCTTATTACAGCCTTGGTCCAAACATGGACAAAGGAGCTGAATTCCAGAGGTGAGGTGAGATTGACTGCCTTTGAAATCAAGGCAGCATTTGACCGAGTCTGGCATCAAGGAGCCCTAGTAAAACTGAAGTCAATGGGAATCAGGGGGAAAACGCTCCACTGGCTGGAGTCATACCTAGCACGAAGGAAGATTTTTGTGGTGATTGAAGGTGAATCATCACAGCCCCAGGACATCGTTGCAGGAGTTCCTCAGGGCAGTGTCCTAGGCCCAACCATCTTCAGCTGCTTCATCAATGACCTTCCCTCTAACATAAGGTCAGAAATGGGGATGTTCGCTGATGACTGCACAGTGTTCAGCACCATTCACAACTCCTCAGATAATGAAGCAGTCCATGCCCACATGCAACAAGACCTGGACAACGTTCAGGCTTGGGCTGATAAGTGGCAGGTAACATTCGCGTCAGTCATTGCCTGGCACTTCTGTATCTCCAACAAGCGAGAGTCTAACTACTGCCCCTTGACATTCAATGGCATTACCATCGCCAAATCCCCCACCATCAACATCCTGGGGGTCACCATTGACAAGAAACTTAAGTGGATCAGCCACATAAATACTGTGGCAACAAGAGCAGGTCAGAGGCTAGGTATTCTGCAGTGAGCACTCACCTCCTGACTCCCCAAAGCCTTTCCATCATCTACAAGGCACAAGTAAAGAGTGTGATGGAATACTCTCCACTTGCCTGGATGAGTGCAGCTGCAACACCACTGAAGAAGCTCGACCCCATCCAGGACAAAGCAGCCCATTTGATTGGCACCCCATCCACCACCTTAAACATTCACTCCCTCCACCACCAGCGTACAGTGGCTGCAGAGTATACCATCTACAAGATGCACTGCAGCAACTCGCCAAGGCTTCTTCGGCAGCACCTCTCAAACCCGCGACCTCTTCCACCTAGAAGGACAAGGGCAGCAGGTGCAGGGGAACATCACCACCTCCAAGTTCCCCTCCAAGTCTCACACCATCCTGACTTAGAAGTATGTCGCCGATCCATCATCGTCGCTGGGTCAAAATCCTGGAACTCCCTACCTAACAGCACTGTGGGAGTCCCTTCACCACACAGGCTGCAGCGGTTGAAGAAAGCGGCTCACCACCACCTTCTCAAGGGCAACTAGGGATGGGCAATAAATGCTGGCCTTGCCAGTGACACCCAGATCCCATAAGCGAGTTTAAAAAAATATCCAAATATGAGATGGATAGAGTACAAAATAAATGTGTTCCTGTAAGGTGAAAAGGGAATGCATCAAAGGACAGAGAGATTAAAACTGAACTGAAACTTAAAATGGAAGTATATAATAAGGTTATGGCTAATAATATTAAACAAAATCATGAGGAATGTAGAAAGTGTAGTGGGGAGTTGAAAACAAAGTTTTGAAGGTTAAAAGGGTATCTGAAAAAAGGCTAGCTGATAATACAAAAGATATAAGGAAGGACTTGAAATATTGGGACTATTTCTACTGAAGCAACAAAGGCTAAAAGGAGATTTAATAGATAGTTTTTAAATTAAAACGATGAAGGATTTTGATAGTATGGATAGGGAAAGATTTTTCCTCTGGTTTGGGAGTCAGTCATGAAGGTTCATCTATTTAAAATTATTATTAAGAGAGTGAGGAGTGAGTTTAGGAGAAATTTCTTTACACGTAGGGTTATTGAGTATGGAATGCTTTGTCACAAGGAATAGTTGAGGCAGACATCATTGCACCTTTAAGGGAAAATTGGATAAATATTTGAAGCAGAAGGAGATACGTGGCTACAGGGAGCGAGTACGCCAGTTGGATTCGTTTTGGATTGCTCTAGCAAACAGCCCGCACAGACACGATGGGCTTAATGGCCTCCTTCTGTCCTTTAGAATCGTTTTGGTTCTACAGTTCTAACTCAAGCTTTGTACAACCAATTTTTGAAATTAACATGCTTTTTGTCACCATCTCATCTTGATCACTTAACTGTTGTCAATTCTCATAAAGTGGAAATGTTGATAACTCACCTACCTTACATTGCTGCTGACATCAGTGTTGGTGCAGTAAACAATGCCAACATAAGCAGAATCAGACTTGGCGTTGGAGGTGACCATGTCTTCTGGACACCAGAAGACTGAGCAATACAACTAATCTGTAAAAAAGTGAAACAGTTCTGCACTGCTTGGCCTGTCCAGGCTTTCCTCAGCCCAAAAATCCGAGGAACTTATTAAATTTATCTCAATTCACAGAAATATGTGTGCTTACATCATTTTTTTTTCTCTGAGATGGGGACAGAAAGCTAAGGTAGAATGTGGGTAAGAGATCAATAACTGGATAATTGAGGTGAATGGAAACTGAAATATCCAACCAACAACTTCCTCGGTCAAAATATTTGGCAGAAACTCCTCTCATAAAGAAAGTGGAACCAGATTTTCCTGAGTGCCTAATTCAACAATCAAAGATACTCAATCTTAACAATTGCTTCAATTTTAGGCCATATATCTATGCCTTCTACTCGGAGCAGCCAGATGGTTTCGGTCACAGATATGGACCATTCAGCTCAGAGGTTAGTAAAGCACGTTAATATGAAGCTGGAGCACTGATAGAGTCTAAACTTTCCATATGTGCAACACCTGTTGCTGGTGCTGCTGTTAGAAGTTAACTGCTAATGTCAACCAGATGTTGTTGCTCTTTTTTTTTGAAAAAAGCCTTTTTGTTCTTGCTTGTTCTCTGGTGGCTTTCCAAAGGTCCAGATTGGGAAAAAAGATAATAAGCTGAAATAAATACAGAAAGTTCTGAAGATTGCTGAACATGTGTGTCAGTTTGAGAATGAGCTAACAATAATGCAGTCATGGTTCTGAATGTGTGAAAATAACTTTTCAAAAACGTAATCTCCTATGTAATACAATATACTGCTCCTCTTATGACTAAACATTGTGCTGTATTTTTGCAACATACTTGATGGATCTTGTTTTATTTATTGCTTACCAGGCCAAGAAGGATTTCACATTCCATTTAACTGGGGATAGTAGGGGCTCATACTACTTTAGAGTAGGTGGAGATTTTCAACTGACAGCTGCCCATTTCTCACCTGAAAAACAGGCAGCCAGCAATTGAAAATCGGGGGCGGGGGAGGCTCCTCAGCCAGCTCATTGGCACTCAAGACTTGCCTGATGCGATTTTCAGGTGAACCTTTTTTTCCTTAAAAAAAAAAGCTATAAAAAATTGAAGTGGCTAGCTCCTGATCAAATTAGCCTTCTACATTTTCTAAGATTGGATGTGAACACTATATAAGAATGAAAGAAAAAAACTTGCATTTACATAGCACCATTCATGTCCTCCGGACAGCCCAGTAACTTTACCACCAATGAAGTACTTTTGAAGTGTAGACACTGTGGTAATGTAGGCAATTTGTGCACAGCAAGATCCCATAAACAGCAATGAGGTAAATGACCAGAGAATGCAGTGTTGATTGAGGGATAAATGTTGACCAGGCCACCAGGATAACTTTCCGCTCTTCTTTGAATATGCTATGGGATCTTTTCCATCCACCTGACAGGGCAGTGCAGTACTGAGGGAGTGCTGTACAGTCGGAGAGGCCATCTTTGAGTGCCTATCCAAGTAGATGTAATCGACACCATGGCACTATTTGAAGAAGAGCTGAGGAGTTCACCCACTGTCCTGGCCAACATTTACTCATCAACCAACATTATTAAAACGGTTTCGTTGGTCATTTATCTTACTGCCATTTGTGGAACCTGGTGCACAAATTGGCTGCCGCATTTCCCTGCAACAGTGACTAGATTTCAAAAGTAATTTGTTGGCTGTGAAGCACTTTGGGACGACCTGAGGCCATGAGAGGTGCTATGTAAATACAAGGGGGTGAAATTGGTCTTAGACAGAATCGCGAAATAGACTCGTAGGCACTGTTCCCCGAAGGTGCGCGGATGCGCGCACTGATCCCGAGCTCCCACATAGTTTAATTGAAATATCGTGCAGAAAACTGGACAGCAGCTGGAGTGGGGGAGGGGCCCAATACACAATGACCCCGGGAATCCAGACAGTCATTTGTGAGTCTTGTGACCTCAGAGTTGATCCCAATTGCAGCTCTTGAAGTGTGTGTTCCAATGGTCGCTGGGGTGCTGTGTAACACCGGGAGGGATTTGGGGTTTCTCTCTTGAACTTTGACCTTTCAGCGGGAGAATCCCCCGTGCTGTGATTATTTGCCTTTGAAGCCTTCTGTGCCTGCGCGTGGTATACCGGAGCTGCGCAGGCGCAGTACCCAGTTGGGCCACGCATTTGTTGGCTCCATGCCGAGGCATGGGGATCTGTTGGTGGTCAGTGGGGGGGAGGATCGAGGATTGAGAGGGGAGACAGAAGGAATCAGAGGGAGGAGGGAGAGACAGAAAGAGATAGGGGGAGGGAGAGTGATGGGGGAGGGAGAGAGAGACTGGGGAAAGAGAGAGCGAGACTGGGGGGGAGAGAGAGAGAAAAATGAGAAATAAAAAAATAAAAAAATCGGAAAATTGTTTAAAGCCAGAAAAAAATACGGGAAAGTGATGTTGAATGTCCTGCAGTAAGTTCCAGTTAAATTGCCAGGCGTTGTCGCCTTTTTGAAAGAGTATCAGGGTTATTTAAATCATGTTATGAGGGGAAAAAGTTTGTGCCCCTGTTTATACCTCAGAGTCTGTGAGAGACAGAGGGAACGGCAGCAGAAAAAGAGGAAATAACTTCTCCAAAGCTGATCCCAACTCATTGCCACGGCTGGGGATAGATAACCTCACCGCGTTCTTAGGAAGTTTAACCACTTTATTCACTTTCTTATTTGAGCTCCGTTTGGAATTAGAGTTTATTTTTTTTATTGTATGTTTAATGACAGCGTTGAAGGGGGAAAGAGAATCTTGGAGTAATTTCTTCTGTCATGCTGCAACGAGACTTGAAAGAATTAAAAAAAACTTTTAATGAACTTTTCATTAAAAATTAGTGTTAAAAAACCTTTTCCCCCCCTAAGTTTCGAATATGATTTTGGAAGAAACAGAAACAACAATCAATTTTCCCCTCATCTAAACAAGTTTCAACCAGGTCTTGAAGTCTAAACGCTTTTAAAGAGGTTCTGAAATGCTTAAAATATTTTGAAATTTAAATTTCTCAATATTTGATTTTGAATAATCGACTGAAGTGAGTAGCTTTACACAAACATGCAACCATGCTGTTGAGGGGGAGTGTGGGGAGGATTTGTAGGAGTTATATATGACTTTTTATTGACTTAAAAAAATATATCATTAAGACGTTTAGGAAGAGAACCAAAAAAGGGGAAAAACACAAACCATTTTATTTTGTCTGCTGTTCTATAGTCCTAACAAGTCCCAGGAATAATGTAATATAGATTTCCTCTTAAAAGTTTAGTGGAGTGTTAATAGAAACATGAGTTATGTAATGATGCATAAAAATTGCAGGAAGCTACTTTAGAAGAAACTTCTATTTGTTTATTGAGAAAGACAAAGAAATTACTTTGATTAAACTGATAATGTACAATTTCGATTTGGTATAAATGTTTGAAATAGGAGATTAAAAATTGAGAGTACAATGAAGTTTGTTTCCCACTATTTAATTGGGAAGTACCTAAAATAATTCAACACTTTTTGTGATGAGAGCAGGGATTAATATTGTGGAGAATATTTGAGAGAAAAACATTAGAAGCGAAATTCGTAAATTAACTTCTTTACGTCAACATATTGGTAAACATTTCCAAGTCAGTCTGATTGGTTCCCCTATCCAGGAAGAAAAATGAATGTTTATTTCAAATCAAATCAACTTTTATTGTCATTGTTAGTGCACAAGTGCAGTACAACGAAATGTAGGCTTGCGGCTCCCGAGAGTGTACAATTTGGATTAGGACACTTAAACATTTCAACATACATTTGTACATATATATTAGCATAAATATGACCATAATAAAGTGCATCGGCAGATGTGCAGGCTTTAGTGTTTATTTGTGGAGTTCAGTAGGATGACAGCCCTGGGAAAGAAGCTGTTCCTAAATCTGGTCGTACGGGTGCGAATGCATCTGTAGTGTCTTCCAGATGGTAGGAGGGCGAACAGACTGTGGCTGGGGTGGGTAGGGTCTTTGATGATGGACCGTGCCCTCCGTA